>NC_141832.1:22373363-22973363 GCF_982586985.1 Callionymus lyra | reverse complement strand
ACTTCTCACACAGGGACAGGCCTGAAGCTAGGTACACACTAGAGTGAGGCAGGAGCCACTGAGTTTAAAGTGTGCATTGCAAGACTCAGTCTTGACTGTACAGTCCATTTAGGGCAGGGGTTGTATATACTTGACCTTAATAATAAGCGTTTAGTATATTTTTTCATGAGATTTTTTTTTACTATATGAGGCATCATCAATCTGTAGAAGTCTTTCATGCAACAAAAAGAGATTGAAAGAGAACATTGAAATCACATTCTTGAATAAATCAAGCTCAATGCACAGAGATTAAGAAGTATTTCATGATGCAGTAGTGGATGTTCTGAACACATAGAAATATTTCAACAAAGATGTAACAATTCAACACTATTTGGAATACTGGTGAACAGTTTTAACTGTGTAGCAACATATTGAGATGCCACCAATTCTACTTCAAGATGATCTAAATGTTCTCCACTTTGAACATGGAATTGTTCAGATGACGATGACCTAAACTGCGTTTCCTCTTACAGAGCGAACAGAATGAAACCATAACAGATTTCCGGAACGGTAGACTCAACCTCCTGATCTCTACCAGCGTGGGAGAAGAAGGCCTGGACATCAAAGAATGTAATCTGGTGGTGCGTTACGGGCTCCTCACCAACGAGATCGCTCAGGTGCAGGCCAGGGGTCGAGCCAGAGCCATGGATGGCGAATACTCCGTGGTCGCAGACAAGAACGGAAAGGAGCTGAGGAGAGAGCATGTCAATGATTTTTTGGAGCAGTTGGCTGGCGAAGCCATCGCAGAAGTCCAACAGATGAGTCGTCTAGTGCTCCGTTCAAAGGTTGGTCTTGCCTCATTTTTTGATGTAGCTAGTGGCTTCATTGTAAACTCAACTTAGGACACTGGAGTGGTTGTCTTGTATCTTAGAAGTTTCAGGTTACTTCCAACTCCTGATATGATTGTGTCTCAAGACACTAAAACCCTGATTTCTCCTGGTAGTCAGATGCTGCCTCGCGGCCTACTCCCATCAGTGTATGAGTGTGTGTGAATGCTAAACAAACATATGTAACCATGAAGTTGAAGATTTAAGAGATGAATAAATGGATACTATGGATAGTAAAATCCCAATGAATAAGTCACTTAAATATCCATGTAGTTATAATCATAATTTCTTTATACTTCAGCTTATATAAATAAAAATCCTCGAGCATTATCATAATTTGTTTCATTATCATGTCCAGCTAAGGAGTATTCAGAGGGACTCGGTTTCTGCCCACAAAGCCGCTCAACTCAGCAGGTCGGCAAAGAGAAACAGCGCTGCCTTTAAAGTGAAGTTGTTGTGTCGGGAATGTCACTTGCCGGTGGCCACGGGCGGGGATATCAGACGGGTGGAAAACGTGCACCACGTCAACATTAACCCCGATTTCAAGTGAGTTTACAATCGTCCAAAATCTTTCAGTTTGAGCAGAGTTTCTAATCTGGTCCCTACTATTTAGGAAGTTTTACAAACTCGGGGCTCAGGTGTTTCTGGACAAGAGCTTTGCAGACATGGAGCCTGGGCGTATAATCAGCTGCCAAAAGTGTGAAAAGGTACGGGGAAAATAGCATTCCTTACTCATCCTAAACTTTTACTTTCACATCCATGTTCAGGTTTGGGGGTCTGAGATCAAGTACAAAGATCTTGCTGTACTGCCCAATATTTCTATCAAGCACTTCGCCCTTGAGACCGCCTCCGAACGCATAGTCGTAAAGCAGTGGAAGAAGGTCCCGTTCACTGTGGCAGAGTTCAACCTCACCGAGTATTGCGAAGAAAATGGATCCGACCTTCTTGACTAAGGCTGTGTTTCAGGGACGTGCGGTCATGGGAGGCAGGTGCCTCACCTCTGAATGCGCAATCCATCGCAAACTGGGTTGCCATATCTCTGCATGTCGCAAATTTAATGTTTGCAGATATCTTTAATTGCCTTGATTTTCCACAGTCTGCCTGATGTCTTTAACCATTACAGTTTAATGTTTGAAAGGGTTTTCTTTAGTTTCCTGATCGGAAATAAAACCGCAGACACACAGTACTGTGCCGCACTTAGAAGAGGCATAGGTGAGCCTACAAGTACTTGTTGATGTAAGTAAGTAAGTTACT
Organism: Callionymus lyra; assembly: GCF_982586985.1. Lineage (NCBI taxonomy): Eukaryota > Metazoa > Chordata > Actinopteri > Syngnathiformes > Callionymidae > Callionymus > Callionymus lyra. The sequence continues at coordinate 22,971,243 of NC_141832.1, read as the reverse complement.
TGTTGATTGTTCTTTTACGTAGAAACAACAGGTGGGTCAAGTACACTGCTGCGAGCCGTTTATTATTGTTTGTATGTTTCTTTTTTGCAGACTCCCAAAATGGAAGATGGTTATATATAACTGGTAAGTAGTCTAACTGGACTTTCAATCAAAAGTAGATGTGATTAACACGCTTATATTGATCCCTTTAATATTCTATATTTATTTTTTCATGATAATAAACTTTGGTCCCTTTTGCGTTAATTTAACCAATGTTGAAAGGCACAACGCAATATCAACAAATAATAAGCAACCAAAGGCAGGTATATTATTCATTACGTCATCACTACTAACTTACACTGGTAGAGACAATAGATCGAGTCATCTTAACTTAACAACATTTTAACACAACAGCGCTGACATCATTCTGCTGTCAAGCTAACTATAACTTGGAATTCTTCACTCATGAGCCCCACTTAAATCCTTGCTAAAACCCAAACGCCATTTAGTAGGAGTAAATAAACTAACGAGTATTGAATCAGCTGTGTCTTCCTTGTAATCCTTTATTATCACGGTCGTGCTCTATACTGTTTAAACAACGTCTGCTAAATATTTTTAAATGATTTAATAGTTCATTCATTTTTTCTATATCTATTGATTGTTTTAAAACGAATTTAGAGCCAATTGAAAATTTGTAATTAAATTGAACGTCACTGAGGTGTAGCACAGCACAAGCTTCAGTGACAACGCCATATTGTTAATGTTGTTGTAGTATCTCCGTCGGATCAATGGTGGTTTATATTTATCATAGCTCACTAAAGAGGACCCTCTGCTGACTATCTGCACAATAATTACTGGAATGTTTTTAGATTAGATTAGATAGAATTTATTAATCCTTCTGGAGATCTCTTTTGGGAAATTAGATTTCCAGTTCACAGCATTTATTTTCAGCTTCACTTTTATATTGGGTTAGCTTTGTCTCACTATCATGCACTTCCTTCATTTTCTTCTACTTTTTGTGTGATTTTTTTTTCAGGATGTTGATGAAGATTGTTAATTATTTTAAAAAAAGGCACTTGGGATTATATGGACATGAAAAAAAGATGTTTTCACTGAAATGAATTTTGTGGACATTTTAAAACATTTTGAAAATCTGTTAAACCTTTTAGCTTTGTATAATCAGGTACATGATCAATATTTAAAAAAAAAAAAAAAAAATTCTATATGTAATGACTGTATATAAATTGTGGGAAAATATGAATAAATGGTGAATTGTGATTCCAACATCATGGTATTTATTCCTTTATAATACTTTGACCACCAACACCAACTTCATAAAAACAAACTTCATTTGATTACTTTAAAACAAATACGGTATGTTTTTGAGAAAAAGTAGTATACTCTTTGATGAGGTTATAGTTTTATAAGGCGCTATATAAATAGAGATTATTATTATTATTATTATAAAAAAATTGAAAGGATTACATATACAAAAAACGGTAATTAAAAAATAATATGATTTGTTATTCAGTTTATTCACAGCTTGGCAAGGCATAATTGCCTTTTAGAAGGCAGAAACCTTGAGCAGAACCAGACTCGGTGTTGAGGATGGGGGTGAAAGAGTGAGGGAGGATACAGTGAGAGAAAAAAGAGTCCATGGAGGGTGCTGGAGAGAACTCTGGATCCGTTGATGTTTGACTAAACATTTACGAACACCTTTTCCAATTGTTTACTGCAGCATGTAAGTAAGTAAGTACCGGTAAGTTATTTTAATTTATATAGCGCTTTTCCAGACCAAGGTCACAAAGCGCATAATCAATCAAAACAATATTCAATAAAGTATATACTTTAAAGGTCAAGATATAACTGATAACACAACAGGAGTTCCAGAAAATCAAGGAAAAGCCTGAACAATAAAATGTATCCTTATTCTGATACAGTTGACTTTCTTCAATTGAAATGATCTTGAAACGTCATAATATTTTTTTGCATTGAAGGGTGGCAAGGTTGACAGTCTATAGGTATCTTATGTTTTTTTATTACCAGGTTATGACAATCAGCCAGTGTGTTCTAGTTGACATGGAGGCAAGATATATTGCATCAACCTTTTCTAAAACATGAATTACTTGAATTACTCAAATTTGGATTTGTTTTGTGGGTCGGAAATAGGGAAATTGACATGCAATAGTGGCTCTCAATAATAATGTTGTTAATTGTCAAGTGTCAACACACTTATTTATTTGTATCACCAAATTCCTTCACGCCATTTCAATGTTGCGTCAAATCATTCACACAACCTTATAGTGATTTAGAAACTATTAATGGGAACCTCTGTCATGTATTGTTTTTTGTTGATGTTAATGTATTTTTCTGTTCTTGCCTGCTCCTCACACACACATTATTTTGCCTGGTTTGATCATTTGCCAGGAGACTTTGTAAGAGAAATAGTTTAAAAAAAACATGGTGTCATTGTTGCCTCTTTCACAGACAATAAATGGGATAATGGGAGATTGTGGCTCATTAAGTTATTCATGTTTTTTAACAAGCTATTAAGAATGTGCCCCAATACAGCAATTATTTGATCACTCCTTTATGAATTCTAAAAAATGTGTCTTATTTTGAAGCTGCTAAGAAAATGCATCCTGCAAATGAGCCAGCCAGTTGTGGAAGGATCCCTTGGAAGTCCACCCTTTGAAAAGCCCAATATTGAGCAGGTGACCTCTTAACATTTCCTCGTTTGTATTCAATTAATTAATCAAAATCCAACGTGCCTCAAAGCAACGACAGCCTCCCACGCTATGAAACCACTCAGGTGTTTGGACGCAACCTCCTCAAGTCCATTTTCACTGTTAAAGTACATAACATCTGGTGTTTGCAGGTTTTTGTCCATGCTAGAGGAGGAGATCTATGGGGAGAACTCGCCCATCTGGGAGGCTGATTTTACAATGCCTGCCTCTGATGGCACACAGCTGGGACATCCAACGGGTGAGGTTGGGATATATAAGGGTTTTAATTTCAAACAGCATTTTAATATTTAGTATATTTCAAGGTTGTAGCAACCACCAGGCTGCTACAACTTGATTTCGGATTTCTAAATGTTAGCCTGAATGTAAGTAAGTAAGTAAGTAATATTTATTTATATAGCGCTTTTCGAGACCAGGGTCACAAAGCGCTTTAACAATCAAAACAATACTCAAAACAGTACATACTACAAAGATCAAGACAACACCGAGAACAACACAGGAGTTCGAGAAATTCAAGGAATGTGTTTTATTCTAATAAATATCCATATATATTAGTTGTCTGAAAAGGTGGCTTGTTGAATCTTTATTATGGGGTGAAACGTTTCTGCTAAATATAAAAATATTTAAGATAAATTGAATCAATTGGATTTCATGTGTGGAAGCCCCCTTGGAACATTGTATCTTTGCCTTTTTTTGCTTTGTTTTTCTTAATTTAATTTTTCAACCTTTGTACGTAAAGTGGAATTTGTTTTTATCATATTCAAGTTTCATACTAAACATCAATATGAGTCTTGAGTCTGATCAGATAAAAATAATGGTTTTTCAGCTAATTTATATCATCTCATATTTTCCGGTAATAATGTTGTTTCTGTTGCAGTGATCAGTCCAGCTGCAGTGTCCTGCTCTTTGACTCTTTCTAAGGGTCTAAGCACTGCAACATCCCTGGGAAGCATCATTGACACCGGAGGAGCTGAACCCATCACAGGTCCTACTTTTGTCATTTAGTTGCACATACATGAGCACAGCTGTATATGGAATATATTGCCTTCCTGGCTCCATGTTGTTTAAGTGTTAATCATTGTTTTTCTTGTTTTCATTCTTTCTTCTTCTACTTTTATGAAATATTTACTGGACGTGTACAGCAAAATTTATTTATTTATTTCACACATGATCTGGTGCATCTTTCAGAAAAGTACATTTAACAAATAAAATGGATAATTGTATAAATAAATAAAACATACCATTATTGGGGTAAAAACTCAACACTCAAACCTTGGCCACAGAAAGGAAGTGAGTTATTGGGATTTATTTATTTCAAACTATCAGTTGTATCTTGGCCATGCATTTTCCTATGAATATGTGTCAGCGCCACCACTAGGTTTAAAGCAGAATAAAATGCAAATTTTAGCGGTTTCAGAGTTTTGAAAATGGTTTCTTTAAAGTGAGGTTTTAATTAAATTTCTGTCAATATTTTTAGGCATTAGAATGTGAGCTCTAGAAACTCTCAGAACTTTAGATTATCCCTCTAAACTATTTGCCAGAAACATGTTTTTCCCCTCAAAATCATCATAACAATATATTAGCCATCATTGTTGTTTATTTTGACAATACCCTGTTTAATAATGGTTTGTATATTTGTCGTAAGATTGAGTTTAATTTATTTTGGCATTATGATTTTAAACTTTTTTATAAATCTACATGTGTCTAACGCGACAACTATCTGTTCAGTTGAAAAGCGTAAACTCCCTGAGGCGCTGACATTGGAAGATGCCAAAAGGATCCGTGTGATGGGAGACATTCCAATGGAGTTGGTGAATGAAGTCATGATGACCATCACTGACCCGGCTGCGATGCTCGGGCCTGAGGTGAGAGTCATGATAGTTAGTTAGTATATCTAGATAAACTTGTTGTTGGCTCATCGCTGTTTTGTTTCATATTGCGCTTTCCTCTCTAGACCAACCTTCTGACCCCTAACGCTGCCCGTGATGAGACCGCCAGGCTGGAGGAGCGGCGGGGCATCATAGAGTTCCACGTCATAGGAAACTCTTTGTCCCAGAAGTCCAACAAGAAGATCCTGATGTGGCTAGTTGGCCTGCAGAATGTCTTTTCCCACCAGCTACCTCGCATGCCCAAAGAATACATCACCCGTCTGGTGTTCGACCCGTGAGTCCTTTCTCTGATCCGTGTGGTTTCTTCAGAGTTATGAATATCATTTTTGTTTCCATCCCTCACAGAAAGCACAAAACGCTGGCCCTCATCAAGGATGGCCGCGTCATCGGAGGCGTCTGTTTTCGGATGTTTCCTACTCAGGGCTTCACTGAAATAGTCTTCTGTGCCGTCACTTCTAATGAGCAAGTTAAGGTAAAATTTCCCAATAAATGATTTGTCCAACATGTAGTCATAGTTGCTTTTGCAATAATATTCTCAATATCTGTTCTATAAAACCATACTTGAAAGTGTTAAACTTCACTAAGAGTTTAGGATGTTTTGGATGTGGACCAGTGTCCACTCGGGAGAGAGAGTGGGCCTAATGCTTTTAATACTGAAAGTCTCCATTTTGAATTGTCAAACTCAATTTAAAGGGGCCACATCTGATTTGATGGTTGGCTCATATCAAAATGAGGTAAAGGTCCATGTTGATATGGTGTCTTTAAGATACTAACATTTAAGGTAATAATAAGTATCTGACGTTATTGATGGTGACTGTTTAATGAAGGTGAGAAAAAACACGTTTATAAATATTAAGCCTCCACAAATAAAAAGACAATGTTGTAATTGGACTCGTACTTCCTGGTAAATTTACATTTTGATCAGTATTCTCGGCCCCTTTATGATTGAGTTTGACATCCCAGGGATAGAAGGTAGTTCTTGAAGCTACATACTTGAACTGTCTCTGTTCCTTTAACTCTCAGGGCTATGGCACCCACCTGATGAACCATCTGAAGGAGTATCACATCAAACACGGCATCCTTTATTTCCTCACGTATGCTGACGAGTATGCCATCGGCTACTTCAAAAAGCAGGTAATGTCCATGTGGCCCCCCGTTTCCTGTGTGAGTTCAACTGGGCCTTATGTTAATGTCCTTTCAATTCCCTCAGGGCTTTTCCAAAGATATCAAGGTGCAGAAGAGCCGTTACCTTGGTTACATCAAAGACTATGAAGGAGCGACGCTGATGGAGTGTGAGCTGAACCCCCGCATCCCCTACACAGAACTGTCTCATATTATCAAGAGACAGAAGGAGGTATGTGTACACATCAGGTTAGTTTCTGTTGAACTTATTACTGACTGAGAAATGTCCCGCAGATCATCAAAAAGCTAATCGAGAGGAAGCAAAGCCAGATCAGGAAGGTCTATCCAGGACTCACCTGCTTCAAAGAAGGCGTTCGGCAGATCCCAGTGGAGAGTATTCCTGGAATAAGTCAGTGGCTTTTGTGCACTAAATTATAATGAATTTTTTAAAATATATTTAATGTATTTATTATGTTTTTGACCAGGAGAGACAGGATGGAAACCCAGTAGTAAAGAGAAATGGTAAGAGAATCTTCCAATGGCAGGTTTAAACTGCCTCAATCTCAAAAAAGTACAGTATTAGATGTTTGAGGTTCTTGATATTCTATAGAACATTGTTCTGTTATATAAAATAATTAAAAAAATTTACTTTTAATTCCCAACTGTGGAAAAATATTTTCTAAAGAGTTGTTCTGCAAGTTTAGATCAGTAAAATGTGTCAGTCTACCTGGCTCAATCTTTGTGCTTTTGGCTGTTTTGCAGTAAAGAAGTGAAGGATCCTGACGTCTTGTACAACATGCTGAAAAACCTTCTGGCCCAGATCAAGGTGATCAAGCACAACACATTTAAATAATGGCTTAATACACACAATGCTTTGGATCAGTCTCTGTCAATAAGTGCGTTCATACCAACATGGCTGGAAGGAAGTTTCAGAACCAAATAAATGGATGCTTTTATTTAGTGGTACATCATGATTCCAACTGCTTGATTATACATGGTTTTAATTAGAGTTCAAACCAACAGTCATTTCTATGATAAATAAGGTTAAGATACCAAATTTAATCACTGTGTGACAATTTGTTACCATCAAATAATCAACCCCCCCTTTGTGTTGAATCAAACCAATCAAATTCAAAGGTCAATTTTATAGAGAACTTTCATTGAAAGAAGTTTTAATAACCGGTCATCACATTTGTCTCTCTTATAGACTCATCCTGATGCTTGGCCGTTCATGGAGCCTGTGAAGAAATCGGAAGCTCCAGATTATTATGAGATCATTCGCTTTCCCATCGGTGAGATGACTGCCCTTCCAACTTGAACAGTAGTTCTAACTTGTCTAACATGTTCCTGTGTGTTCCATAGACTTGAAGACCATGACTGAGCGCCTGAAGAACAGATACTATGTGACCAAAAAGCTCTTCATCGCTGACTTGCAGCGAATCATCACCAATTGTCGTGAGTACAACCCTCCTGACAGCGAGTACTGCAAGTGTGCCAACACACTGGAGAAGTTCTTTTACTTCAAACTCAAAGACGGCGGCCTGATAGAGAAGTAACTGAGCACGTCTCATCATCACAAACACACACAGAACCAGACACACACACACGCACACACGAGTAAAATCCTACACTAGATCCACCACTTCACTATCGTTGCCTTTTCCTTTCAAATAATCTATTGTCCTCACTGTAAATACAGTAAGTGAACCAAAGTTACAGGTCCATTTATCCCACCAATCTTTCTGCTTCTCAGCATTTTGATGTATTTATATTACAATCCATTCCATTTTATAAATGTGTTCACGAGTCGAGACGTTGAGTTCTTCAAAGGAATGGACCTCCGGACCTAAAGCCATGTTGCCTTCAGTTACTGACCGACACTTGAACACGCTGGCTGTTTCCACACGCAAACCTTCAGAGAAGTGACATCCACCGAAGTATTTGGACAAAAGTGCATCTGATGTTTTCACCACTTTCTTTTTTGTACAAATCATGACAATAGAAGTTTATTTATAGCATGTTAATGCTTCATTTTCACTGGCAGGGTTCACTCTGTATCATTGAGGTCGCACAGCTTCTTGTACGTGGCAAATGTTCATTTATTTATTTCACTGTAGATAAACGTCAGTATGATTGAACGTCAACTTATCTCGTAGCCCGCACGCCAAATTGTGACTCAACGCACAGCAGTCAGTTTACAAGTCATTCAATAAACTCAAATAAAGTTGCTGCAGGTGTTTACAGTGTAAGCATCACTGTACTATCAACACTTCTTCAGTTGTGTTGCTGTGGGAAGTAACTTAAGTTGTTGTGTGTTTGTGTGTGTTTATTTTGTACTTGAATCTGGTGATTCATAATTCAGGGTCATTGGTCACATGTTTTTCGCCCTCTATACAACAATGCTGCATTCTTAAATGGATCAAGCTTCCACTCATTACAGGACATGTGGTAGAAGTACTGTATTTCTGTTCATAACAATAAAGTTGTTTTTTTCTACAAAGTGCTCTGAGTGTCCTTTTATCAATGTGTTGGATTTATTGCAAGTAAAAAATCTTGCGTCTTTCTCTCCCAGATTCAACAAAGTTACCTTTACCATGAAACAAAATCCCATTCTTTATCAGTGTAACATTCTGTTTATTAAAGTTACATGTTTATAAGTATCTTTTTCAATGTTTTTAAATGGCGTGATTCTAAGGTGAATGACTAATGCAGAGGATTCACTTTCACTTTCCTTAGCAACGAAACGCTACCAAGTTACTGTATCTCCCACAGAGGAAGAAAAAAATAAACTTCAATGTTTCCCTATTTCATTTAGCAAAAAGTTACAAAGTTATGAACTCCCCACATGGATCTAGTATCTATATAGGACACGTCTAGGTGGATTAATGGCACAATAAACTGAAATTACAGAAACAATCTTATTTATATAATATATAGATGTGGAGGTGCAATAATGATATATACAGTGCCTTGCGAAAGTATTCGGCCCCCTTGAACCTTTCAACATTTCGCCACATTTCAGGCTTCAAACATAAAGATATAAAATTTTAATTTTTTGTCATGAATCAACAAGTGGGACACAATCGTGAAGTGGAACGAAATTTATTGGATAATTTAAACTTTTTTAACAAATAAAAAACTGAAAAGTGGGGCGTGCAATATTATTCGGCCCCCTTGCGCTAATACTTTGTAGCGCCACCTTTTGCTGCAATTACAGCTGCAAGTCGCTTGAGGTATGTCTCTATCAGTTTTGCACATCGAGAGACTGGAATTCTTGCCCATTCTTCCTTGCAAAACAGCTCGAGCTCAGTGAGGTTGGATGGAGAGCGTTTGTGAACAGCAGTCTTCAGCTCTTTCCACAGATTCTCGATTGGATTCAGGTCTGGACTTTGACTTGGCCATTCTAACACCTGGATACGTCCATTTGTGAACCATTCCATTGTAGATTTGGCTTTATGTTTTGGATCATTGTCCTGTTGGAAGATAAATCTCCGTCCCAGTCTCAGGTCTTTTGCAGACTCCAACAGGTTTTCTTCCAGAATGGTCCTGTATTTGGCTCCATCCATCTTCCCATCAATTTTAGCCAGCTTCCCTGTCCCTGCTGAAGAAAAGCAGGCCCAAACCATGATGCTGCCACCACCATGTTTGACAGTGGGGATGGTGTGTTCAGGGTGATGAGCTGTGTTGCTTTTACGCCAAACATATCGTTTTGCATTGTGGCCAAAAAGTTCGATTTTGGTTTCATCTGACCAGAGCACCTTCTTCCACATGTTTGGTGTGTCTCCCAGGTGGCTTGTGGCAAACTTTAAACCAGACTTTTTATGGATATCTTTGAGAAATGGCTTTCTTCTTGCCACTCTTCCATAAAGGCCAGATTTGTGAAGTGCACGACTGATTGTTGTCCTATGGACAGACTCTCCCACCTCAGCTGTAGTTATCTGCAGTTCATCCAGAGTGATCATGGGCCTCTTGGCTGCATCTCTGATCAGTCTTCTCCTTGTTTGAGATGAAAGTTTGGAGGGACGGCTGGGTCTTGGTAGATTTGCAGTGGTCTGATACTCCTTCCATTTCAATATAATTGCTTTCACAGTGCTCCTTGAGATGTTTAAAGCTTGGGAAATCTTTTTGTATCCAATTCCGGCTTTAAACTTCTCCACAACAGTATCTCGGACCTGCCTGGTGTGTTCCTTTGTCTTCATGGTTCTCTCTGCGCTTTAAACAGAACCCTGAGACTATCAAAGAGCAGGTGCATTTATACGGAGACTTGATTACACACAGGTGCATTCTATTACTATGTGAGTTTGCTGCACTGAAAGTAAAGGGGCCGAATAATATTACACGCCCCACTTTTCAGTTTTTTATTTGTTGAAAAAGTTTAAATTATCCAATAAATTTCGTTCCACTTCACGATTGTGTCCCACTTGTTGTTGATTCATGACAAAAAATTAAAATTTTATATCTTTATGTTTGAAGCCTGAAATGTGGCGAAATGTTGAAAAGTTCAAGGGGGCCGAATACATTTGCAAGGCACTGTAATACTATCATAGCTGGACGTATTTGCAAAAGAAGCTGAACTCTTTAAAATCTCCCTCACTTATTATACAATAATACATATTGTTTATATTTGATCAGAATGGATGTTTTAAAATTTTAATGGGCGTCTTTGCTGTCCTTCCATGAACCTGATGGGGTTTCCCTCCCCTCTCTTATTATTTCTATTATCTATTTAGGTGAATAGACAGAAGATTGTTTTGCTTTCCGTTCCCGAGAAACAGAAACAACAGAATAGATGAGGATTGGTTAATTTTAAAGTTCTCTTCCCAGCCCTCAACAGATCTCATTGAGGGCTGGGATTCTTCAGGAGTATCTTAACTTTAATATGATCTAATCTTCACCTTAAGGGGATTTAAGAAAACGCAATGATTTAAAAAGATATCTTTGTTGACAAGAACGTGGCCACTAGACGTCACTGTTCGCACTTATGTTGCCATAATCGTGTCAGGTTTCTTACTTTCGGTTTCAATTCCTGCCTCAGCTGATCCCAGCTCTGCTCGTCACCAGACCTGCTGAGGCACTGGACTGACGAGCACTGAGAGGTGAGTGTTGAGAAGTCTCTTCCTGAACAGATGAACCTTCATGTTGTGGATCTGCTCTGACCAGGCGAGAGAACCATGGCTGAGCTGGAACTCTATTCGTATCAGCGGGAAGTTGCGGAGCGAGCAATAAAAGGAGAGAATGTCATTATCTGGTTGCCCACCGGAGCAGGGAAGACCCGGGCTGCCGTGTATGTGGCCAAGAAGCACCTGGAGGACCACCCTCACGCCAAAGTGGTCGTCATAGTCAACATGGTAGACAAACGTTGCATTATTTATTCATGTTTAGAAGTTGTTACAAGCTGCAGTTTACCGAGTGTCCGCTTGAAGGTGCCAGACAACTAAAATAGAAAATAATCTTTTTTTTTTTCTTCAATAATTTGTATATTGAAAGTTTTTCATTGTTTTTATCATTATTTTTTTCAATAATTTAAATCATCATTTTTATTTGAATTATTTTTATTTGTTTTCAAATATCTGTTAAAAAAAATCAAAAACATTTTCACGTTTAAATAATTAAAATTAAAATACAAATGTATACTAATTCCTATTATTAAAATAAATACATTGTTTCAAATTTAGTGTTTTTAAGTTCAATATAAAAATTTTGGTGCCACCAAACAAAACAAAGAGTACTTACTTTGCTAATTCATTTAACTCTCAGCCAATCACGGTGGTACTATTATACCAACCTTTTTATATTGAATTTAAATAGACTATGAATGTAAAATAATGAAAAAAAACAATATCAGTTATTAGAATTAGAATATCAAACTCTATGTTAAGAAAATAATTCATTTATATATATTATATTTATATATTTATAAAATATTAGATTTGTTTTTTTATTTCAATTAAAAAAATAATTCAACCTTTTAATATATAAATTATTACATTAAATGATTCAATGAAAACAAATGAAACCTTTCAATATATTAATTACTTTCAACAATTATTTTCAATATTTGAAATAACTAAATTAAATTTAACCATGCAATATTCTGATGATACGTTGGCTTTTCCAATTTGGCTGCCTACAATCACATTTTTGCTTCAAAATCGTGGTTCGCACAGATGCCTTGTTTTTATCATAGTAGAGCAATTCTTACTTTACTGTGGTCGCTAATGATGAATGAAAAATGTTGAAAATTCTGCCTCTCTGTCTCAGATTCATCTGGTCAATCAACATTACACTCACGAGTTTTTGCCAGCGCTGGGCGAGAAGTACAGCATCAAAGAAGTCAGCAGCAACAGCCTAGAGAAGGACTTCTTCGGCTCCGTGGTGCGGACTTCAGACTTGGTCATCTGCACGGCAAAAATCCTTCACAATGCTATGATCAGCCCGGAGGAATTAAAACATCTTGATATTTCTGGTAAGAGGTCACATGATTGTAATAATTTAAAATCTTTGCGTATGGCTTTCACTTGCTGTTGTTTATAGATGCAGTTTTTGTTGTGGTGATAAATTAGACTAGGTTTGTAATCTGATTTAAAGCTGTAAACTTAACAAATAGATGGTTCAAATGTTTTACTTATTTTTACTTATAGATGATTGGATGGATGGATGGATGGATAAACTTTATTAATCCCTCTGGAGATCTACTTTGGGAAATTGTTTTTCCAGCACACAGCAACACAGACGATAGATTAATGCAACAAGAACAAGAACAAAGTGCAATAAAAAGAAAGCGCAAGATGACACAATCTGAATCTAAAGATGAAGAACATAGATCAAAGAAAAAGAAAAAAGAAAAAGGATACAAATATTACCATAGAATAGAATCATCTTTTCTTTCCCCTCCTGTCCCAAAACTCAGAATTAAACAGCCCAAGGAGATAGAAACAACAACAGATCTAAATCAATAGCGGTTTAGGTCGTCTTTTTATGACTTTATAGTTCTGTAAACTGTTAATTATCCACATCCGAGTTATCAACCGAACACAAACACTTGAGGAATAAATGTTGGTCAAGGACGGCACATGCACTCCCTGAACTATCTGGGTGCACCTGGTCATCATTACTCCCCCGTTCTGCTCTTAAAGCAGTCGGTTAAGGTAAGTAGGATAAAACACTTCAGCTCAATCATCTTTCATTAGCTGGTTACTTCAATCTCATCAGTTGAGGCCTGTTAACTGATATTACATGTAACTACAATACATTTTTTTTCTACTGAATGGTTCCTTCATTTATGTCATTTTATTTGTTGATTTTAGTTATTATCAGAGTTTTCCATCTATTCAAGATTTATACCTTTCAAGTTTGTCATAAGGAACATATATCAGAAGTTTCAAAAGAAAGGAAACACAAAACACAAGAAATTATAATAATAATCGAATAAAGTTACAATATCATTTATCTTTCATTCATTTTCTGTGCCGCTTAATCCCATATGGGGGTTGCCCATAATGGATCCCACACTCATACATATGGAAAATTCCCAATCAACCTCTGTATGCTTTTGGACTTTGAAACCCAGGCAACACGGGAGGAACATACAAACTCCAAAAAGAAAGGTCACAAGTTGGCTCCCTCCCAACCTGTCAGCAATCTCTGCAGCGATTATATATGAATAAATATGATTTAATAAGACTGATATATAATGTTTCTACAGAGTAAAGTCGCAGCGTAATGTTCCTCAGTCTGGTGTTTCTTATTTGGAAGCATTCTCTTCCCTGAAGGTAGACGGCACAGTTGTTAATTCTGCTCAGGCATCTTTAAATGAACAACTGTCGCTCAGTAAAGACAGTTAGTTACTTGCCGTCCTACTAGGTTAGTAGATCCGATCAAAGCTAATGAAATGCATAGATCAACTGACAGAGAAGCGATTGAGTCACCACTTGAACTGTATGATCTGTATTTGCTTTTGTGTCACATTGAAGAAGCCATACTCTTATAAGACTCACAAGGGATATTTCTATATTCTGGGTTGTTGTTGTAGAAATTAGTCTGCTGATCATCGACGAGTGCCACCACACCAACAAGGAGGATGTCTACCATGAGATCATGAGAACCTACGTGGAGAGGAAGCTGAGTGAGCAGGGGCGGCTGCCACAGATCCTGGGATTGACGGCGTCACCGGGTACAGGCGGTGCAAAGACCCTGGAGAAAGCTGTGGAGCATGTGCTGGCGGTAATGGTTCTGCACCAGTCATGCCTTAATATCAACAATATTTATTGGCACCATTGTAAAAACCACAAGCATTGTTTGAGGTGTGCACACATTTTAAAATAGAATTAATTAGAAAAAAAAATGTATCATCAGCAAAAAACTCTGGCTATTTGATTGTGTCTGTAAGAGATGTAATGTTTTATACTTTATGTTGCCAGGTTAAGGATGCTTAAGAGGAACAAATAATATTTTTATCCCAGACACTGTGTGAGACTTTCTGAAGGGCTGCTTGGATGCTTGGATTACAGTTTTTTTTAATTTGCAATATAACTGTCTGGTGGTGAGCACGAGAAAACAAGTTTTTATGATTGCCTAGTTCACTTGGACATGGACTCCAAAGCACTTTTTTTTTTACTATCAAAGCAACAAAATAGTTGTGTTTTAAAACAGAATTGTGTCTTCTGTCATGCAGGTCTGTGCCAACTTGGATGCGGAAATTGTTTCAACAAAGATCGCTGTACAAGAACTTGAGATCAATGTTCCCAAACCTAGGAAGATCTTGAATATTGTAGATAAGAGACCCGAGGTCAGTTTCTACTTTTTATTTTTTTTTCTCTATTGTATATCTTTAGAATTAGTGTCAGAATAGTGAATTACAGCATCATTTAAACTGTTGTTTTCTTTCTTGACTTAAATCCTGACCTGTCACCAGGTTAAATAACAACTTCATAAAATAATAATAACTTTAATTGTTCAAGTAATAACCAAACTAAGATAATTAGTTTAAACTTGACTTTAACCAATTTTCACCTTTTATTTAGTTGATTTTAATCTGTATGTGTTGCTCTAACTCTTAAAATGTCTTTATAAATTAGCTTGTGGTGATGAAAACATAGTATAACATGCATTGACAGTTTGGTCAAAAGATAAATTCGCTGAGGCAGTATTAATGAATTAAATTGCATTTAAAGTGTCCAATCATAACAGAGTTATCTCAAGAGAGTTAACAGTTTAAATAACCCAAATAGCTTTTACCTGGCAGAAACTGAGAGTAGAACCAGACTCTGTAGAACGGCCTCCTGCTGTGATGTGCTGGTAATAATAATAATAATAATAATAACGATGCCCAACTCTTTCAATTGAATAATTATTGATAATTATTACACCCGAACATAACGCCTGACATACATAATACATAAACTGTTCACATGACAAAAAAACAACAACACATGAAACAAATAACAGCAACTTCAAGTATGAATTGAATATTCTGTTCAGTGGAATAGAAAAGTGTGAATAAGTTGCAGACATAGTAACGACTATAATCATTTTAAAGTTACTTTTTTGGCTCATTTTGATAAGAAGAAGAACTTTTTTGATCAGCTGAAAATGATCTGAGTACAGATTTAAAATGTTTGATCACAGTTGAAAACTGTTAGACAACAATAAGCGATGGATGTCTGAAATACCTTGACCTTTTTTTTTAATACAAATTCGATTTTCCGTTATTTATATTTTAGGATCCATTCGGCGACCTCTTGAAACAGATGATGGAGCAGATCCACGAGTTCATGGTGTTGCCTCCTGATTTCAGACTCAGAAAGTGTGGGACTCAAGAGTATGAGGCGGACGTAGTGGAGCTGGAGAAGATTGGTTTGTGAAACTCACATCCTTTGTCTGATCTCTGTTCCCTAAAATCTCTCTACATCCAACCAGGGGTGACCCGGCTGAACAGGCGGCTGCAACAGTGCGCGCTGCATCTGCGGCAGTACAACGACGCTTTATTCATCAACGACACCCTGAGGATGATCAACGCTTTTCGCCACTTGCTCCGCTACTACAACGCCAAGTCTAACTCGCCCTACGATGCCACCGATGAATTCCTGCTTAGACTTTTTAGGGGTGAGGTTTGTGTTTGTCATGAGGGTTTTTGTTGCTGAAATAAACACGTTGCGTGTCTCGCACATGCAGATAATCAGGCTAGGCTGAAAGAAAGTGCAGAGGATTTAAGGCACGAGAACCCAAAAATGGCTAGCCTTGAAAGCACTCTTCTGAAGCAGTTCACTAAAGATCCAGAGTCCCGGGCCATCCTCTTCAGCAAGACCCGAATAAGCACCGTCTACCTGAAAGACTGGGTCCAAAGCAGCAACACTTTACAGGAAGCAGGAATCAATTCGGATATCTTGACTGGGACCAGCACCATGACACAGGTGGGCTCTTTGGACAAACAAGTTCATAATAACACTTCTCACACAGGGACAGGCCTGAAGCTAGGTACACACTAGAGTGAGGCAGGAGCCACTGAGTTTAAAGTGTGCATTGCAAGACTCAGTCTTGACTGTACAGTCCATTTAGGGCAGGGGTTGTATATACTTGACCTTAATAATAAGCGTTTAGTATATTTTTTCATGAGATTTTTTTTTACTATATGAGGCATCATCAATCTGTAGAAGTCTTTCATGCAACAAAAAGAGATTGAAAGAGAACATTGAAATCACATTCTTGAATAAATCAAGCTCAATGCACAGAGATTAAGAAGTATTTCATGATGCAGTAGTGGATGTTCTGAACACATAGAAATATTTCAACAAAGATGTAACAATTCAACACTATTTGGAATACTGGTGAACAGTTTTAACTGTGTAGCAACATATTGAGATGCCACCAATTCTACTTCAAGATGATCTAAATGTTCTCCACTTTGAACATGGAATTGTTCAGATGACGATGACCTAAACTGCGTTTCCTCTTACAGAGCGAACAGAATGAAACCATAACAGATTTCCGGAACGGTAGACTCAACCTCCTGATCTCTACCAGCGTGGGAGAAGAAGGCCTGGACATCAAAGAATGTAATCTGGTGGTGCGTTACGGGCTCCTCACCAACGAGATCGCTCAGGTGCAGGCCAGGGGTCGAGCCAGAGCCATGGATGGCGAATACTCCGTGGTCGCAGACAAGAACGGAAAGGAGCTGAGGAGAGAGCATGTCAATGATTTTTTGGAGCAGTTGGCTGGCGAAGCCATCGCAGAAGTCCAACAGATGAGTCGTCTAGTGCTCCGTTCAAAGGTTGGTCTTGCCTCATTTTTTGATGTAGCTAGTGGCTTCATTGTAAACTCAACTTAGGACACTGGAGTGGTTGTCTTGTATCTTAGAAGTTTCAGGTTACTTCCAACTCCTGATATGATTGTGTCTCAAGACACTAAAACCCTGATTTCTCCTGGTAGTCAGATGCTGCCTCGCGGCCTACTCCCATCAGTGTATGAGTGTGTGTGAATGCTAAACAAACATATGTAACCATGAAGTTGAAGATTTAAGAGATGAATAAATGGATACTATGGATAGTAAAATCCCAATGAATAAGTCACTTAAATATCCATGTAGTTATAATCATAATTTCTTTATACTTCAGCTTATATAAATAAAAATCCTCGAGCATTATCATAATTTGTTTCATTATCATGTCCAGCTAAGGAGTATTCAGAGGGACTCGGTTTCTGCCCACAAAGCCGCTCAACTCAGCAGGTCGGCAAAGAGAAACAGCGCTGCCTTTAAAGTGAAGTTGTTGTGTCGGGAATGTCACTTGCCGGTGGCCACGGGCGGGGATATCAGACGGGTGGAAAACGTGCACCACGTCAACATTAACCCCGATTTCAAGTGAGTTTACAATCGTCCAAAATCTTTCAGTTTGAGCAGAGTTTCTAATCTGGTCCCTACTATTTAGGAAGTTTTACAAACTCGGGGCTCAGGTGTTTCTGGACAAGAGCTTTGCAGACATGGAGCCTGGGCGTATAATCAGCTGCCAAAAGTGTGAAAAGGTACGGGGAAAATAGCATTCCTTACTCATCCTAAACTTTTACTTTCACATCCATGTTCAGGTTTGGGGGTCTGAGATCAAGTACAAAGATCTTGCTGTACTGCCCAATATTTCTATCAAGCACTTCGCCCTTGAGACCGCCTCCGAACGCATAGTCGTAAAGCAGTGGAAGAAGGTCCCGTTCACTGTGGCAGAGTTCAACCTCACCGAGTATTGCGAAGAAAATGGATCCGACCTTCTTGACTAAGGCTGTGTTTCAGGGACGTGCGGTCATGGGAGGCAGGTGCCTCACCTCTGAATGCGCAATCCATCGCAAACTGGGTTGCCATATCTCTGCATGTCGCAAATTTAATGTTTGCAGATATCTTTAATTGCCTTGATTTTCCACAGTCTGCCTGATGTCTTTAACCATTACAGTTTAATGTTTGAAAGGGTTTTCTTTAGTTTCCTGATCGGAAATAAAACCGCAGACACACAGTACTGTGCCGCACTTAGAAGAGGCATAGGTGAGCCTACAAGTACTTGTTGATGTAAGTAAGTAAGTTACTTGTTGATTGTTCTTTTACGTAGAAACAACAGGTGGGTCAAGTACACTGCTGCGAGCCGTTTATTATTGTTTGTATGTTTCTTTTTTGCAGACTCCCAAAATGGAAGATGGTTATATATAACTGGTAAGTAGTCTAACTGGACTTTCAATCAAAAGTAGATGTGATTAACACGCTTATATTGATCCCTTTAATATTCTATATTTATTTTTTCATGATAATAAACTTTGGTCCCTTTTGCGTTAATTTAACCAATGTTGAAAGGCACAACGCAATATCAACAAATAATAAGCAACCAAAGGCAGGTATATTATTCATTACGTCATCACTACTAACTTACACTGGTAGAGACAATAGATCGAGTCATCTTAACTTAACAACATTTTAACACAACAGCGCTGACATCATTCTGCTGTCAAGCTAACTATAACTTGGAATTCTTCACTCATGAGCCCCACTTAAATCCTTGCTAAAACCCAAACGCCATTTAGTAGGAGTAAATAAACTAACGAGTATTGAATCAGCTGTGTCTTCCTTGTAATCCTTTATTATCACGGTCGTGCTCTATACTGTTTAAACAACGTCTGCTAAATATTTTTAAATGATTTAATAGTTCATTCATTTTTTCTATATCTATTGATTGTTTTAAAACGAATTTAGAGCCAATTGAAAATTTGTAATTAAATTGAACGTCACTGAGGTGTAGCACAGCACAAGCTTCAGTGACAACGCCATATTGTTAATGTTGTTGTAGTATCTCCGTCGGATCAATGGTGGTTTATATTTATCATAGCTCACTAAAGAGGACCCTCTGCTGACTATCTGCACAATAATTACTGGAATGTTTTTAGATTAGATTAGATAGAATTTATTAATCCTTCTGGAGATCTCTTTTGGGAAATTAGATTTCCAGTTCACAGCATTTATTTTCAGCTTCACTTTTATATTGGGTTAGCTTTGTCTCACTATCATGCACTTCCTTCATTTTCTTCTACTTTTTGTGTGATTTTTTTTTCAGGATGTTGATGAAGATTGTTAATTATTTTAAAAAAAGGCACTTGGGATTATATGGACATGAAAAAAAGATGTTTTCACTGAAATGAATTTTGTGGACATTTTAAAACATTTTGAAAATCTGTTAAACCTTTTAGCTTTGTATAATCAGGTACATGATCAATATTTAAAAAAAAAAAAAAAAAATTCTATATGTAATGACTGTATATAAATTGTGGGAAAATATGAATAAATGGTGAATTGTGATTCCAACATCATGGTATTTATTCCTTTATAATACTTTGACCACCAACACCAACTTCATAAAAACAAACTTCATTTGATTACTTTAAAACAAATACGGTATGTTTTTGAGAAAAAGTAGTATACTCTTTGATGAGGTTATAGTTTTATAAGGCGCTATATAAATAGAGATTATTATTATTATTATTATAAAAAAATTGAAAGGATTACATATACAAAAAACGGTAATTAAAAAATAATATGATTTGTTATTCAGTTTATTCACAGCTTGGCAAGGCATAATTGCCTTTTAGAAGGCAGAAACCTTGAGCAGAACCAGACTCGGTGTTGAGGATGGGGGTGAAAGAGTGAGGGAGGATACAGTGAGAGAAAAAAGAGTCCATGGAGGGTGCTGGAGAGAACTCTGGATCCGTTGATGTTTGACTAAACATTTACGAACACCTTTTCCAATTGTTTACTGCAGCATGTAAGTAAGTAAGTACCGGTAAGTTATTTTAATTTATATAGCGCTTTTCCAGACCAAGGTCACAAAGCGCATAATCAATCAAAACAATATTCAATAAAGTATATACTTTAAAGGTCAAGATATAACTGATAACACAACAGGAGTTCCAGAAAATCAAGGAAAAGCCTGAACAATAAAATGTATCCTTATTCTGATACAGTTGACTTTCTTCAATTGAAATGATCTTGAAACGTCATAATATTTTTTTGCATTGAAGGGTGGCAAGGTTGACAGTCTATAGGTATCTTATGTTTTTTTATTACCAGGTTATGACAATCAGCCAGTGTGTTCTAGTTGACATGGAGGCAAGATATATTGCATCAACCTTTTCTAAAACATGAATTACTTGAATTACTCAAATTTGGATTTGTTTTGTGGGTCGGAAATAGGGAAATTGACATGCAATAGTGGCTCTCAATAATAATGTTGTTAATTGTCAAGTGTCAACACACTTATTTATTTGTATCACCAAATTCCTTCACGCCATTTCAATGTTGCGTCAAATCATTCACACAACCTTATAGTGATTTAGAAACTATTAATGGGAACCTCTGTCATGTATTGTTTTTTGTTGATGTTAATGTATTTTTCTGTTCTTGCCTGCTCCTCACACACACATTATTTTGCCTGGTTTGATCATTTGCCAGGAGACTTTGTAAGAGAAATAGTTTAAAAAAAACATGGTGTCATTGTTGCCTCTTTCACAGACAATAAATGGGATAATGGGAGATTGTGGCTCATTAAGTTATTCATGTTTTTTAACAAGCTATTAAGAATGTGCCCCAATACAGCAATTATTTGATCACTCCTTTATGAATTCTAAAAAATGTGTCTTATTTTGAAGCTGCTAAGAAAATGCATCCTGCAAATGAGCCAGCCAGTTGTGGAAGGATCCCTTGGAAGTCCACCCTTTGAAAAGCCCAATATTGAGCAGGTGACCTCTTAACATTTCCTCGTTTGTATTCAATTAATTAATCAAAATCCAACGTGCCTCAAAGCAACGACAGCCTCCCACGCTATGAAACCACTCAGGTGTTTGGACGCAACCTCCTCAAGTCCATTTTCACTGTTAAAGTACATAACATCTGGTGTTTGCAGGTTTTTGTCCATGCTAGAGGAGGAGATCTATGGGGAGAACTCGCCCATCTGGGAGGCTGATTTTACAATGCCTGCCTCTGATGGCACACAGCTGGGACATCCAACGGGTGAGGTTGGGATATATAAGGGTTTTAATTTCAAACAGCATTTTAATATTTAGTATATTTCAAGGTTGTAGCAACCACCAGGCTGCTACAACTTGATTTCGGATTTCTAAATGTTAGCCTGAATGTAAGTAAGTAAGTAAGTAATATTTATTTATATAGCGCTTTTCGAGACCAGGGTCACAAAGCGCTTTAACAATCAAAACAATACTCAAAACAGTACATACTACAAAGATCAAGACAACACCGAGAACAACACAGGAGTTCGAGAAATTCAAGGAATGTGTTTTATTCTAATAAATATCCATATATATTAGTTGTCTGAAAAGGTGGCTTGTTGAATCTTTATTATGGGGTGAAACGTTTCTGCTAAATATAAAAATATTTAAGATAAATTGAATCAATTGGATTTCATGTGTGGAAGCCCCCTTGGAACATTGTATCTTTGCCTTTTTTTGCTTTGTTTTTCTTAATTTAATTTTTCAACCTTTGTACGTAAAGTGGAATTTGTTTTTATCATATTCAAGTTTCATACTAAACATCAATATGAGTCTTGAGTCTGATCAGATAAAAATAATGGTTTTTCAGCTAATTTATATCATCTCATATTTTCCGGTAATAATGTTGTTTCTGTTGCAGTGATCAGTCCAGCTGCAGTGTCCTGCTCTTTGACTCTTTCTAAGGGTCTAAGCACTGCAACATCCCTGGGAAGCATCATTGACACCGGAGGAGCTGAACCCATCACAGGTCCTACTTTTGTCATTTAGTTGCACATACATGAGCACAGCTGTATATGGAATATATTGCCTTCCTGGCTCCATGTTGTTTAAGTGTTAATCATTGTTTTTCTTGTTTTCATTCTTTCTTCTTCTACTTTTATGAAATATTTACTGGACGTGTACAGCAAAATTTATTTATTTATTTCACACATGATCTGGTGCATCTTTCAGAAAAGTACATTTAACAAATAAAATGGATAATTGTATAAATAAATAAAACATACCATTATTGGGGTAAAAACTCAACACTCAAACCTTGGCCACAGAAAGGAAGTGAGTTATTGGGATTTATTTATTTCAAACTATCAGTTGTATCTTGGCCATGCATTTTCCTATGAATATGTGTCAGCGCCACCACTAGGTTTAAAGCAGAATAAAATGCAAATTTTAGCGGTTTCAGAGTTTTGAAAATGGTTTCTTTAAAGTGAGGTTTTAATTAAATTTCTGTCAATATTTTTAGGCATTAGAATGTGAGCTCTAGAAACTCTCAGAACTTTAGATTATCCCTCTAAACTATTTGCCAGAAACATGTTTTTCCCCTCAAAATCATCATAACAATATATTAGCCATCATTGTTGTTTATTTTGACAATACCCTGTTTAATAATGGTTTGTATATTTGTCGTAAGATTGAGTTTAATTTATTTTGGCATTATGATTTTAAACTTTTTTATAAATCTACATGTGTCTAACGCGACAACTATCTGTTCAGTTGAAAAGCGTAAACTCCCTGAGGCGCTGACATTGGAAGATGCCAAAAGGATCCGTGTGATGGGAGACATTCCAATGGAGTTGGTGAATGAAGTCATGATGACCATCACTGACCCGGCTGCGATGCTCGGGCCTGAGGTGAGTGTCATGATAGTTAGTTAGTATATCTAGATAAACTTGTTGTTGGCTCATCGCTGTTTTGTTTCATATTGCGCTTTCCTCTCTAGACCAACCTTCTGACCCCTAACGCTGCCCGTGATGAGACTGCCAGGCTGGAGGAGCGGCGGGGCATCATAGAGTTCCACGTCATAGGAAACTCTTTGTCCCAGAAGTCCAACAAGAAGATCCTGATGTGGCTAGTTGGCCTGCAGAATGTCTTTTCCCACCAGCTACCTCGCATGCCCAAAGAATACATCACCCGTCTGGTGTTCGACCCGTGAGTCCTTTCTCTGATCCGTGTGGTTTCTTCAGAGTTATGAATATCATTTTTGTTTCCATCCCTCACAGAAAGCACAAAACGCTGGCCCTCATCAAGGATGGCCGCGTCATCGGAGGCGTCTGTTTTCGGATGTTTCCTACTCAGGGCTTCACTGAAATAGTCTTCTGTGCCGTCACTTCTAATGAGCAAGTTAAGGTAAAATTTCCCAATAAATGATTTGTCCAACATGTAGTCATAGTTGCTTTTGCAATAATATTCTCAATATCTGTTCTATAAAACCATACTTGAAAGTGTTAAACTTCACTAAGAGTTTAGGATGTTTTGGATGTGGACCAGTGTCCACTCGGGAGAGAGAGTGGGCCTAATGCTTTTAATACTGAAAGTCTCCATTTTGAATTGTCAAACTCAATTTAAAGGGGCCACATCTGATTTGATGGTTGGCTCATATCAAAATGAGGTAAAGGTCCATGTTGATATGGTGTCTTTAAGATACTAACATTTAAGGTAATAATAAGTATCTGACGTTATTGATGGTGACTGTTTAATGAAGGTGAGAAAAAACACGTTTATAAATATTAAGCCTCCACAAATAAAAAGACAATGTTGTAATTGGACTCGTACTTCCTGGTAAATTTACATTTTGATCAGTATTCTCGGCCCCTTTATGATTGAGTTTGACATCCCAGGGATAGAAGGTAGTTCTTGAAGCTACATACTTGAACTGTCTCTGTTCCTTTAACTCTCAGGGCTATGGCACCCACCTGATGAACCATCTGAAGGAGTATCACATCAAACACGGCATCCTTTATTTCCTCACGTATGCTGACGAGTATGCCATCGGCT
This sequence comes from Callionymus lyra, assembly GCF_982586985.1. Lineage (NCBI taxonomy): Eukaryota > Metazoa > Chordata > Actinopteri > Syngnathiformes > Callionymidae > Callionymus > Callionymus lyra. The sequence continues at coordinate 22,947,212 of NC_141832.1, read as the reverse complement.
ACTTCAAAAAGCAGGTAATGTCCATGTGGCCCCCCGTTTCCTGTGTGAGTTCAACTGGGCCTTATGTTAATGTCCTTTCAATTCCCTCAGGGCTTTTCCAAAGATATCAAGGTGCAGAAGAGCCGTTACCTTGGTTACATCAAAGACTATGAAGGAGCGACGCTGATGGAGTGTGAGCTGAACCCCCGCATCCCCTACACAGAACTGTCTCATATTATCAAGAGACAGAAGGAGGTATGTGTACACATCAGGTTAGTTTCTGTTGAACTTATTACTGACTGAGAAATGTCCCGCAGATCATCAAAAAGCTAATCGAGAGGAAGCAAAGCCAGATCAGGAAGGTCTATCCAGGACTCACCTGCTTCAAAGAAGGCGTTCGGCAGATCCCAGTGGAGAGTATTCCTGGAATAAGTCAGTGGCTTTTGTGCACTAAATTATAATGAATTTTTTAAAATATATTTAATGTATTTATTATGTTTTTGACCAGGAGAGACAGGATGGAAACCCAGTAGTAAAGAGAAATGGTAAGAGAATCTTCCAATGGCAGGTTTAAACTGCCTCAATCTCAAAAAAGTACAGTATTAGATGTTTGAGGTTCTTGATATTCTATAGAACATTGTTCTGTTATATAAAATAATTAAAAAAATTTACTTTTAATTCCCAACTGTGGAAAAATATTTTCTAAAGAGTTGTTCTGCAAGTTTAGATCAGTAAAATGTGTCAGTCTACCTGGCTCAATCTTTGTGCTTTTGGCTGTTTTGCAGTAAAGAAGTGAAGGATCCTGACGTCTTGTACAACATGCTGAAAAACCTTCTGGCCCAGATCAAGGTGATCAAGCACAACACATTTAAATAATGGCTTAATACACACAATGCTTTGGATCAGTCTCTGTCAATAAGTGCGTTCATACCAACATGGCTGGAAGGAAGTTTCAGAACCAAATAAATGGATGCTTTTATTTAGTGGTACATCATGATTCCAACTGCTTGATTATACATGGTTTTAATTAGAGTTCAAACCAACAGTCATTTCTATGATAAATAAGGTTAAGATACCAAATTTAATCACTGTGTGACAATTTGTTACCATCAAATAATCAACCCCCCCTTTGTGTTGAATCAAACCAATCAAATTCAAAGGTCAATTTTATAGAGAACTTTCATTGAAAGAAGTTTTAATAACCGGTCATCACATTTGTCTCTCTTATAGACTCATCCTGATGCTTGGCCGTTCATGGAGCCTGTGAAGAAATCGGAAGCTCCAGATTATTATGAGATCATTCGCTTTCCCATCGGTGAGATGACTGCCCTTCCAACTTGAACAGTAGTTCTAACTTGTCTAACATGTTCCTGTGTGTTCCATAGACTTGAAGACCATGACTGAGCGCCTGAAGAACAGATACTATGTGACCAAAAAGCTCTTCATCGCTGACTTGCAGCGAATCATCACCAATTGTCGTGAGTACAACCCTCCTGACAGCGAGTACTGCAAGTGTGCCAACACACTGGAGAAGTTCTTTTACTTCAAACTCAAAGACGGCGGCCTGATAGAGAAGTAACTGAGCACGTCTCATCATCACAAACACACACAGAACCAGACACACACACACGCACACACGAGTAAAATCCTACACTAGATCCACCACTTCACTATCGTTGCCTTTTCCTTTCAAATAATCTATTGTCCTCACTGTAAATACAGTAAGTGAACCAAAGTTACAGGTCCATTTATCCCACCAATCTTTCTGCTTCTCAGCATTTTGATGTATTTATATTACAATCCATTCCATTTTATAAATGTGTTCACGAGTCGAGACGTTGAGTTCTTCAAAGGAATGGACCTCCGGACCTAAAGCCATGTTGCCTTCAGTTACTGACCGACACTTGAACACGCTGGCTGTTTCCACACGCAAACCTTCAGAGAAGTGACATCCACCGAAGTATTTGGACAAAAGTGCATCTGATGTTTTCACCACTTTCTTTTTTGTACAAATCATGACAATAGAAGTTTATTTATAGCATGTTAATGCTTCATTTTCACTGGCAGGGTTCACTCTGTATCATTGAGGTCGCACAGCTTCTTGTACGTGGCAAATGTTCATTTATTTATTTCACTGTAGATAAACGTCAGTATGATTGAACGTCAACTTATCTCGTAGCCCGCACGCCAAATTGTGACTCAACGCACAGCAGTCAGTTTACAAGTCATTCAATAAACTCAAATAAAGTTGCTGCAGGTGTTTACAGTGTAAGCATCACTGTACTATCAACACTTCTTCAGTTGTGTTGCTGTGGGAAGTAACTTAAGTTGTTGTGTGTTTGTGTGTGTTTATTTTGTACTTGAATCTGGTGATTCATAATTCAGGGTCATTGGTCACATGTTTTTCGCCCTCTATACAACAATGCTGCATTCTTAAATGGATCAAGCTTCCACTCATTACAGGACATGTGGTAGAAGTACTGTATTTCTGTTCATAACAATAAAGTTGTTTTTTTCTACAAAGTGCTCTGAGTGTCCTTTTATCAATGTGTTGGATTTATTGCAAGTAAAAAATCTTGCGTCTTTCTCTCCCAGATTCAACAAAGTTACCTTTACCATGAAACAAAATCCCATTCTTTATCAGTGTAACATTCTGTTTATTAAAGTTACATGTTTATAAGTATCTTTTTCAATGTTTTTAAATGGCGTGATTCTAAGGTGAATGACTAATGCAGAGGATTCACTTTCACTTTCCTTAGCAACGAAACGCTACCAAGTTACTGTATCTCCCACAGAGGAAGAAAAAAATAAACTTCAATGTTTCCCTATTTCATTTAGCAAAAAGTTACAAAGTTATGAACTCCCCACATGGATCTAGTATCTATATAGGACACGTCTAGGTGGATTAATGGCACAATAAACTGAAATTACAGAAACAATCTTATTTATATAATATATAGATGTGGAGGTGCAATAATGATATATACAGTGCCTTGCGAAAGTATTCGGCCCCCTTGAACCTTTCAACATTTCGCCACATTTCAGGCTTCAAACATAAAGATATAAAATTTTAATTTTTTGTCATGAATCAACAAGTGGGACACAATCGTGAAGTGGAACGAAATTTATTGGATAATTTAAACTTTTTTAACAAATAAAAAACTGAAAAGTGGGGCGTGCAATATTATTCGGCCCCCTTGCGCTAATACTTTGTAGCGCCACCTTTTGCTGCAATTACAGCTGCAAGTCGCTTGAGGTATGTCTCTATCAGTTTTGCACATCGAGAGACTGGAATTCTTGCCCATTCTTCCTTGCAAAACAGCTCGAGCTCAGTGAGGTTGGATGGAGAGCGTTTGTGAACAGCAGTCTTCAGCTCTTTCCACAGATTCTCGATTGGATTCAGGTCTGGACTTTGACTTGGCCATTCTAACACCTGGATACGTCCATTTGTGAACCATTCCATTGTAGATTTGGCTTTATGTTTTGGATCATTGTCCTGTTGGAAGATAAATCTCCGTCCCAGTCTCAGGTCTTTTGCAGACTCCAACAGGTTTTCTTCCAGAATGGTCCTGTATTTGGCTCCATCCATCTTCCCATCAATTTTAGCCAGCTTCCCTGTCCCTGCTGAAGAAAAGCAGGCCCAAACCATGATGCTGCCACCACCATGTTTGACAGTGGGGATGGTGTGTTCAGGGTGATGAGCTGTGTTGCTTTTACGCCAAACATATCGTTTTGCATTGTGGCCAAAAAGTTCGATTTTGGTTTCATCTGACCAGAGCACCTTCTTCCACATGTTTGGTGTGTCTCCCAGGTGGCTTGTGGCAAACTTTAAACCAGACTTTTTATGGATATCTTTGAGAAATGGCTTTCTTCTTGCCACTCTTCCATAAAGGCCAGATTTGTGAAGTGCACGACTGATTGTTGTCCTATGGACAGACTCTCCCACCTCAGCTGTAGTTATCTGCAGTTCATCCAGAGTGATCATGGGCCTCTTGGCTGCATCTCTGATCAGTCTTCTCCTTGTTTGAGATGAAAGTTTGGAGGGACGGCTGGGTCTTGGTAGATTTGCAGTGGTCTGATACTCCTTCCATTTCAATATAATTGCTTTCACAGTGCTCCTTGAGATGTTTAAAGCTTGGGAAATCTTTTTGTATCCAATTCCGGCTTTAAACTTCTCCACAACAGTATCTCGGACCTGCCTGGTGTGTTCCTTTGTCTTCATGGTTCTCTCTGCGCTTTAAACAGAACCCTGAGACTATCAAAGAGCAGGTGCATTTATACGGAGACTTGATTACACACAGGTGCATTCTATTACTATGTGAGTTTGCTGCACTGAAAGTAAAGGGGCCGAATAATATTACACGCCCCACTTTTCAGTTTTTTATTTGTTGAAAAAGTTTAAATTATCCAATAAATTTCGTTCCACTTCACGATTGTGTCCCACTTGTTGTTGATTCATGACAAAAAATTAAAATTTTATATCTTTATGTTTGAAGCCTGAAATGTGGCGAAATGTTGAAAAGTTCAAGGGGGCCGAATACATTTGCAAGGCACTGTAATACTATCATAGCTGGACGTATTTGCAAAAGAAGCTGAACTCTTTAAAATCTCCCTCACTTATTATACAATAATACATATTGTTTATATTTGATCAGAATGGATGTTTTAAAATTTTAATGGGCGTCTTTGCTGTCCTTCCATGAACCTGATGGGGTTTCCCTCCCCTCTCTTATTATTTCTATTATCTATTTAGGTGAATAGACAGAAGATTGTTTTGCTTTCCGTTCCCGAGAAACAGAAACAACAGAATAGATGAGGATTGGTTAATTTTAAAGTTCTCTTCCCAGCCCTCAACAGATCTCATTGAGGGCTGGGATTCTTCAGGAGTATCTTAACTTTAATATGATCTAATCTTCACCTTAAGGGGATTTAAGAAAACGCAATGATTTAAAAAGATATCTTTGTTGACAAGAACGTGGCCACTAGACGTCACTGTTCGCACTTATGTTGCCATAATCGTGTCAGGTTTCTTACTTTCGGTTTCAATTCCTGCCTCAGCTGATCCCAGCTCTGCTCGTCACCAGACCTGCTGAGGCACTGGACTGACGAGCACTGAGAGGTGAGTGTTGAGAAGTCTCTTCCTGAACAGATGAACCTTCATGTTGTGGATCTGCTCTGACCAGGCGAGAGAACCATGGCTGAGCTGGAACTCTATTCGTATCAGCGGGAAGTTGCGGAGCGAGCAATAAAAGGAGAGAATGTCATTATCTGGTTGCCCACCGGAGCAGGGAAGACCCGGGCTGCCGTGTATGTGGCCAAGAAGCACCTGGAGGACCACCCTCACGCCAAAGTGGTCGTCATAGTCAACATGGTAGACAAACGTTGCATTATTTATTCATGTTTAGAAGTTGTTACAAGCTGCAGTTTACCGAGTGTCCGCTTGAAGGTGCCAGACAACTAAAATAGAAAATAATCTTTTTTTTTTTCTTCAATAATTTGTATATTGAAAGTTTTTCATTGTTTTTATCATTATTTTTTTCAATAATTTAAATCATCATTTTTATTTGAATTATTTTTATTTGTTTTCAAATATCTGTTAAAAAAAATCAAAAACATTTTCACGTTTAAATAATTAAAATTAAAATACAAATGTATACTAATTCCTATTATTAAAATAAATACATTGTTTCAAATTTAGTGTTTTTAAGTTCAATATAAAAATTTTGGTGCCACCAAACAAAACAAAGAGTACTTACTTTGCTAATTCATTTAACTCTCAGCCAATCACGGTGGTACTATTATACCAACCTTTTTATATTGAATTTAAATAGACTATGAATGTAAAATAATGAAAAAAAACAATATCAGTTATTAGAATTAGAATATCAAACTCTATGTTAAGAAAATAATTCATTTATATATATTATATTTATATATTTATAAAATATTAGATTTGTTTTTTTATTTCAATTAAAAAAATAATTCAACCTTTTAATATATAAATTATTACATTAAATGATTCAATGAAAACAAATGAAACCTTTCAATATATTAATTACTTTCAACAATTATTTTCAATATTTGAAATAACTAAATTAAATTTAACCATGCAATATTCTGATGATACGTTGGCTTTTCCAATTTGGCTGCCTACAATCACATTTTTGCTTCAAAATCGTGGTTCGCACAGATGCCTTGTTTTTATCATAGTAGAGCAATTCTTACTTTACTGTGGTCGCTAATGATGAATGAAAAATGTTGAAAATTCTGCCTCTCTGTCTCAGATTCATCTGGTCAATCAACATTACACTCACGAGTTTTTGCCAGCGCTGGGCGAGAAGTACAGCATCAAAGAAGTCAGCAGCAACAGCCTAGAGAAGGACTTCTTCGGCTCCGTGGTGCGGACTTCAGACTTGGTCATCTGCACGGCAAAAATCCTTCACAATGCTATGATCAGCCCGGAGGAATTAAAACATCTTGATATTTCTGGTAAGAGGTCACATGATTGTAATAATTTAAAATCTTTGCGTATGGCTTTCACTTGCTGTTGTTTATAGATGCAGTTTTTGTTGTGGTGATAAATTAGACTAGGTTTGTAATCTGATTTAAAGCTGTAAACTTAACAAATAGATGGTTCAAATGTTTTACTTATTTTTACTTATAGATGATTGGATGGATGGATGGATGGATAAACTTTATTAATCCCTCTGGAGATCTACTTTGGGAAATTGTTTTTCCAGCACACAGCAACACAGACGATAGATTAATGCAACAAGAACAAGAACAAAGTGCAATAAAAAGAAAGCGCAAGATGACACAATCTGAATCTAAAGATGAAGAACATAGATCAAAGAAAAAGAAAAAAGAAAAAGGATACAAATATTACCATAGAATAGAATCATCTTTTCTTTCCCCTCCTGTCCCAAAACTCAGAATTAAACAGCCCAAGGAGATAGAAACAACAACAGATCTAAATCAATAGCGGTTTAGGTCGTCTTTTTATGACTTTATAGTTCTGTAAACTGTTAATTATCCACATCCGAGTTATCAACCGAACACAAACACTTGAGGAATAAATGTTGGTCAAGGACGGCACATGCACTCCCTGAACTATCTGGGTGCACCTGGTCATCATTACTCCCCCGTTCTGCTCTTAAAGCAGTCGGTTAAGGTAAGTAGGATAAAACACTTCAGCTCAATCATCTTTCATTAGCTGGTTACTTCAATCTCATCAGTTGAGGCCTGTTAACTGATATTACATGTAACTACAATACATTTTTTTTCTACTGAATGGTTCCTTCATTTATGTCATTTTATTTGTTGATTTTAGTTATTATCAGAGTTTTCCATCTATTCAAGATTTATACCTTTCAAGTTTGTCATAAGGAACATATATCAGAAGTTTCAAAAGAAAGGAAACACAAAACACAAGAAATTATAATAATAATCGAATAAAGTTACAATATCATTTATCTTTCATTCATTTTCTGTGCCGCTTAATCCCATATGGGGGTTGCCCATAATGGATCCCACACTCATACATATGGAAAATTCCCAATCAACCTCTGTATGCTTTTGGACTTTGAAACCCAGGCAACACGGGAGGAACATACAAACTCCAAAAAGAAAGGTCACAAGTTGGCTCCCTCCCAACCTGTCAGCAATCTCTGCAGCGATTATATATGAATAAATATGATTTAATAAGACTGATATATAATGTTTCTACAGAGTAAAGTCGCAGCGTAATGTTCCTCAGTCTGGTGTTTCTTATTTGGAAGCATTCTCTTCCCTGAAGGTAGACGGCACAGTTGTTAATTCTGCTCAGGCATCTTTAAATGAACAACTGTCGCTCAGTAAAGACAGTTAGTTACTTGCCGTCCTACTAGGTTAGTAGATCCGATCAAAGCTAATGAAATGCATAGATCAACTGACAGAGAAGCGATTGAGTCACCACTTGAACTGTATGATCTGTATTTGCTTTTGTGTCACATTGAAGAAGCCATACTCTTATAAGACTCACAAGGGATATTTCTATATTCTGGGTTGTTGTTGTAGAAATTAGTCTGCTGATCATCGACGAGTGCCACCACACCAACAAGGAGGATGTCTACCATGAGATCATGAGAACCTACGTGGAGAGGAAGCTGAGTGAGCAGGGGCGGCTGCCACAGATCCTGGGATTGACGGCGTCACCGGGTACAGGCGGTGCAAAGACCCTGGAGAAAGCTGTGGAGCATGTGCTGACGGTAATGGTTCTGCACCAGTCATGCCTTAATATCAACAATATTTATTGGCACCATTGTAAAAACCACAAGCATTGTTTGAGGTGTGCACACATTTTAAAATAGAATTAATTAGAAAAAAAAATGTATCATCAGCAAAAAACTCTGGCTATTTGATTGTGTCTGTAAGAGATGTAATGTTTTATACTTTATGTTGCCAGGTTAAGGATGCTTAAGAGGAACAAATAATATTTTTATCCCAGACACTGTGTGAGACTTTCTGAAGGGCTGCTTGGATGCTTGGATTACAGTTTTTTTTAATTTGCAATATAACTGTCTGGTGGTGAGCACGAGAAAACAAGTTTTTATGATTGCCTAGTTCACTTGGACATGGACTCCAAAGCACTTTTTTTTTTACTATCAAAGCAACAAAATAGTTGTGTTTTAAAACAGAATTGTGTCTTCTGTCATGCAGGTCTGTGCCAACTTGGATGCGGAAATTGTTTCAACAAAGATCGCTGTACAAGAACTTGAGATCAATGTTCCCAAACCTAGGAAGATCTTGAATATTGTAGATAAGAGACCCGAGGTCAGTTTCTACTTTTTATTTTTTTTTCTCTATTGTATATCTTTAGAATTAGTGTCAGAATAGTGAATTACAGCATCATTTAAACTGTTGTTTTCTTTCTTGACTTAAATCCTGACCTGTCACCAGGTTAAATAACAACTTCATAAAATAATAATAACTTTAATTGTTCAAGTAATAACCAAACTAAGATAATTAGTTTAAACTTGACTTTAACCAATTTTCACCTTTTATTTAGTTGATTTTAATCTGTATGTGTTGCTCTAACTCTTAAAATGTCTTTATAAATTAGCTTGTGGTGATGAAAACATAGTATAACATGCATTGACAGTTTGGTCAAAAGATAAATTCGCTGAGGCAGTATTAATGAATTAAATTGCATTTAAAGTGTCCAATCATAACAGAGTTATCTCAAGAGAGTTAACAGTTTAAATAACCCAAATAGCTTTTACCTGGCAGAAACTGAGAGTAGAACCAGACTCTGTAGAACGGCCTCCTGCTGTGATGTGCTGGTAATAATAATAATAATAATAATAACGATGCCCAACTCTTTCAATTGAATAATTATTGATAATTATTACACCCGAACATAACGCCTGACATACATAATACATAAACTGTTCACATGACAAAAAAACAACAACACATGAAACAAATAACAGCAACTTCAAGTATGAATTGAATATTCTGTTCAGTGGAATAGAAAAGTGTGAATAAGTTGCAGACATAGTAACGACTATAATCATTTTAAAGTTACTTTTTTGGCTCATTTTGATAAGAAGAAGAACTTTTTTGATCAGCTGAAAATGATCTGAGTACAGATTTAAAATGTTTGATCACAGTTGAAAACTGTTAGACAACAATAAGCGATGGATGTCTGAAATACCTTGACCTTTTTTTTTAATACAAATTCGATTTTCCGTTATTTATATTTTAGGATCCATTCGGCGACCTCTTGAAACAGATGATGGAGCAGATCCACAAGTTCATGGTGTTGCCTCCTGATTTCAGACTCAGAAAGTGTGGGACTCAAGAGTATGAGGCAGACGTAGTGGAGCTGGAGAAGATTGGTTTGTGAAACTCACATCCTTTGTCTGATCTCTGTTCCCTAAAATCTCTCTACATCCAACCAGGGGTGACCCGGCTGAACAGGCGGCTGCAACAGTGCGCGCTGCATCTGCGGCAGTACAACGACGCTTTATTCATCAACGACACCCTGAGGATGATCAACGCTTTTCGCCACTTGCTCCGCTACTACAACGCCAAGTCTAACTCGCCCTACGATGCCACCGATGAATTCCTGCTTAGACTTTTTAGGGGTGAGGTTTGTGTTTGTCATGAGGGTTTTTGTTGCTGAAATAAACACATTGCTTGTCTCGCACATGCAGATAATCAGGCTAGGCTGAAAGAAAGTGCAGAGGATTTAAGGCACGAGAACCCAAAAATGGCTAGCCTTGAAAGCACTCTTCTGAAGCAGTTCAATAAAGATCCAGAGTCCCGGGCCATCCTCTTCAGCAAGACCCGAATAAGCACCGTCTACCTGAAAGACTGGGTCCAAAGCAGCAACACTTTACAGGAAGCAGGAATCAATTCGGATATCTTGACTGGGACCAGCAACATGACACAGGTGGGCTCTTTGGACAAACAAGTTCATAATAACACTTCTCACACAGGGACAGGCCTGAAGCTAGGTACACACTAGAGTGAGGCAGGAGCCATTGAGCTTAAAGTGTGAATTGCAAGACTCAGTCTTGACTGTACAGTCCATTTAGGGCAGGGGTTGTATATACTTGACCTTAATAATAAGCGTTTAGTATATTTTTTCATGAGATTTTTTTTTACTATATGAGGCATCATCAATCTGTAGAAGCCTTTCATGCAACAAAAGGAGATTGAAAGAGAACATTAAAATCACATTCTTGAATAAATCAAGCTCAATGCACAGAGATTAAGAAGTATTTCATGATGCAGTAGTGGATGTTCTGAACACATAGAAATATTTCAACAAAGATGTAACAATTCAACACTATTTGGAATACTGGTGAACAGTTTTAACTGTGTAGCAACATATTGAGATGCCATCAATTCTACTTCAAGATTATCTAAATGTTCTCCACTTTGAACATGGAATTGTTCAGATGACGATGACCTAAACTGCGTTTCCTCTTACAGAGCGAACAGAATGAAACCATAACAGATTTCCGGAACGGTAGACTCAACCTCCTGATCTCTACCAGCGTGGGAGAAGAAGGCCTGGACATCAAAGAATGTAATCTGGTGGTGCGTTACGGGCTCCTCACCAACGAGATCGCTCAGGTGCAGGCCAGGGGTCGAGCCAGAGCCATGGATGGTGTATACTCCGTGGTTGCAGACAAGAACGGAAAGGAGCTGAGGAGAGAGCATGTCAATGATTTTTTGGAGAAGTTGGCTGGCGAAGCCATCGCAGAAGTCCAACAGATGAGTCGTCTAGTGCTCCGTTCAAAGGTTGGTCTCGCCTCATTTTTTGATGTAGCTAGTGGCTTCATTGTAAACTCAACTTAGGACACTGGAGTGGTTGTCTTGTATCTTAGAAGTTTCAGGTTACTTCCAACTCCTGATATGATTGTGTCTCAAGACACTAAAACCCTGATTTCTCCTGGTAGTCAGATGCTGCCTCGCGGCCTACTCCCATCAGTGTATGAGTGCGTGCTGAACAAACATATGTAACCATAAAGTTGAAGATTTAGGAGATGAATAAATGGATATTATGGATAGTAAAATCCCAATAAATAAATCACTTAAATATCCATGTAGTTATAATCATAATTTCTTTATACTTCAGCTTATATAAACAAAGATCCTCGAGCTTTATCATAATTTGTTTCATTATCATGTCCAGCTCAGGAGTATTCAGAGGGACTCGGTTTCTGCCCACAAAAACGCTCAACTCAGCAGGTCGGCAAACAGAAACAGCGCTGCCTTTAAAGTCAAGTTGTTGTGTCGGGAATGTCACTTGCCGGTGGCCACGGGCGGGGATATCAGACGGGTGGAAAACGTGCACCACGTCAACATTAACCCCGATTTCAAGTGAGTTTACAATCGTCCAAAATCTTTCAGTTTGAGCAGAGTTTCTAATCTGGTCCCTACTATTTAGGAAGTTCTACAAACTCGGGGCTCAGGTGTTTCTGGACAAGAGCTTTGCAGACATGGAGCCTGGGCGTATAATCAGCTGCCAAAAGTGTGAAAAGGTACGGGGAAAATAGTATTTCTTACTCATCCTAAACTTTTACTTTCACATCCATGTTCAGGTTTGGGGGTCTGAGATCAAGTACAAAGATCTTGCTGTACTGCCCAATATTTCAATCAAGCACTTCGCCCTGGAGACCGCCTCCGAACGCATAGTCGTAAAGCAGTGGAAGAAGGTCCCGTTCACTGTGGCAGAGTTCAACCTCACCGAGTATTGCGAAGAAAATGGATCCGACCTTCTTGACTAAGGCTGTGTTTCAGGGACGTGCGGTCATGGGAGGCAGGTGAGGCAGAGCCTCACCTCTGAATGCGCAATCCATCGCAAACTGGGTTGCCATATCTCTGCATGTCGCAAATTTAATGTTTGCAGATATCTTTAATTGCCTTGATTTTCCACAGTCTGCCTGATGTCTTTAACCATTACAGTTTAATGTTTGAAAGGGTTTTCTTTAGTTTCCTGATCGGAAATAAAACCGCAGTATAAAAAGACACACAGTACTGTGCCGCACTTAGAAGAGGCATAGGTGAGCCTACAAGTACTTGTTGATGTAAGTAAGTAAGTTACTTGTTGATTGTTCTTTTACGTAGAAACAACAGGTGGGTCAAGTACACTGCTGCGAGCCGTTTATTATTGTTTGTATGTTTCTTTTTTGCAGACTCCCAAAATGGAAGATGGTTATATATAACTGGTAAGTAGTCTAACTGGACTTTCAATCAAAAGTAGATGTGATTAACACGCTTATATTGATCCCTTTAATATTCTATATTTATTTTTTCATGATAATAAACTTTGGTCCCTTTTGCGTTAATTTAACCAATGTTGAAAGGCACAACGCAATATCAACAAATAATAAGCAACCAAAGGCAGGTATATTATTCATTACGTCATCACTACTAACTTACACTGGTAGAGACAATAGATCGAGTCATCTTAACTTAACAACATTTTAACACAACAGCGCTGACATCATTCTGCTGTCAAGCTAACTATAACTTGGAATTCTTCACTCATGAGCCCCACTTAAATCCTTGCTAAAACCCAAACGCCATTTAGTAGGAGTAAATAAACTTTCAAATTAAGAGTATTGAATCAGCTGTGTCTTCCTTGTAATCCTTTATTATTACGGTCGTGCTCTATACTGTTTAAACAACGTCTGCTAATTCTTTTTAAATGATTTAATGGTTTATTCATTTTTCTTTATCTATTGATTGTTTTAAAACGAATTTAGAGCCAATTGAAAATTGGTATTTAAATTGAACGTCACTGAGGTGTAGCACAGCACAAGCTTCAGTGACAACGCCATATTGTTAATGTTGTTGTAGTATCTCCGTCGGATCAATGGTGGTTTATATTTATCATAGCTCACTAAAGAGGACCCTCTGCTGACTATCTGCACAATAATAACTGAAATGTTTTTAGATTAGATTAGATAGAATTTATTAATCCTTCTGGAGATCTCTTTTGGGAAATTAGATTTCCAGTTCACAGCATTTATTTTCAGCTTCACTTTTAAATTGGGTTAGCTTTGTCTCACAATCATGCACTTCCTTCATTTTCTTCTACTTTTTGTGTGATTTTTTTTTCAGGATTTAAAAAAAGGGCACTTAATGGGATTATATGGACATGAAAAAAAAGTTTTTTTCACTGAAATGAATTTTGTGGACATTTTAAAACATTTTGAAAATCTGTTAAACCTTTTAGCTTTGTATAATCAGGTACATGATCAATATGTTTAAAAAAACGATTTTCTATATGTAATGACTGTATATAAATTGTGGGAAAATATGAATAAATGGTGAATTGTGATTTTAACATGATGGTATTTATTCCTTTATAATACTTTTACCACCAACACCAACTTCATAAAAACAAACTTCATTTGATTACTATAAAACAAATACGGTATGTTTTTGAGAAAAAGTAGTATACTCTTTGATTAGGTTATAGTTTTATATAAAACAATTGAAATTATTACATATACAAAAAAAACTGTAATTAATTCAATTAATCATGACTACAGTCCTTGGTGCTTCAGGAGTTTCCACGTCCACTACTTACACACAACACACACTAGGTGGAAGTATTGCTCAGGAAATGTTATCCTGACAGTATTTTGGAGAATCTTTTTTTTTTTAACTAAACCTTTCTTGAAATGAATAAACCTTTAAATGATGCCAATGGTATATTCTAACAATGTTCTTTCTTACAGTGATCTGAAATCATCAGTGATGATAAACAAAAGATTAATAGTCAAGTACAGTTTGCTCATAATTTAGCAAAGTAACACACATTACACTGTCATAATTAGTTATAGTATTAGTTTAGCAATTAGCATTTTATGGCTAACTATTTAATCTCCAGCAATAATCCAAGTCTGGAGGCTCCTGGGACAATTAATCGTGAAACATAAACAATCTAAAATTAGAATGGAAAACTGGCAAGCTGCTAGGAACGTCATGGTATGTTGGAACACATTGTATAAAAAAAACACCAAAACGGACACGTACAAGAAATAAAGATATCAATGAGTTAAGAAGAAAAAAAGATTGTTGTGAACTTTGTTTTGATGAAATGCTAAGTCCCGTAATGCACTCAAGCAATGAGCTACATATTTTGGTTTGGCACAGTCGTTCATTGACTTGAAGTATTTTTAAATGATGTTTTAATGATTATAGTTATGTTTGGGCATCATGTCTTCTGGGCCTTCATCCAGGCTGCCAATAACATTTCCGAGTGAATCAACTCGAAGCTTGTTTTGACAGCAGTGTGTCTCCTCTGCTCCACCGGCTCGCCCTGGGGTAACGTGTCTTCACTCGGATCATTTAGCTGCATCTAAATAGTCTGCAGAGAGAAAAGCATTTATTAGAATTGCAGATGATCTTGTTAAACGACAGGCTTCAAAAGATACTTATTATTGCATAATGACTCCGCTGTTTCACACACGCTCAATAACTCCCAGTGGGCCGACTTGGCTGATCCCAGATCAGAGTTGACGGTTGATTAATGGCCTTGTTTGAGGTGTTGTGGTTTTCTCTGCACTTCTGAGGCTTCTTGGAACTTTAAGTAGCAGAGAAACTTTATAAGCATCTCAGACAGCTTGAGCCTCTGTTCTTGTGATGATTAGGAACCTTTTTTCTATCTAACTTGAGGAGGAAATCTTGTGAAATTTGGCAGAGCTCTGGTGTGGACGTAATCACACTGGCCCAGAGTCTTGGCTGATTCAGAATCCGCCGTCCTGAGAGCAGCGGCGGTGAAAGGCGGAGGATGATTTGCTGCCATCAAGACACTCATCAGCTCTGATTACACACCATTACGACACCTCATGGAACTTAATTGCAATTACCTTCAGAAATCAATGAATTGCAGTTGTACTGGCGTAATGATGTTTTCTCTGGTGTTTTTTGATGTACTAAGAAAATTGAAAAGTAAACTATCAGTAAAGTCAGTTTATAATAGAAATAAAAATCAATTAGGGTTGCGTTCCAGATTTACATTTTCAGAAGTTGAAAAAGTACATGAGACTCAATTGTAAAATGTATTTACAAACAGCCAAGTAGAGACATCGTACATGGTTTTTCTTCCTTGTTTACGTTTGGAGATTCTTCCTAAATGTCACAGGAGGACTGTAAAAGGGTAATCAGATCACTCTCCATCAAGTAGAACAGGCCCAATAAAAGACATCTCCAACTAAGATCCTTGCCAGTGTATATATAGACGATATTCTTTTAAAAAAATGATATAAAAGGTAGCATCAATGTAGCAACTAACATATCTTATAAGTGGTGTCATTGAAAGTGTCTGCCTTGGTGTCTCTTACAATGGTCAGTCTATCATTTTATCTTTTGATCCCGCAGCACTCTTGTTTGCAGTCAGGGCGACATCTATTATCAGTAGGGCAGTGGCAAAGAGGAATTTTTAGCTGCAGAAATCACTCAAATTCTCATTGGTGCCTTGAAGGGGGAACTTTGAAAGCTCAAAGTCATGTACTTCTATGGGTTCGACTCGTTGGTAAAATCTGCAATATATCTTAAACTTACTAGCTTCTTCACCGTTTTATACAGATGTTTTTATCCGCTATTTCATGCAACTCAGGAAATAGATTTGTAAGAAATGGAGGCTTTTTTTTAAATCATATACTGAACTAATGATCCACATCTTCTCTACAGGAGTCCCAAACATTCTTTTTTTTGGCCTGCCATTTAAACAGATCTTTCAAGCAGGAAGTCAGTCGATTAATATTGAACTAGATCCGAAAACAAAACACTATGTGTAAGCTTTTAACATTCTTTATACATATGAATTTGCTGTGGAAAAGTACAAAAACTCTCATCACATCAACAACAGAACAGCGTCATAGAGTTTTTCAGTCTGCATGTGGAAGTAGTTTTTCGCAAAGCCTGCTGAGTTGACAGCATAAGTTAAAACTTTCATCTCACCTTCTCCAACTGTTCTGAAGGTATATCTTTTATACAAAACGTTATTCATGGACCATTATAGGAGCTGACAGGGACTTTTAGTCAGCATACTGTAACTGTGAATATTTTTGCAATACTTTCACTCGGGCTTTCGTTGGTTCCAGGAAATTTAAGGCAATATGTTTTAGTTGGTATCTACAACTGTAGGTCAATTGGGGCAGGGCTACTGAAAGTCAAAATAACAGCTCCGACGGCAGATTTGAAGCCAAAATGAAAATAAACGATTATATGTGGACAGGTCATGTATGTGCTCAACGGATCAATCAGAGGAGCTAATCTTTGTGAGTACTTTTCTTTATCCTTAATTTTTATTTTTGGTGAGATTAGGAAATTAAATCCAACAATATTAAAGCAGCACTGGGTAGTTTTGGGTACCTTAATATTTTTGTACTAAAATAACTTGTGATGACACATCAACTTAAAACTAGTTGAATGACTGATATACAGTGACTTGAGGTGTTTTGTGTGATTTTTATTTTTGCTGTAAATGTTCTTTGGGATGGTGTGAACATACTACATATCACCCTGGTTTTGGTTGTAGTGGGGGTGGGGGGGTTGCAGTACAAAAACAAAGTTAAAGTTGTTTACAAAGCTGTCATAACGCATATCATATTTCATTATCCACAATCTGATTCATTACCTCATCGGTATCATCCTTCATTCAGCCAATGGAAGTCTGGAAACCGAAAATGTGTCCAACTGCTGCAAACAACTTTTGCGATGTTTAGCAAGTGCTCATGGGAAATGTGGTCTCCCGTCGGGCTAAACACTACCACTTTAGTCCACTGGCTCGCTTGACTAAAAATGAAATGGAGCTGCTTTAAACCATTATTAAAACTTGTCTTAAAAACCCATTTTATTCCCTGGCTTTATCTTAGCATGAGACTTTAGCTGTTATAGTGCCGTTTACTTGTTTTATTTTCTTTAATTGTATGATATTAATGTTTTTAACTGTTTGTGCTATATTTTATGTTCTTGTAGAGTACTTTGTTTCAACTTATGTTGTTTTAAAGTGATACATAAATAAAGTAGACAATAGACATGAGTTGAGTTGAACGAGTAGACAAAGAATTTTGCCTTAAAATACTTCTCATATTAATGGTATTTACATTTTGATTTCAGCAGTCAACCCACCTCATCATGCTCTTTACAGATATTACGCCTCCAAAGTACTGGACGGCTAATCCCTAGTGGGAAGAACTGAATGCTGGGACAGTTATGAAAGCAGAAAGGAGAAACTCAGCTACCTTCAAACAGAACTCTGAAATGATTGCAATGTTTTTAAGTTGCTCTATTAATCTTAGTTGGAAAAAAATTATTAATATCCTTAAGTTCTCCAGACAGTAAAGTAATCCCTTAGAAGTCCAGCTGCTTGCTTGGTGTCAGAATACTCTCACAAACAAACGGGAAGCAACTGTTTGTGAAGCCGTCACCCAGACTATCAGCCAGAGGCAACAAAGGTAAATATATAAGCCGGTCACCAGGACAGTCCTGCCCTTTGGGACAGGTCCACTTGTCAGCCAGCTGGCCACAAGCTCACTGTAGCTGCTGGCAGTCAAGATTTCCACTGCAAGGTTACCTTGAGAGTAAAGATACCGGTGACATTTGGATCTTCTGAATGCTTGAGCCTGGGTTGTTGTTCCAAGTGGACGCTCTGAATCCCACAAAGTATGGGAGGTCAAACTGGCTTCTTCACTATTTGTTCTGGCATCTCACAGCACTGCAATGAAGAATTAAAAATAGAACATCACCCCCCCCCCCCTTGCTGATTAATTACACATCACTCTCATCTTCATACTCATATTTGTGTAATTCAAAGCACTGTAGACACGATTACACCACAAGAAGCATCCTTCTAGTTTCCAGGCAGCTTTAATTGGAGACCACAGGCCTCGGTGCCGGTGCCAGAGTTGACTTAGGCAGCCTATTTCACGCTTAGTTATGGAGGAGATAGTAGATACACTTGTTTCTGGCTCTGTGTCTGCTCTGTGTCTACTCTCAACAGCCATGAATTATGCAGGGTTTACTGGCAACCTGAACCATACAATGACTCAATCAAAAAATACAATTGTGATGTAGAACATCCACACTCAGGTTACTGAGGACATTTAAAATCTACACAAATATCTGAACTGTGTACACAATCGCTATCCAGCATACTTTGTACTTTCAGAAGGTTCATTAAATACCCTGAGCTAGTTTCGGCTTCATGAAGCATTTCAGTATAACCCTATTGGCTAAAAGATTTACCTCTTCCTTCCCCGGAAGTTTCCCTTGTTGAAGCCCAGATACTTGCAGAAATCTCCGTCGAAAAAGAATGATCAGACCCAGAGTAGATTTTATTTCATGGAGTGACTGTTTCATACATACAGCCTGAGTGAGGGAGGGGCAAAGATGTGCTATTTGTCTACAATTAACCCACCAATTCTATTTGGAAGTATTAAACGAGTAAAACAATTGAACTTGTTTTATAAATTCCAGGTTTCTATCAAAGCTATGAACTGAACCTAATACTTTCTAGGCTATTAAAAAAGCTCAATTAAATAAAAAAGTCTAGTCAATTGGGTGCAAGATGGAGGATGCGTCTTGAACACCTCACCTAAGGAGTTTTCACGCCATGCTAAACCAAGAGAGCTACCTCGAGGCAGACCCAAGGTGTGTTTTTTAGTTACAAATCATTTTAATTTCATCCCAGAGAAGCTGTCAGAGATTTCTTTGCTCTGGTTCAGAGTGGAAATGAGCGGAAGAAAATAGATGATCAGATGGATGATGGTGGATTTGAGATGTTTTTAAATCATTGTTCTACAAACCCTCTTGTGTTAAAAAAATGATTGAGAAACATCTCGACTGCATCACATAATCACAGATCATACTGATTATAGAACATTCTCTTGTTAGCAAGAGGAGCCACTAAAAGGGTACGAGCATTCAAGATCAATCTGTGGGGCTTTCATTGTTGAATGAATTGCACAATCTGTAACACTTGAGGTCCATATAGAAGCAAACAGCACACCAATCTTTTGTCTGCAACACACCACATCATTTTTTTCTTGCAAACATCTTCTTGCTTTCTTTTTATAAGCGCTAAAGTGACCTGTGACATAGTAATTTAGTAAGTAAGTAATTATTATTTTTAAAACGCCTTTCACAGACCAGGGTCACAAAGCACTTAAACAACAAAACAATTCATAGTTAAAAATACATACTTTAAAAGGCCAAGACAACACAGTGACAAACACAGTAGTCCCAAGAAAGTTAAGAAAAAGCCTGCACAAATAAAAAGGACTTAAGGAGTTTTTTGAAGGAATCAGTAGATCCATCAAACAAAGAGGGAGAGGTAGATTGTTCCAATGCTTAGGAGCAACAGCCTGGAAGTATTTCTCTTCTCTGGTCCAGTAGTGTATTCAGGAACCATCAGTAGATTCTGATCAACAGACCTCGAAGCCCTAGCTGGGGTGTAAGGCTGGATCAGATCAGTGATGTAAGGAGGAGCCTGACCATGAATAGATCTGAAAGTAAGAACCAGAATTTTGAAATTAATCCTGAAAGAAACCGGCAGCCAGTGAAGAGTTTTAAGGATTGGGCAAATGTGAGTTCTTCTACAAGAGCAGGTCAGAATTGTTGCTGCAGAGTGCAGGCGAGACAGCTTAAAAATAAACTGTTACAATAGTCTTAACAAAAAGAGACAAATGCAGGGATTAAAAACTCCAAATCCAAACAAGATTTTCCTCAGCTAAAGGAACATTTTTTGGTCAGTTTTTGCAGTGTTGCAGTAGATAGTATAGTATTTTTTCTAGTGACGGTCTGATGAAGCTTCATGAAGCAGTGTCATTATTTTCACTAGATGGCGGTCTCTGCGCTGTTTTAAACAACTTTTCTAATGAAACACCACATCATTTTTAAACTGATGGCGTCACTTACTGACCTCTAAACAACATGACACTGTATCATGATGCTTCATCAGCCCATAACTAATTTTTCAAAAACAACACCCAGGTTTCTTAGGCTTAGTTTGACAGACTGGCCCAAGCCACAGTCAAGTACTGACTCAACCCTTGAATTTTATAATCAGACAAAAAAAAAAGAGTTTCTGTTTTGTCCACATTGCAAAGTGTTTTCCCTCAGCCATTGATAGACATGCCATGTCTGTGGGATCTTATTAACTAGTAGAAAGAAACTGCAATTATATAAAACATTACCATTCATTCTGCATTCATTCTCATTCACAGTCTTCTCTTTTATTTGTGTTTTATTTTGCATTGTAACTTTTTTCCCTTTCTCTGAACATGAACCTGCCTAATGGCATAAAGCTTGAGCAGATCAACAATCATCTGCAGTATATCTAACCTCGGCTTCCAGACCAGTGTATGAGGTCAAAGAATTAAATGTGTACGATCATGGCCGCATTTCCTCTCGTTATGTTCCAAGTTTTCCTTGGATTTGTTATGTTACCTTACTGCCCCAGTGCATGAGTATTTAAGCTGTGGTTTTTCCTTGCTGGTGTTTTGATTACTCTGTTTTATTTTCTCGTCTTAAAGGTTTCTGTTCTCTCCTTTCTTTCGTGTTTTATCCCCAGGTTGGTGGACATTTTGTTTTTTTGGACACTGTTATTTTACGAGATATTGAACTTAATGGTTTTTTTGACGTTATATTAAATTGTTCTGCTTTATACTTTTCACTAGCTCTTGAGTTCCGCTCCAGTATTTGAGATATTAGTGCTGTGTCCCAAATGGTCCACTAGAAGTGCAGATGTATAAAATCTTCATGAAGAGATGAATCAAGCGTAAATAGATGAGGGCTAAAATGTTATTATGAAGCACATGAATATCAACCATTACAATCTTCTCAAGCTCTAGATTTCAGCTGGAGCCTGGCATGAAAGAAACAGCCTAAAAAGATTTGTACAGATTTGTGAAGCTTAGCTATGACAGCGTATTGATCGTCAAGGAGGAAGGAAAATGCAGCAAAACGCTTCACTTGTACATTTGTTGAGAATTCTATTAAGCTATAGACCTTGGGAAAATGTAAAAGCGCTTGACTTTATGACAATATGACATGTATGGATTCAGAGTATTTATTCTCATTATTGTAATTGTAGTTACTCAAATCCGACTCTGAGATTGGTTCATCACTGAAAACTCTCCTTAAAGGCTTAAATGAAAAATGAGTTATAGCGTCATCAAAATGTTTCCCCATAATTCCCTTCATTGATTTAATCTATATAATTTGCATCACACGCAGTAGCTTGAGCAAGAATGGGAGCTTCTGCACCACAGAAAACCAAATGCTTTTTTGTTGATTTGCATTACCACCAATATTTATTTATATCTTCCTTGCCCTATCACCAACATTTCCTAAAATGTAAACTGGCATGTGTTCATCATTCCATCCTGAAGTATTTGAGGCAGTGAATACAAGGTGAATAAGTATAAATGAAGCATATACTTCAATTCAAGTCTTTTGTCAAGACATTAAAATGAAGTTATTCTTTATAAGTAAGTGGTTCTTGGACATTCCCTCCTGCAAGATAATTTTCCAGGTTGGCAGCAGAGAAAGCTGCTTTATTCTTGTGTGTACTAGGTATATTTAGAATGAGAAATAAAGTTTAAGTTGATTTGACAGTTTGACCTTCTGGAGGTCTCTAATTATTTTTCATCTTTTTTTTACTATTCAAATGTGTCTCTTTAAGTTGATTGGGAAAAAAGGCTTTAAAACAAAAAGAAGGTAAGAATGGAAGAGATGATATGCCTCCAATCGTTAGACCACCTTCACCTTAGCATCTTCATCAACACTACGAAACCAGCCCAATACAAAACAATCCATCATGTTTAGAAATCTGCAGGTCACGGTGCGACAGTTTTGCCTAATAGAGGCACTACATTACCTGGTGCCGAGTTCTGACAGATCCAATTACAAGCAGCTCCTCACCTCTGCCTCCACCCTGCCCTCCAGACATGACACCCATGATTCACAGCAAACCTCATTCTACACTTTCACCAGGAACCAAACAAGAGTTTTAAAGGTCAAACACTTGTATTAAATATAGTTGTTTTTAAATATTGAGGCTTGCTTCCTTCCTCCCATTAGATCTGTCCTTGATTCATTTGAACAAGAATTTCCTTCAATCTAAACCTTTTACTTTATCTTTAAGATTTAAACCCAAGTTTCAGGGTTCAGGATTCCAAGGATCAGTTGCCCACAAAGCAAAAGTAAGTGGGTTTAATGGCATTCAAAACTAGTGTTGTGATGGGCATTTGAATCAGCTTCACCTCGCTGAACAATAACCAAATGTAAGCCACTCAATGTAATCCGTTTCTTATCCCAATATACAGTACTTTATTTTTTTACATTTTCATTTAAATAAATCCAAAAATGTTTAAGTTATTTCTCCGACAAGGATGAACACAGGCGAATCTTCTCCCTGGTACAGTCAACAAACATGCAGCGACTGTTTTTTTGCCTGAAGTGCTAGGAACCCAAACACAAGGTTATCAGTCTTTAAGTCCAACCACAGAACAGCTCCTGGAGCATCTTACAATCCCTGGCACCTATAGATGTCTAGGAGTTAACCCAAAAGCACACCCTCAAGCTTTGTTGTGATTCTCTAAACGTGATGAATCTTCGTCGCTCACGTCATGATGAGCGTCTTGTCACCAGGGGCATGCCTAGGGGAAGCCAGGGGTGGAACATTTCATCTTTAAAGTCTAACAGACCCAAGTGTCACCCTGGGTGTACGCCAAGTAAACTTTCTGACAGGTTCCATTCACTTTTTTATCATTGTAGGAGATAAATTCTTAGGAAAAGAGGTTGATTATTGATGCTTTTCCTATACTATGGTACCTCCTTTATGGGGAGGGGGGCCTAATAATTGGTCTTAGCTTTTTATAAACCAATTCAATGACTATTAATAAGAAGGGCATGGTTTATATTAACAACATTTATTTAACAATATCTATTTGAACTTGCAAATCAACATTGCATATCAGACCTCTCAGCAATTGTCCCACAATGCTTTGCAGCCGAGCCAACAAGTTGGCTGTCGATTTCCTTTCCTAGCTGAGAATATATATACAGTATTTTTAAGCGACCAACCAGCCATCACTGAATAGAGCAGTGTGAAGAAAGGCATCATGGGAGTTCACTGATATGATGTGCATGGTTGTTTATCATTACTTACTTACTTACAATGTACTATAGAATCTTCTCATCTAGACAATTTTTGTTTTTGTTCACCACATCGAATTGATTCAGAATTTTCAAACATTACATTTAACATCACATTCCAACATAACAGCCATTCACACAAAGCTTATTTAAATTTGTGTTGTCAGAAAGGACTATGAAATGACAAAAACTTTAGATTGTCGTAAATTGAACCTCGTCGTAAAGTGAAAAATATTATTTTTATTTAAAGACAAATAAATTAAAGACTTCTCAATATCATGTTTTAAATTGTTAATAATAATCACATTTCTTATTCTTTTGGAGGAAAAGAGAGAATAATATCAGACTTAATTTCTCAACAATCTATAAAAAAACACATGAGACGTGGACATGTGAAATATTCTCATTTTATATTGGCAGATATGATCTATGATCTCATCACATGGGACTTTGATGCTGCTCGCCATTGTCTTGTGAGTCAGCAGGAAATAAAACATCTCGGGCTGATGAAGAAGAAAGCTAGTCACGTCTCGGCTTTTCTGAGCAGCGGAAATGAATGAGCCCCGGCATGACCCCCGGTTGCTCACTTAGCTGGTGCACTGGGAGGAGGAGAAGTTCTAGAAAACACAAAAGATCAAAGAAGTTGTTTCTATTATTCACAAGGAAAATACAAACGCTCCAGGCAGAAATCTCAGATTAATATTCTGTCTCCATCAGTCACATCCCAAACCTCCTCTTCACACGTTTGTTCCGATTCAGGAAACATAAATTGACTAAGCAAGTGTGAGCTGCTTCAAGAGCATTCGTAGTAACAGCAAACAGCATTCAAAATGAATGAAAGGTTTGGTGAAATGGAGGGAAATATTGTTTTCTACAATGTTTGTTTTCGCAACACTTCAGCACTCATGAATGATTAACTATTTATGAGACAATTCACCACAGTTTTTAGTTGAAAGTTTAAGCATTTGTGTTTTGTATTTTGACCAAAAGTACCGTCTGTGAGGCGTTTGTTACCGAGCAGCACGGATATATCAATCCCGTTCTACCGGTTGTTACTGGTGTTTGTGCTGAAAAAAGATGGTATTTAGTAACATCAGCTTGTGTCAAGAAGCTTCTTTAAGTCAAGTTTAGTCAAAAACTAAACCTTTAAACTAGTGAAAATGCGTGGAAACCCTATATATAAATGTCATCTTTTTGTTGTTGTCTTTTTTAAATTTTTTATAATGTTTCTTTCATGCCAGGCTCCAGCTGAACTCTAGAGTTAAAAGGTATATCAAGGACAGAATTGGTTGCAGCATTACTAACTAACTACACCACACATAACAACAAAAGGTAATAATAACAACAATAAAACATGATGACATCCTAATAACGCGATGCATGTGATGTTCATATGAAACAACCATCATCAGACAACACACAAAATTACAAAAACAAAAAACCATAAATAAAATAAAAAATTACATTACCTACATTAATTTAAGTTGCAGTGGAATATAAAAATATGAAATAATCAAAATTAATAATTAATAATCAACTTTCAATGTCTACATACACTGAAAACCCAGCCTTTTATTTCTCCACTGGAGCTCCAGGGCTCCACCTCCAGAGCTGCTGCTGATCCAGGATCTCCACCTATGACATCGGATCCAGAGTTCTCTCCAGTACCTCCATGGACTCTTCTATACTCTCCTCTTTTCTCTCACTGTATCCTCCCTCACTCTTCTCTCCGTCCATCTGTCTACCAGCCGGTGACAGCAGGAGGCCGTCAACAATGAGTCTGGTTCTGCTGGAGGTTTCTGTCTTCTAAATTTTCCTCGCGAACGCTACAATTTGCTTTACTCATTATTGAGTCGCTGGATCTTTTTTCTCTTTCTCCACTATAGTCTAACTTAACCTGTAAAGTCTCTTGAGATAACTTTGTTATGAAAAGACACTTTAAATTAAATTGAATTGAAAGTCTTGTTGAAGATGTATACACAATTGTTTATGTTGTGTAGTATAAATATCTAGATATAATAAAAACCCTTAAAAATGTACAAGATATAAACAACAATTAATTTCACAAACATGCTCATTAAAGAACGCTTGTACTGCTGCTCATTACTTAGTGCAAACTTTTTATTTCAATATCTCTTTAATTATATCTTCTAATATTTGTTTATATATGTAACTTTGAGGTTGAATACAACCTTCTTTGGAAAGAGTTTACATATAGTTTAAAAGGTAGACATATTTTTAATAGTGTTTTAAACACTGCCTCTGCCCCACTGCTGTAAATATGCTTTGAAGCCCAGACGGAGTTACATAGTGATGCCCATTGTTAAAATAAGAGAGTTCCAAATGTGTCATAAGTGTTCAACATAAACCAATTAGAGAAAATGTGTAAAAATGTCAAATGAAACATTATTTTTTAGAAGACTTCTTTAGATCATAGCTTTACAATATGCAGCATTTGCCAAATTAATAAAAAAAAAATTTTATTCAACATTTGCAAGCGTGCATTTGTTTTGTTAGTTATACATCTATCATAGTATTTTCCTTTGGTGAATATTTACTATGTAGTTTAAGGTAGAATGTAGGTAGGGCTGATGGTTTGGTAAAGGAACATACAAATGTGTATACCTAGTAAAGTAAGAAAAGAAAGAGAACTAATGAAGTCTATGGTTGTGGTAGAGGTGGGAGTAAGGGGGGATGTGCATTGTCGCAGGTCACATTCAGTGAAAGTGGGTTTGCTCTGGCGGGAAATGGCTATTTATGTAGCTGAAAATGGAGTGGGCCTTTCTGACATTTTCACAGCCCTGCAGGCATAGAGTCATCACCCGGAAGAAACGTAATCATTTGAGAAGGTGCAGAAATGGAGCTTGTAGGCAAGGAAAGGTAAAAAAAAAAAAAAAGGTTTCAAAAATGATTGTAAACAATAAGACATTGAGAAGTGAGGGAAGACTTGGACACAGTTTAGACTTTTTTAATATCATGAGGTAGCAAAATAACTTTTTCAGCGGGACCATAGGGTTTTATGAATTATAGGTGGTTAGAGAATTTAATATTCCTCCTGATTGGGTCTTAATTTTCAATCATAATGGAATTAACTACAGTTATTTATGGTTTAACTAACACTAATATAAGATAAAAGCAAATCACAAGTGCAACAGTGGCGAGGAAAAAACCTCGAACAGAACCAGACTAAGTGGTTCTCTTAAAAATGGACTGAAAATAGAACCAGCTCTCCAGTATATTTACCAATTATTGTTGTTGAGTTAAGAATTAAGTGACTTCCTTTTCAACAATTTCAGCATCACGATTGACCAAACCAGACTACGTGGGCCTGCAGTAGCTCCAGATTTCCATCAGATGACTGTCACTTTGAAGTCTTCTGATAGAGACTGGCACCTAGAGAGTGGAATCATCCTCCAAGAGCAGCAGTTTGGTCTTTTAATAGGCTAGTGTAGGACCCGTCCTCCCTCCTCCCTCCTTAATGCAGGTCTGCCTGCTCTGACTCAGAGACCGTTTTTTTCTGACCATTTGTGAGGATATTTCTGGAAGAATCTCGGAAGTACAACACACCATAATGTTAAGCCATGAAATCAACAAAGAATAATAAAAAAAACAAATGGACTGATGCTAATGTAGCCTCTGTCAAAGTTCAAAAATCACAGTTATGGTAACGTTTAGGTGATACATGGTATGGCATTATTATGGAAACGAAACCTTTGACAAGATGCTGTAATTCTCATCAGATCATGTGGAAGTCGAACATCCTCCGCCTTCTTGTCATCGCCTGCTGTGATTGCACAAGTGCACGACTGCCAGTTATCTCCATAAATTACCTGCTGACAGTTTCATCACCACAATCAGCCGCTCGCCTCCAATGTGTGTCTGAGTTTGTGTGTTTGGCTCCGTGAAAAGGAAACTGACAGGAAAATGAGGTGAATCAAAATACCTATATTCATGCCGACGTCTATTTCATCCATCATTTAGACGCACTATAGTTTCTTATGAATCTGTCAAACTCCATCACGGGACAGGAGAAAATCTTTGAGCAGTCAGCCATGAGTGATAAAGTACGTTTATTTTCAAATGTCGGGTTCAAGCTCTTTTTCAATTAAAATCTTTTTCCAGAACAAAGCCTGTTTTCTTCATCCCTTGTGTTATCTCAGGTTCACCGTGTCGTGAAGGCCCGAAAACAAATGTGTTCGAGGTATCCCTTGTGTTGCTTATGGTTCACGGACGGTCAAAGTGAATTATTTCCCCGGCTTCCGAAATTAATGTGCCATGGCCAAAAGACAACACAAGGGATACCACAAACACATTTGTATTCGGGCCTTAGGATTACCTTGACTCAGAGATAGCACAAGGGTTAATAGAGGGTGGCTGTGTTTTTATATATTTAAATATTTTGCATTGTCTATGTGTGTGATAATGATTAGTTGGTAGAAATGATCTCTTATGTCTTGGTGAGGTTATTTATTATTATGTTTCTGTTGAGGAAGGTGACGTCTGCATACAAGAGCCCCATCCAAAAAATTAACCAGCCGCCACTGCTCAATAATAACATAAGAACAAGATATTAGGTTTAGATAATGAATTCTTCCATGATCTATTAATAATCTTTGATGAACTAGGGAGCAGAGGGATGTCTTCCTCTGACTTCACCGCCTCTCCATCATGATGTATATCAGCTCATATTGACTCAGTTAAAACACACTTATTCAAATCACATTTCCAAACCTGTCTGCAGTGTAATTAAGTGAGACTGCTGGTTCATGGTCCATGTTTTATGACTCCTCGGTGTGTGCAGCTGCCAGCTGAGAGAACGATCACAGCATCTGCTGCCACTTTTCTTTTACAGCCTGAATAAAGAGGCTGCGCTTGTGTTTATCTCTTTTATTTTTGTCCTGGTTATGACCATCATGACAGATGAAGCATATGACCAACATATTTACAGTGCAAGCTGATCATTAGTATAATACTACAGTAGCTACTGCAAGTGGAGCCGCCTAAGGATTCAAGGTGACCTTTGCTGATGTTACAGTTCAATATAAGATCACTCTAGGAAAGATAATACATATATACCATTATATGACTAGACTCTTTATCAGATTTGAGAGGTTTAGAGACACTTGATGTTCACCATGATTTTGGATCCATGACTTTTTTATTTTTATTTAGAATAAACTCAATGTGTGCCACTCATTTTAATAGGCTATTTGTGCTGCTTATGACATTCTTTCAGAAGAAATGCTGTGCTTACAAATGAGTTAAAATAATGTGGATAGTGTTGCGATATCGACAACTGAAAGAAGCATTTTAAGCAGATTAATGGCTACAGATTCGTATTCCCAATTTTGGAAACACAACTCGGATTTTTTTTTGTAGTTTCAGTACAGATTAACAGAATAAAATAGCATAACACAAAAAGTAAGCAATAGAAAAACAGAACCAAAATATGTTTACAGGTACATCTCAAAAAAATGTAATATAATGAAAAATTCAATATTCTTTGTCTTTCATTTCAGAATGTGAAACCCATATATTAGATAGATTCATTACACATTGAGTGAAACATTAATTCCTTGAAATTTTGATGATTGTGGCTTATTGATAATGAAAACTCAAAATTCAGTGTCTCAGAAAATTAGAAAATTACAGAAATGTCAGGCTGCTTAAAGTATGTTCATTTCCATGCACTCAATACTTGGTTGGGCCTCCTCTTGCATGAATTACTGCAGGATGGAATTGATCAGCATTTGGCACTGCTCAGGTGTAATGGCAGCCCAGGTTGCTTTTATAGCAGCCTTCAGGTCATTGTTGGGTCTGGTGTCTCTCCTCTTCCTCTTGACAGTACCTCACAAATACTCTATGGTATGATAATGAATCTATATAATATATGGGTTTCACATTCTTTTCAACTTTTTCATGTAATTCTAATTTCTTGAGATGTACCTTTACCTATATAAACAGTATGTACATACATACATATATATACTGACATTGATAGCTTATTTAAAAGATGAGGAGTTTTTCCAGTCAGCTTCCTCAAGAGAAATTCATTTCAATTCATTCTTTCCTCATATGCTAATTTTTAAGTTGGCTCTATTCAATCTCAAATACAATGGGTAATGGGATGTTTTTGTCCTTCTGGCAAACAGACAAACAGGTTCTTATACACCCTTCCCCTCGGTATAATTAAGCTTTGCTGGACTTTTAAAAAATCCTATTAAAACTGTATTTTCATTTTGGCAGAAGGACCCATTTTGAGTTTAAAAAAGAAAGAAAAATAACATTCAAATTA
Organism: Callionymus lyra; assembly: GCF_982586985.1. NCBI lineage: Eukaryota > Metazoa > Chordata > Actinopteri > Syngnathiformes > Callionymidae > Callionymus > Callionymus lyra. Next base: position 22,917,265 of record NC_141832.1, on the reverse strand, counting down.
TGCCTGCATGTATTTTCCTATGTCAAACCAGAAATACAACTGGCAAATAAATAAAACATTTCAACATGTTTGGCTTTTTTTGGCTGTTTCCATACATTTTTGAGTTTTATATTTTGATTTTTTATCACTGCAAGTTACCTATTAAAGTTCACTTCAAATAATGGTCAGCTGTACGTATGTGCAACTGTAGAGGAATTTACTCTTTTTGAAGTAATGTTTGATCATAGTAAAAGCATTTTTACCTGAACAGAATATAAAACCGCTTTGTTTAAGTCAGCAGGTTTGCCACAAGCTGGACTTGAATACATGCCCAGCTCAAGCTATGAGCCAATGTTCATCCAAAAATGTTAATTGATATGACTGTATCACAGTTGCACTGCCTTTCGGCTTAAGCTGATGTAATTCATGTTTGTCATTTCTTCTAAAAAATGTGTTACAAGATTCACAATAATATTTTTTTGCAGTTTTACTATGGGATATAGTTCTTGATGAGGAAATGCACGTTTTGCCAAATAGAAAAACAAAACATCATACCATCCTCCACAGTCATTTATCACCTCTTCTTTGTCATGTAGTTTTATTCCTCTTATTAGTATGTATTGACTTTTCTTCTCAGGGAAATAAAATATGTGCTGTGTGCACTGATAGTAAGAGCCAGAAGGTTTGGTTCTTTGTCTCCCTCTATGGAAATAAAATGTCATTAATATATAAATATTTATAAGTATATAAAGAACCTCTGAAGGAGGTTAATAGCTCAGCTATAAATCACAGGTGAATGTTGTGAGTGGGCTGTTTAGCATATGGCTCATTTACATATAGAAAAGACTCTTGTGTCGTTTTTTTAATTTCTCCTTTTAAAGTTCACTTTAGTACTTTTAGAATTAGTTTGTGTGTAGAGATAAGTAGTCATCTAATACAAATGTTTAATATATAGAATGTATGCCCACGTTGTTAGCATTCCATTGGGATGATCCTTATATGGTCATGTCACAAAATTAATTCTAGTATTTGAGGTTCTCAACCTTAGCGGACAGGATGCAGGTGGAAAGAGTCGAGAAGTCTGAAGGATTGATCTGACAAAGACCCTTCCTTCCTTCTCAATAAAGCTGTAATAAGTCCCTTAAATGGCCATTTTTATTTCTACATCTCACTTATCAAGCGGGATAGTCGACTCCTTATGCCTCCTATTTCGAACAGAAGGTTGATCATCGCTTTCAATGGGCTCAAAAAATACAAATTAAATAAAGTCAAATCAAGTTTTACAAATAGTGCTTTTCAAACACCTGTGGAAAACCTTAAAGGGTGGTCAGGCGGAAAGATAAAGTCGGCTCCCAGTGGATACACATCGAAGGCATCATTTGAATTCCAAACATCTAGCAGGTTCTGTGGTGACACATCTTATCTCAAACGCAAGAAAATGCTGAGGATCTATCCCACAGAAGCTTGACGAAACAACACTTTCCAAACACCTTCTGAGAAGATCTGTAACGGTATCATGGACAATTACACGGCCTGGCACCGCCTGAAGAAAGGCATAATAACCTGCAAACGTAAAATCTTTAAAGGATTGCAGTGGCGCTGCAGCAGACCTGGTTTTAGTCTGGTTAGTCTACAAGACACCGGGGAAAACAGAAGAACCACTATAGAAAACAACAAGACAGTTTCCCATGAGAGACTAGAGCTCCCTCTGTCCTTAAGCAGCATCGCTTTTAAAGGCAATTGCAACAAACTGTACCTCCCTATCAGAAAGTGATGGATAGGAACTCAACAGATGTCAGAGTGGCCTAGCCAGGAATTCTTGCTAAGACCAGCAAGAAGCAGTGAGCAGAGCGTATGCAAAGCTGTGGCATAAAACAGTAGTTGGAACCGAGGCAATGGGGAGGGCGGGCCTTGATAACATTCCCAAGCTATTCTAAAACCATGCCTATGGAAAACAGAAGCGCAAAATGGTCCAAGATTAGATCCGTGCAGAGGTGGAGGAACAATGTTCTAGTAAGATAATCAGCACGCCCAAGCATGTAGAACCTCACAAACTCACCAGGGGTTCTCTAGTTCCTCATACAATCATTCTACGATGTCTTCCCAAGCCTCGGCCAACTTGGCCTGGCGGATACTTCTGAGTGCGAGTTGAAACAGAGGAGGGAAACATTCTGAGCCCATAGGAGTTGGAGGGGGTTAATATTGCTGATGTCATGACCAAGTTTTTAAATCCTTGTCAAACTCCATCTGCACGGTGACATAGAACAGTAAGACCCAGATCGCTCAAAAGCAGTCAATCACCTTAATTGGAGCAGGGCAGAAAGCAATTCACGAGTCCAATTTTTCAGGTAAAGTGCTAGAAACCGCTCGGGAATGGCATCTCCAAGTTCACCAGGAAAGGCACCTCAACTTTTGACTACACATAGCCAACATTTCACTCAGCCCACAAATGGTTTTAACAAGTCCACAAAGCAAGTAACCAATGTGTGCAAAAGGGCCAAATGAGCTAACCACAGAGTACCGGAGCAATACCTGGAAAGTCTGACGGTGCCAATCGAGATCAGGTTTAGAGGTTTTGCTGGACATCCACTCTAGAGAGTGTTCAACTCCTTGGAGTTCAAGTCTTCAGCTGAGAGTGTCAAGCACGGTGGCTGTGGATCAGAAGGGATGATCTGTGACACAGAACTTGGAAATACCCCCTTTGGGTAGCAATGATGTGTCCAAGTATCATTGTAAGTCTATTAAAGTTCTAAATAAACCAATAAAAAGTACTTTTTTTTTTTTTATTTGGTAAAGAGACTCAAGCCAAGGTCAGGTTTTGTGTGAGAAATTTCAAGAATAAAAGTAGAGGGTGGTCCACATTCTGGTCCAGGCTCTTGTTAACTCACTCCTATATTACAGCTCTTGGCTGGTCTGTCACCACCTACTATAACTATTTCTCAAAAGCTGCAGCTGCCTATCTCCAATCCTGGACAGAAGACTAGTTCACAGAACAAGACAAATTAATTTCTAAGAACCGAAAATCCAACTGAAGCTGGAGTGTTGTAGGCAACATAGACAGCTGTACTCGTCATCTGGTACTAATGTTTTGGCAAATTGGTTCAAACAGAAACATAATGTCGTTTGATGCATGAGAGGAATGAAAGATTCAGTAGAATTACTCAGAAAGCATTTTCCTCTTGTAGCCTCGCATTTCCATATTCCAACTTTCCTCTCTCTTCACTCGCTCATGCTGAAGTTAATCACCCGCCTGAAGTGCCATCAGCGGTTTGCTTCCTGTTCTTTTTGCCATTTCTCCTTTCATATCCCCCCCACCCCCCAACACTGAAATCATGCTAGCTCTGGTCAATCAAAAACGCTCCATTTAGAGATAAAAATGCTCTCAAATTCACATCAGATGGACACAGTGTGGCATTTTTGTTGCCTTGGAAACCAGGTTGACGCACGGACGGGTTGTTGAGAACAGTGTGAGTGGGAGTTTGAGAAGCTTCAGGAGGCTGTTGAAATTTAAGGATTCATCCTGCACAGCTCAGTGACCTCATGAGGGAATTATCTGGCATGATGGCCAGTAATACCTTTTTTCATAATCTTAACACTACACGATCATCGTCAAAAAAAATCTGTTCCGTTTAATGCCTCTCTTGTTATGATGAATTTGCTATGTGACTTATATATATATATATATATATATATATATATATATATATATATATATATATATATATATATATATACATAACAAGCAAAAAACATCAAAGCACGGACAGATGGACGGCAGACGGAAGGACAGACTGACAGGCAGATAAATAAATATGCCGCACTACTGCACTAACGTGTGTCAGACTGATAAACTCTATTATATATGTATTGTTTTTTAGACTGTTTCTTTCTTTAAATATCAACTACTATGTTGATTTTAGGGTCATCTCATCAGTATGTGTCTGTTTTTACAAAACTCTATGAGAAAATGTGATAAGCAACGCCCACTGAAAACATTTTTTTTCTGGAGATTAAATCTTTTTTACCATAACCACACCTACTCTGCTGTGATTAATCAAGCATTGAGGTTTGTCATCACGTGTCATCAATCCTGAGAGTCTCCAACTCCAATGTATAAACAAAGCGTGGACTGATTACAGCTGGTTTCGAGAAGTAGTGAAGACATTATTATGTCATAATGGGCTCTGCTCTTGTAACATCTCATTCGCCCAGATTTCAGAAAGGGGAAAACTTTATAAAGTAATAAACTCAAAACAGTGTTATGATGACGGACTTACTGCTTCTTGGAGAGGAAGAGATCAACATTTAAAAATGTGAATGAGTCAGGACAGTTGGGTTTTTACATTAGTTGCCCTTTAAGGCGTTTAATGAATATTGTTACTTATTATGCATCTTTGCTTCTGCCTTTCTGGTAAGGGAGAAAGGGACTCTACTAGCCTCTTTCCACAAACATTGGGATAAGAAAGAGTCACTATGTTTCTCGGCAGTTTCAAAATATCTGCCAGACTTGACTCTCTGAGAAATGATCTAGTATTTCCTCCTAGACTCTTTCAGCTCAGCTCCTTTTCCAACCACAAAATGAATCCAGTGTTATCTTCCCAGTTCCCAGCAAGCTGAGAGCCGGCGCTCAGAAGGTGACGTCGCCCTACTGGTGGCATCTGATTGGTCAGAGAGTGACATCACTGAAGGACCAAACACTTTTAAAAAACACTGCTAGAAGGTGTTTTTGTCAGTCTTAAAAGTTATTCCATTATCTGTGGACAAGGTCCAAACCTGTTTGTGTCTGGTAAGTACAAAACTGGACACCATGTTTCACGCTGCTCTGTTATGGTGGCCTCATTTATTGCAAGAAGGAAGCAGGGCCGGTGGAAACACAACATGAGGCGAGTTGAGTCGGGCAGCACTGGAACTGTGATGTGTAAATGCACCATAAAGAGGCAATGTTCCAGTTCTCCAGAGTGACTCTCCCCTTGGGAATCGTACCAATTTTTCTGCTGAGAATCACAGTTTTTGGTCCAGCACTTAGAGGTCTCTAGCGCTACTGAACGACATTATCCATTAAAAAGCAAAGATATGGTAATCAGAATGAAAATAATGATTCCTTCAGTCCATGAGTTAAGATATCGACTGGTTTTGAATATATTTTTGAAGAAAATAGCTGAAAGAACCCTTCAAAATTGAGTAAGAAAAATCTCAAATTAAACTCCTGCTAACCCATACGTAAACCAAGAAAGGGATCCATGTATAAAATGATTGGTCAGTTACTGACTTCCTTGTCTTCAGCAGGGTGAATCCTAAAGTAGATGTCTGCTGCAGTGACACAGGCAGTATTTGAAGGGGGACCATAATCCCTTTGGGAATAGGAGTGTGCCAACTATGCCACTGGCTGTGTGCGCTGCTGACAGAGTGGACTAGTGATGGAGTGCTGAATACAAACTAAATGCTAAAATTAAATATTGTTTGAATGAAGGAAAGGAAAGTCGGTGCATGCTTGTCAAGAGAGAGGGACGTGTTGCACAACTTCCACCAAGTTATTTTGGTGTTCTGCGTTCATCACAACAGCTTTCACATTTGCATGAAGGACGACCGATGAAGTGCCTTGTTATCAGGTCCTCAACGGGGGGAGAGCCGGGAGTGCTCGTCACCCTGCAGGTGACAGCGCCGCAGCAGCCTCGGAAAAATAACCCAAACCATTACGTTAACCGCAAAGGGGCTTCTCTGTTCATTGCCATAATGGCAGTCGTGTTCAATTACGGCCCGTGTGAAAATCAATCAAACAGCTACTCGAATAAAATATTCACAAAGCGTCCGGGTTGAAATCACACCACCTTCAACATTCTACACAACAAACATGTTATTTAAAGCAGGAGCAAAAAGGTGGGCAATGTTTTGTCTCGAATGCTGACAGCCTGAACCGGTAATTGAGCTGAAAATATTGAATCACCCTTTATTTGAGCAGAACAATCACATTTGAATGACATGTTCAACGCAACAACTATTTGAACGCAGACAGGATCATTCCACCACTGCTTTATTTACTTAACATTCTGGCTCTCAGTGTGACTATGCAAAACCAATTAAATAAATCTTGCTTCAGGGGTGTTTGATTTGCATTACATGCATATAAAAAAAAAACATTTTTTTTAAAAATCACAGTAGTTTTATATTGTATTTCTTTGCTAAAATGTATTGTTTCTCGCTTCTTTACTTTGCTTATACAGCTACCATATGGTTTTCAATAAAACCAATGTGTCATGACGTGCATAAATATGTTATCTCCCTTCACCATTTACAATAATAATGATAAAATACAAATTTCAGATATTCATTTTAAAGCATTGCAGTGCACAAGAGCCACTGTATAAAGGATAGCTACAACAATACAAGTTATTAAGCAGTTTCTCTGCGATGAATAACTTAAATAAGTGATTTTTTTTTTGAACGAACCACACATAAGATGTGCACATGTCTTAGTTTTGGTTCCTTCAAAGCATTCATATAAAATCATTGTAAAAATATTTAAAGAAGACAATATAATATGATATACATATGTCATAATCATCGAAGAAACTATTTCGCTCCTGCCAACGGAGAACTAGGGTCAAGTTGCTCTCAAAGCAGCACATCCGTTACAATATAAAATACACAATGAACAAAATAAACCTTTTTTTTAATGAAAAACATCGTTTTTGCAACTAAACACTATCTTATGAAAAAATGGTGTGTATAAATGCGATAGAGGAGCTCGCTAGAATATTATAAACCGTTGTTTTGTGGCTGACGTTTTAACGCATCTTTATTTCGAAAATCTACTTCCTGGCTTGTGCCTGACTATCCGCTGCTTGTTGAAAGTGCTGCGCTGGTCAAGTGTGGTTCTCCGGTTGGCAGCGGGTCTCGAACCAAACTGTTCTCGCTGCCACCGGGCTCTGACACGCCAGGGACAAGGGAGGAGTGACTGAACCTGACCAGAAACGGTGAGTAAAACACATTTTCCCACTTGTTTGCGACACGTTATAAGAATTAAAATTCGAATTTGGCGCAATAAAATCAGCTGCAACAGTGTGAGGTGCTGCTGCTGTATTGACAGATCAACGCTCCAGTGTTTATAAAGTATATATACAAAATATTGTTATTTACTTCATTGTCATCACAGAAGAAAATAATTAAGATTTCATTCATTTCATACTTGAATGCAAAATGAATTGAATAAGAAAAGTCTACTTTTAAAGTGTAATATTAAGATTAACTTGCATTTCCATAAACACGTAAAGACTTTTTTTTTTGTAACTGCTATTCACAGCAACAGTCATGTCAGAATATATAAAGTTATCAATAAAACAAAAAGACATTTCATGCAATATGAAGAAAATGTATTTCTTGCCAAACATGTTATTTGCTTTAAATAAATAGCACAGATGAGAATAGTTCTCATTTTGTGATGTTCTGCACGTCTCAAAGAAACTCAGAGGTTATTCCCATTAGCCCTTTAACTGCACATTTAATTTGTTATATGACTTGTAGAACAGATATTATTTCAAATGCTAACATAATTAAAAAACCACCACAGAAAAATACAAACATATTAATTATTATTAACTATAATAGCAACATTTTAAATGCTGAACTTATTGGACTTTAGTCGACCTGAAGTGCTACTTTTTGGCCATTAAAACACATTTTACTTTTTAAAATGTTAGACCAAACTTTGCCACTCAGTTTTGATACAAGGTTGCATCAGGGGTGTTTTGATCAGATGTTTGGCCGGTTGGTAGCAGTAAACAACCTTCTTGAAAATTCATTGATTTGGTAAAGCTTGACACTTTCCATCAATGATTCTAAAATCATGGTTTTAGCAGTTAATTCGGTCTTTTAAAGATTTAATGACTACAATCCAATAATGTGAGATGCCAGCACAGTCACGTTGGCAGCTGATTCACTTAAATCTGTTCACGCTCCTGCTCCCTGAGCATCCCTTACGATAACGGTTACACAACCCTGTTATAATGTGATTGTTTGAAAATACCGATATATTTAATAACGTGGGAATAGTTCACTTTTTTTCTGGGATTCTGAGGCAGACCAAGTCATAGGCTTGTTTGTGGCAACTCTTTTATGTATGTGAATATTTCATCTGTGGTGGGACCTAACCTCAAATCCTTGATATTTAAGTTTCGTTTACTTATAAACCTTTTAACAAATATCTAATTGGAACTGCAGGATGAGACCTAGGTGATCAGTTACCTGCTTACTGGATTGTTTCATTGCAGCAAACCATCATTTTAGAGTTTCGTCAAACAAGTATGAATCGTAACTTTATGTGTTTAATACATAAAGTCACGCGTGTAAAGCCAACTTGACTTTTTTTTTGTAACTGGTGTGTGTTTCTGAATTTGTCTGTGTTTTAGGATTTCAGAGTTTAAAGTTAATGAAATTGAAACATTTTGAAATCAAGTTTTGAAACTGTTACTTTTATTACTTAATTCTAGTAAAAGTACTTTTTTTATACAGGTGCGTCTTTAGCTATGACAGGACTCAAAAAGTCATATTTCACTTGTTTTGCGTTTAAATTCAACAGAAGCAACTTTGTGGAGCCCATGAACCCTGGTGTTAATTATCACAGAATCTTCACTTAATGACTCATTGTTAGTTTTACTTTCAATAAAAAAGTTGTGTTGTTTAAAACAAAGCCGGCGGACGTTGCTCCTGGCCTGTGTGATGTCAGCATGAGATCTGAGTCTTGATTCATATTCGAGCTGTCAAACATGCTCATGTCAAACAAACTGCTCTAAAGTGGCCGTACGTTCCTTCCGCAGCTTAAATTCAGATGACATGTCATCTCATAGGGATGTTTGAGAGTGAGCGTTCATGCTGGACCGGAGAGGGGTCATGTCAGGGATTTGCACTTCACTACACTCTGTCCACTTGAACAGTAAGCAGACATTTTCCCCAAGAGTGTTGCTGGTGGTGGAAAGTAATTGTGCTGCACAATAATGACAGTTATAATTTCTGTTTTAAAGTAACAACTTTTTATTTCATTTACTCTTTTGATCTCAACCGTATGTCTTTTTTTCCTTCTTATTCTGTGTCAACACAACTTTATCTTTTTGACGATGACGAGGTGAGAGAAGTACAGTTGAAACGTTACTTGTTACTCTGGTAAAAGTGCTGTGAAAGACACACTTAAGCTTTTCCTCTCAGATGTATTGATCGTAGTGCAGCGTTGACGGCCTCAAATAAGTTATGACATTAATATCAGGGTCTGAGTAAGAGGGAACCCGAGGGAGCAGTGATAGTATAGAATTTAATATTAACAACAGGAGTCGAATATCTCAAAAGTCCAAAATCTAAAAGTAAAAACCCAATGTCAAAGGGGGAATAAACAGGAAACAAAAAGACACAGGTTGCAGGAATTAATTAGGACTCGCACACAGGTCTGGACTCAGATGGTGGAAGTAGGTTGTCAGATCTTGATTGCAGATGAGTTCCAGCAGTGTGCTACTAGTTCAGCTTAGGAAAACACAATAGGAGAGACAGGAAATGAAGGATAAAAGTGGAACGTATCAATTAAAACCTGATTACATCGGATACGTTGATATTTATTTTGTTGATTGATTGATGGAGATTTCTGAGAGCACTAAAATGAGAGACAAAACAGTTCTCAAATGGTGCTTAAAAGAACAGAAAACATACTAATGGCTTACACTTTTTTTTTTTTAAACAAAAAACTAATAATAAAAAGAAAATTGTTCTTTTTAAATGTTTGCATTTCAACATTGCATTTCTGTGAGTATTATTTTGGGTTTGAATTTTGTGTGACAAAGCTTCTAATTTGGGGTCTTCATTTGAACCAGAAAAGAACAAAGTTAGAGCAGATTTTTGATCGCAACAGTTTAACCAATCAGGTGTTTTTTTTCGACTGTAATCACTTGATTGTCAGCCAGCTGTATTTCCCAGGAATCACTGTGCAAATGAACGTTTTTGAATAAACTCTATTGTTTCTTTTGCTTGGGCGAGAGAGAGAAGAATTTTAGATTTCTTTTTCATGTAATTACCTGAGGCTGTTTGTATTTAAGCTCACTGCTGTTAGCACTCTTCCTGGGTTCATTGAATAGTGTGTTTTTCTAAATTATTTTCACGAGAAATTCCCCATTTTATATCACATCAATGATCTGGTTGGTAAGTCATATCACGCCGAGACTGCAATTTACTGGCTCAAGGCACACACACAACACAGAAAAAGGTCTCCACGACACAGGAGCCAGTAACCTGCAGAATACATTGTTTTCCTCATGCTTTCATATCTCATTTTATTTTCATTTTTCTAGGGCTGGGTATCCGTATAAAAAATTTCTAGACAGACACCATCACTATTTATTAATCCCTGAACGATACTTTTTTCGAAAGCAATTTAACAAGATAAATTCTAACAAAAATAAAAAAACAAATTGTAAAAATCTTTATTTGAAGCAAATTTCCAGTACATTTGACCTCCAACCTTACAGGAGGAAAAACTAAAAAGTTTCTAGTGCAAAAAATATGAGTAGACGTTTAAAAAACAATTGACTAATTAATGCTTAGCAATTTTTCGTTAGAATAATGTACGAGTCTATTTTCTCGGGACACGGACAAGCCTGCTCCGTCTGATACTGTCATCAGTAGTATATAAAGTAGCTCTGAGGGTGTGGATGACATATGGTTGCTAAGTTTGTTAGCAAAACACATGATTCAAATTTGGCTCTGTACCCCTTACATCAGGCTCCTGTGCAGAGAAGATAAACATAACAGTCAACATTAGTTAACTGTTAAACCAGACAACAAAATAAATTCATAAAATAAAGTAACTCAAAAAAGTGTCACAATTATCCGTAGTATCTCACTGCGCACTGCATGTATTAGGTTGTATTAATTTAAAGTACATTTACCTGTTGACATCCATAGATAGCACTAGTTGATAATGAGAGACATTGAGACAAACATTACTAATGTTGGTGCCATCCCTATGATATATAGATCTGTGCAAGTGAACTTCTGTAAACATTACAAACAATGGCCGGTAGCATTAAATCTTATATATTGAAACGTTGCAGTCCCAGCTTTATATTCTTCTCAGTTCATTTCCAAGATTAAGGTTTATTATTGCCTTCAGATTTATCGCATTGACACGTGTTGAATAACATACAATATAACCTGAAACAAAATTAAAATGATTTCATCTCATTAAGCTTTGCATTATAGTTATTTAAATCTGACTTTTTTGATACATTTTTGGATTTCTTTTTGTGGAAGGTAGTCATATTCAATCATAATTCAAGGATAGATTTTTATCAGAAGCCTTGTTGGTTTCAAGTTCAATGGCAACCCAAACGATCTGTATATATATCAGTCTGGAAGTAAAATAAAACAAATCAATTCAATTTATTTTTTAAATAACATATAAAGTAAATAGGACGAAGAACTGGATCTGGATTTACATATAGATGCACAAATCCTTTGAAGGATTCATAACTGGTTTTGGTGAAGAGCTGCAGTGCTTGGTTGCTCCTAATGTGTATGTTGTGTGAACCAGTCCCTGAATGCTACTGACACCACCAGTCCCATTAAACTCTTTGATCAAAGCAAATTTACTAACACAGTTTCCCCTTAAATTGTAAGTATTATACACTGATAGAAATAGACATATCAGTTAATGAAATTACAAAAACTAGTTCTGTTTACAAGAAATCTTTAAAAAAAAGTGTTAAAATAAATTATGGTTTTAAAATAAAGTTTCAATAAATTCAGTGATTCGGTGAAAATTTGATACTTAAAGGAAGATCAAGTGAACTCCACTGTGGCGATTGGGTCACAGAGTCTGCTGGTCATGTCATAAACAAAGTCCCATAAAAAAAAGAAGTATAATTTGAATCTTTTTTCCATCTGAATGTATTTCAATTTAATTGAGAATATATGAATCCTAAAAACACAATTTAATTCTATAATAGTAAAATGTCATTATAAGTGTCAAATATTATATGATTTGAATTGATGTAATGTGCAGCTTTTCTTCATACATGAGTTATTATGAAACTCAGTTGTTGTCACTGTCTGGGATTTCATACCTATAGACAATTCACTTCTGTGTTTGGTTCAGTCTGCGACTGTTCAAATAGTATCTTTCCCTCATATTTAACCTTCTCCTGCTCCTTGTCAACACTGCTGTTATCCCTGATATCGTCACCTGCTGAGCCAAGGTGACCGAGCCACACATACAGATTCACACGCTGCTGGAATCAACAACCAACCGCCCAAGAAACACCTTCAAGACTTCTCAAATCTGACCTCTATCGGCCTCTCTGTGTGGCTTCTCTTCACTTCATCCTCCTCTAAAGATAGACACCACTGTGACCTTCGGCTAGATTGTGCAAAAACTTTTTCATAAGCTGATGTGAACGCGTTGACCTCTTTATTCAGCTGCCAGTACAAACAAGCGCACACACTCTTAATACCCAATTAGTCAGTCAGGCTGTAGATGACATCACTGGCCTGTCATTGCTCAGTTAGGCAGGAGTGTCACATAGAATCATAAATTAAATTGAAATATTGTTGACAGACATGACATTTCTGTTATTCTCGAGGTTGCCAACTATTTATAGTAAATGTTTGCTGGAAAATGCAATAATAAGTTGCAACTAGGAATTCACTGTTTAGACTTTTATGGTTACCTGGCATCTGAGTATCGACCAGCCCTATACTAGTGTTTGAATATGAACTTTCTTTCTTTGAGATAACACTAGTCATGTTTTGAATAACAAGCAAACAGGACTGCAGATGGAACTACAAAGTATTTATTTAAAAAAAAAAATCATCAAATAATGTGTCAACAGGTTTACCAGCATTACATTTAAATTGTCAACTTTGTTTAACCCTATAACTTGCAAAAAACGACAAGAATATGTTATAGATAAAGTGCCAATTATTTTTCAGTGAGGAACAAAGTGCAATCAACCATGAAAGTGTGGGCAAATGCCAGAACAAAATAGAATTTTGTAGAATAAAAAGACATTGAAAAAAATCGAATAGCTTTTATATACTGTATATATTTACAGGACAGACAGTACCATTGTTTCTAATATTCAACAAGGTGACGAAACCTGTAATTTTGAACAGCTTTTAGGACTGTTTATCTGAATATATTTGAGCATTTTAATGTTATTTCCGACAGGTTTTTTTCAAACTGCTCATAATCTTTGGTGTAATTCTTATTTAGATGCTTTATAAAGAAGTTATTGGTTTTGAGTCCTGTTGTGTTACTTTCTCTCGCCGTACATCCAACAATCCAGAACTGAAGGGACTCTTCTGTGAGTTGCCACTGTTGCGCTAGTGCGTGACATCAGTCCAAACATACAGTAGATGGACATTACCTAGCTCAGCTCCACGGATCAGGCGTTTTTCATCGATACACAATCCAATTTACATTGTAACAAGGTACATTAACTGTTACCCTGTCATGTATTGTATTAATTTATAAAGTTCTGCATTATTGTATTAGCATTAATTTATATTGTATTATAGTTTTCACATGTGTATTGTTTTACTTAATATCATGTGTATGTACTGTATCTTTAATGTTTTTTTCATGACAACTTAAATTGGTCCATTGCGGAAAGAAAAAACATACAGTACATCAATCAAATCAATCATACTTCTGGGATTTCAATCTTTTCTGTTAAAAATCAATTTTGCTGGTGAATTAATTCCAACTGCTGTTGAAAAAGTAGAAAAAGGTTGAAACGAGAGGCAATAATCACGACAACCAGTGCCCCTAGCTTTTGGGCTTGTTCAAAAATACATCTTTCATACAGTAAGCATCTTGGTTTTACCAATGTTGCCCCATTGGTAAGCATTAGTGGAATAATATTTATCATCCAAAGTAATATATTATCAGGTAATTTCAGATCTGTGTTCCAAATTGATGGTTGCCCTTGGAGAAGCTGGCAGTTGCCAAAAGCCTGTTGATCTGGTCTAGAGCATAGAGATATCAGGATGCTGCCCAATAACAATAACCTGTGACCAGTACAAGCATGCTTTTGCTCAAACTGAGAGATGCAGAATCCATGTGGGTGGTATTAATGCCAGACGTGAGGCCTGTGCAACTTTATTGGCATTTATCGGAGAGCAACAGGATTGGCCCTGTGCTCTTCTTTGATGAGATCAGGCTCAAACTGAGCACAAATGGTAAACCTTCTGATGCTTGCAACATCCTTCAGCGTAGCTGGTTTGGCAGAGTTTCACGAGCAGAGAGGGGAGTCTGCCCTCACGACTGAGGCCTGCAGTTGGTACCACAGCAGAGGGGCTTGAAAACTAAAGGCCCTGGCTCCATATCTACATTTAGAGATTCGTGGTATAACTAACAGATCGGAATTTAAGGACTGTAGCATCCTAGAAGGCTGATATGTTTGGATGAGATACAATTCCAAGAGTGTTTATTGTCATTATACAGCCTGTGAATATTCTATTACTTCGAGAGGAATTTAAAAAAAAGTGCACAAAAAAAGGAAACAGTGAAATTATAAAGTGTAGACAAAAAGTACAAAGTGCAAGTATACAGATCTGTAATGTATAATAGTGCTAGACCATACAACGCTTTATAAGTTAAGACAAGGATCATAAAATGTATCTAAATTGTACTGGAGGTCAATGTAAAGAGGCCAGCACAGGAGAAATTTGATCACGCCTCCTAGTCTTGGTCAGACCATGAGCTGAAGGTTTCTGAGAGGTCCTGACAGAAGAGGTGCTATGCCTGGAGAGAAACCCAGCAGTTTCCCTCTGTTCTCAGCAGGGAACTGGGAAGGTGACACTGTTGACCCGCAGGAACAGACTTCTACTTTTCTCCTAGATGTGTGTCTGAATTACCCTTCATTCACTTTCGCTCCATAGTCTTTAAACACTTAATATTTAAGATTTTTGTGGATCAACTTTGTATAAATAAATGTTGGTTTCAAGTGTTTATTATGTCATTATTTGACTTCCTTAAAGGTGTACAGAATTTAAAAAAAAAAAGGTACTTATTATGAAAATATTTTCCAAGAAAGGTTTTAAAATAGCAAAAGAGTCAGATGGCAGAGAAGGTACTCATCTAACAAGTGTTAGAGGCAGGAATAGATATAACAAAAAGAGATTTGGGCTGTAAATGCCTGTATACTGTAGATAGTCTTAGCCTGGTTCTGTCAGTATTATTTGGGGATTAATTGTGTAGGCAAGATATTGTGGGTGATTATTACTACCACATGATACCAATAGACAGTTAAAAGACATGTCAATATTACCATTTTTTCAATAATTTATATTTGTGATCAATGCAAACTAAAGAGAAAGTAAAAAGAAAGTATCCCCCCCCCAGAAGAAGCAATTCCAAAATGGCTTTTCACTTTATATTCCTCATTCACTTTATTCATACAAGGAGAAAATGTTTATTTGATGTCTGCGGTTCAGGTGTTTGCTGTTAACTGGTAAATCACTGTTTGTACTAAAGGTATATCCTGTGGCCCTTAGCCAATTATTTATTTTTCGCTCCTACAAATTTGACTGCCTTTGAAAAGTATTGTAAAGTCATTTGAGTGTTCCTCCGGTGACATTCAGGACTCTTTTAGCCCCAATAAAATCATCATCTTCTGGACTCCCAGCAGCACCTATATGCACTTAAACATGTGTGTGTTGTGACTCACACAAACACTGGCCTCACTGTGAAGGCAGCAGTTCTGCACATACACTCATAGGCAGTGACACAGTGGACTGTTTATGCTGCTGGTGAATGAAGGTGCTCTGGAAGTGAACACAGGCACAGTGTGTGTGTGTGTTTGAGACCAGGTAACACAACAACAAAAACTAAATAGACTACTTGTTTTCAGCCTAATACATTCCAAAGGAAGGGTGGTGGCTATGGTCATTTCATCAGACATACTTTTATTTTCATGAATATGCAGACTTTTGGTTTCTTAACATCAGTTAACATCAGGGTGGAATAAAGCACACAGGCAGTCAAACACATTCACACCTGCCAAACTCCAATAAGTTTTACAGTTGCTTTAGGTTTGACAACCTCACTCAAGCGATTGACCGAGATCTTAAATGATAGAGGTGTTTGTCATTCAGTCAGGATGGTTAGGGCTTACTTTTTCTGATTTTCTAACCTCACAGCTGTTTACTGGACTCTGGACACTGGAGAATAATATTGCTTTCAAGAAAGTTAGATATAAACTTAGTTCTGTTTTTATCAAGAAAATTAGATATCAACTCAGTTATGTTTTTATCGCTGTTAAACAAGTTTATTTTTGTTAATTTTGGAATTGCAAATGTTTATAGTGAATTAAAAATGAATCAAGATATTTGAATGAGTTTGTTTCACAATAATATAGTATTTTGTTTTGGCTTTCCTTTTTTAAAGGGAATATGTTTTTCATTTCATTCATACTTACAGTAATGATTGGTTTCAAATTGAACATAGTGGTAAATTGCTCTACGAGAGCGGTCAGAGATTACAGTACGTGCCAAAAGTGCCTACCAATGATAGGGTACAACCAGTGATGATGCCTTTCTCCAGGCGATGTCATGCAGATGTTGATGTGTCCGAGGCGAATCACACAGAAACTGCCACAGAGGTTCTTTATGACCTCTGATCTTCTCTGAGATGTGTTATTTTGTCAAAGCCATTGTCACCAAATCCATTGCTTGTATCTACCAGGAAATACATCTCATTCTCCTCCCTCTAGGGCACGACTGGTGTATCTTTCTTAGGGCTTTCTGTAGCTCAGTGTTACCACACGATTCGTTGTCGCCTTTGAGTCTTGCCTGGAAGTCAGTAGATTTCATATGAACAAACGGTGCATCCTTAGGGATGAATTTATCAATAATACCTGCCTGCCTTATGTACACAAAAAAAAACATGTTCATGTTTATGTACGGATGTTTTTTAGGAAAATAAGGAATAACCAGTTAGTTATTGTAATCATCAAGATATGGTGTAGTGATATGGCAGGTGTCTGGATTAGTCCAAACTTATTTTAGACAAAATAGCTGTTCTAATCTTGCAGGACTTCCATGGTGACATATAGACACAGTTTACAAGGCATTACCACATATTAAGTATGCATTTTTTATTGATTGTAATAAGAAAAGGACATTTTATAAAAGTCTAACTATTTGTAAAGTTTATAAAGATTAAGTAAACCGGTAGCACAAATAACTCTGTGAGACAAGGGATTTGTATCTGGAACTTTACTGTATCTTGTACTTATGTTACTATGCTGTTAAAACTCCTCTTGATAAAGGCTTGATTAATGTTCTCTATAATATTATTTCTACCTGAACAAAAAAAGTACAAAATTATTACCCTTTCCAAGTTTTGATATATGTCATAAGGCGCCTAAGTGAACGGCAGCCTCTCCAGCAGCTCCGCAGCAACGATCAATAACTTTTTTTTTCTAATCAACTATTTTTAATAATTTTTATTATCTTTTTAATGGATACTTTAACATGGACAGAATCATGTTTTTTACTCAAGAGAGAATTTGCTGTCATTGAAGTCAATGGCAGAGGCTGGAGATCGTCATAATGTCCAGATGGAACTTCTGCGCAGCTATCGTGGATGAAAAGCCAGCAAGCAAATAAAGGCTAAGCTAACGGACAGTCGTAGACGTCACAGACAATCGATCCCCACGATCACTGTGGGGAACGTCAATTTCTTCACAAACAAGATCGATGAGCTGTCTGCCCTCAACAACCAGTGGATCTACTGAGAGAGCAGCTTGTTGATCTTCACAGAGACGTGGCTCACTCAGCTGACCCCGTGGACCTTCCGGGCTTCACCGTCGTAAGAGCCGACACGGACATACAGTATGCTTGCGGGAAGGGCCTAGGAAGAGGTCTCATCATGTTACTGTGAAGAAAGTCTTGTGTTGTCAGGATTAAGAACTGTTGGCTGTCAGCCTGCGGCCATACTATATACTATGCGAGTTCAGTCACATGATCGCATTGTGTGTTTACATTCCATCGAGTGGTGCAGCTCCCTCTGCCTGTAAGAAGATCCAGACAATGACAGCAAGACTTCAGAATCAGCACCCTGACGCTTTTATCGTCATCTCTGAGGATTTTAATCATTCCAACCTGGACTCTACACTGCCAGCTTTCCACCAGGCGGTGGAACAGGACTATTGACCTCCTTTATACCAACTTGAAGGACGTGTACAGACCCAAACCTCTTCCTCCACTTGGGAAGTCCATCTACAGTCACAGTACACTCCTCTGGTGCACACACAGTCTGTGACCACTAAAACAATCAGGAAGTGGACACCAGCTGTGGAGGACGCCACCAGAGACTGCTTTGACACCACAGACTGGTAGGTGCTGCTGAAGTCCCATTAGGGTCAGACACAAGTTCTAACGGATTGTCGCCCCTGCTAAGACTGTCCGTGTTACCCTCATAATAAACTAAGAGTAACTAAGGAGGTCAAGGATGTTCTTACCAGGAAGAAGGTGGTTTTCAGGAGCAGGGACAGAGACGCCATTATCAGCAGGAGGCCATGCATTTGGACTCTGGAATCTGTGTATGAGAAAGTTCGGAGTAGACTGTACTTTCTGAGGAGGCTCCGATAATTTCACATCTGCATGTTCTATCAGTCTGTGGTGGCCAGTGTCCTGTTCTACACTGTGGTGTGTTGGGGTGGGAATGTGTCCTTTGTATTTTTGTCCTTTTTTTGCCCTTTGTTCTTGTTTTATGAAACCATCATATAATCATATATAATAAAGTCTGTCTGTCTCATCCCTTGTTGAGCACTTCTAGAACAATGCAACAAGTTGTTAGCAAGGCACCAACACGCAAATCATTTTCTTTTAACAGGCTATTGCAAATAGAGGGGCAGCAGGACATGACTAGAGTTTGCATCCAGAGGCAACTGAAACTGTCTTTCTTCATGACAGGTAAGAGAAAATTGTGTCTTCATTCACTCGATATACCACATTATAGTGTACAAGTATCTGCATAGAAAGTTTTAACACAAAACAAATGAATATCGTTTTTATTATACCAAATTTTAACATCATATTATTTTGATGTTTTTTTTATTTAATTGTCATTACAGATGTGGCACCATGTCTTCCACCCTATCTTGTGCTCAACCAAATGTTTTATTGATCAGGCTGCAGACATGTAATCTAATGCTGACCACCATCTGCAGGGCCCACAATCATATCTAACTGTGTTTTCCATTGAGCTGGTAGTGAGGAACGGAGACTGGATATTGATAGGTGTCTCTTCGGCTGTCCCCAGATAGCCTTCCTGCTGTGATGACGCTGACGGTGATCAAGAGATGCCTGTTGACGTCAAATATGAGTCACAGTTGCTTTAGAAACCAGTTCTCTCTCTTTTAGAGACATCTATTCTTGAATCTTAACGGAAGAAGACGATTGGGCATCACCTGGCCCTGGTCTTTGAATCAGAACCTTTATGTATCAAATGGAAAGGTTTTATTCTTAAATGTATTTGCAAACTCATTGTTATTTTGGTGAAGCAGTTGAGACATTGAATGTTTAACCAGTCACAGGTAAAATTTTGATCTCCTGCCTGGGGTCATTTAAGGTTTATTAGCTAGTCATGGTTGGTTTGACATTGTCAGTAATGACTAAAGATCAAGACTTACAGCTATTCACCTTAATAACCCAAGCATGATCTTCAAACTTCTGGACCATTTACGCTTATAATATGTGGAATACCTGAAAGCAGTTATATTCCTATTATGGTTAAGATGATTGATTTGGTAGCGCTTAGCGTCCATAATGACTTTCTTTAGGGAATCAACCGTAGCTGGTCCTCATTATTTCTTTTCTCCCTCCTTAAACAAAGCTGACAAATTGTCATCTCATCTCGATGGAGAGAACACTGAGCTGGTTGTTAGTATTGAAACCAGCTGTTAAAAAAACAATCCCAAAGGTGCTGTACGTCTTTGACTTTATGTGAACATGAAATCATTCTATCCAAAGCATCAATGCTCCCTTTTGCGTTCTCATCACTGCTGCTTTCATCCTCTGTTGGTGCAGAAATGAGTCAATTTATCCACATATAACCATTTCCATCATATTCTTGACAGTGATGGATAGATAAATATATAGACTATAAACGTCCCTATGATATACATCTGTCGTTCTGATATACTCATTACTGATCTGGTCTTGAAAGTAAAAATAGGAGGATCTAACCATATTTAACCATCAAAGTCAACACATGCTCTGACACTCTGAGGCCCAAACTTAATTTTACAAGTAGATTAGCTCCTGTTTGTCCTTCCTTCAAGTCTTGTGGCTCTCTTGTACCTACATTGTTAAGTTCAACCATTGCATCTATGGTTCACTTATCATTCATACACCCGATAACCCCCGACTCTTACCAAAAGCTAACGCAGAGTTGTTTTTGCAGTGTGAAAAATAGAAGTAATGCAACTCCATCAGGTTTCACATGTGCATTAAAAAAAGATCCAGTATTTTACAGTATTCCAACCTATAATTTCTCATGACATTACTTTATTAAGGCATGCACTTACTTACTTACTTACCAACACAGCACTCTGTAAAGAAAGTCTCGCTCCATTTATTGACAACTTGTATGAAGAGTGCCTCATTTTAAAGGTCAAGACTACCAAATTTTTCTTCAAAACTAAACTGGTAACTGGACTGGTAATCAGCAGTACCGGGAAATGACCTGTGTAGAGTTTAATCCAGCGACTTTGAAACACCCAAATCATATGTTTTAATTGTCAGCTGGCTGATCCAGTTTAATCCTTTAGCAGTCCGATTCCATGGAATAGTCATTCCTCAACTCATTCCTCAACTTTTGAGTATTGGGAAAGCCCTTGCTCTTCGCAGAAGCGCATATTTTGAATTTCAGGAACTAGTTTGTGGAGATTAATGGGCCCTTTTGTCACCTTCAGATTTCACAACAATCTGGGTTGACAATTTGACCTTCTTAATACCTGAGACATTTTTTTATTCTGTCATTTCTATTCTATCCTCAAAATATATGCAGTGTCGTTACAAACGTTTCTCTATTTTGTACCAGGTGACCTAATAACTGTGCTCATTCACACATTTTGTTTAAAATAGTAACTATAAACACACATCTCCTGGTTGGAATATACAGTGTTTCCTTGTTCTTAAAAAAAGATGTGAAAATTCAAGGTAGAGGACACAATAGAGCTGTTTTGTCAGCTCATATATCTGCGCGTTTGCCTGAAACCACTTGACAGCTGGATAGAACCTTGTAGGAACTGTTTTTATATAAACAGTGTGTTCAGTCATGGCCTGTCCACGTCACATCCTATTGGCTAATCAAGGCACTCCTCCTTGACTAAACTTTTTAGTGGCACCCGAACACACGCGAGCACCGGACTACCTTCGGACCTCAGAGATGCACACATGTTTCTCGTGGTGAGGCCACCCTTCAGAAGACAGAGAGGACTTCTGTTCCGACTCAGACCTCCGACACAGAAGCCCATTTGAACCTTCTAATGAATAGAATAAAAAGGAATGATTGGTGAGAGAATCACACGTGGAGCTCACTTGGAATATGTTCTATCAATCTTCTATATTTTACTAGAATATGTCTTTTTTTCTACCTTCAACTAGATATGCTCTTCTTAAGATTGCACTACAAAAACACTTTATTGTATCGTAGTGAATTAACACAACAACAAAATACAAAGACAAATGAGTAACCATAGCTACATGGTGCTGAACACAACACATTAGGGATATCATTATTGCTCAACTTCGCAATCAATCCCAATATTAAGCACTAATGGTTAATTGATGTCCAATTTTTGAATGCAACGTTCAACTAACAGTAAAGGAAAACATGTTTTCCTGCTTGTTTTATTTGTACAGCTGCAGAAGTTGCAGAAGAGCATTGGGTATTTCGTGTTACAGTATTTTGTTAAGTTTGCCCCAAAGACTAGAGTCAACATATTGAAGTTTTCATGTGATTGGACAAATTCATAGTATTTAAACCGCATTAAAACATTACTATAAAAAAAATACTAATTACTCAAGCACATCTAGTGATACAATACAAAACATATTATCGGCTATTTACATTTTCTATACACAGTGCAGCAAAAACCTGTTCGCTGTGAAAGAAGTGAAAGCTAAGATTGTCAAAAAACATCTACTTTGTATTTCACTGGTTTCTTACATCCATCACTTCAGTAAAGTCTTTCCAACCGCTTGAGCATTCCTGAGAGCGTAGAAAGCGGGAGGAAAACATTTTTTAAAGTGATGCGTAATGGTTTTCAAGAGCTCTTCTCTGCCATCTCACAAGCACTCTCACCTCTGCATAGCTGCCTGCTAAGAGACTTGTCACATACTGTAAATGATGAACACTTTTATGCTAAAAGCTTGTTTATGCCAGTGATTTATTCAGAATTTGAGAAGGCAAGATGATTTTCAACCTAGAACCACAGCGGTGGTTGTGACCTTGGCCCAGTTCAGGAAGACAAATAGATTATTCCCAATTCTAACTCCCACTACATCCACTGGAAATAGCTCAAATAGCCCCATTATGCAAACTTTTCATCAACACAGTGCACTCTTTCTACGCTTCATGTTAACAACTACATTTAAATCCCAATTATAAAATTGAGCTTCAAATGAGCATAATGACGAAAATAAAGAAATTCCAAGAAAGTAGTGTGTCTCTCTGAACTTTTGTGGGAGATGTTCATGAAGATTTTTTCTAGGTTATAAAAGAGTCAAGAGTATAGTTTACTTGATTAGATATGCATCTGCATATGCTGTTCTGGCAATCCTTCACAATAGACCTCCTTTACCTGCTGAGTTCTATAAGAAGTTTCTCATTTGTTTCATGCACCAATTTCCAAGCTTGACTTCAGCTCAGATTTTATTGTTAAAGCAATAAATATTAATCTGGATTTTGTAATGCAGAAGAAGGTAGATATTGCACAGCCAACATTCCCTGCTGAGATGCTACTTGGCTGCCTCCCAAAGCTCTTTCATTTATAATCATTTCGAGGATTTCACCAGCACTGTTGTGCAACAACAGAAGATAAGTTTGTGAGAAAATGATTGTCGGTGATTTGTCTTTTGGTTTGTGCAGTCTAATCATGTTGTGAAAAATGTCCCTTTTGACATCCCATGACGTCTTGGCGTTTTCAATGTTATCCTGAGTAACCTCTACTGTGCAGTTATATATTGCTGGGTGATTCTATGCATCAAATTGCTAAGACAATTTGGTTTAAATTGTATACTTAAGTCTGAAGACAGAAAAAGAATGATTAAAATCATAAATTGAGTTTATGTCGCACAGTCCATTCATTCCTGACATTGTTCCGGGTCACAGAGATCTGGTAATCCTGGAACAAATGGATCACAGCTTGTTTTACAAGTGGCATAGTGTTAAATTGTGTGTGTTTCCCTCCTCAAGGTGTGGGTTGGACTTCTTGTGACTTAACCTTTTTTGCCACGTGATAACATAATTTGTAGCTCATGCATGTTTTACTGATTTTATTTTATGCTTTGGTTTCTAAAAAATGAAGTCAAATTAGATACCTGGTAGAGTATTGTACTGTCACTGTGTAGTAGTAATCATTATATAGTAACCAGTAAGCAATTCACAAAAATATAACTCATGTAGTATTGGATGTACGTATAAGTCTTGGACAGGTCCTATTAGGGTGTCTTGTTCGATACCGCAATGATAGTTATCTGAGATAAAAACCCTGTTTTCCCTGATGGCAAATTCCTATAACTTAGTATTTTGCATGTCAAATCATGGTGGTGGCAGGATAGTAACAAGAAGGTTAAATTATTTATTATTCTAGCTACTTGCTTATGAGGGAAGAGAGTCGTTTGAATAGTAGTAGTCATTTCATAACATTGTGTCATAGGAAAGTTAAAGGCACCTACGATTTCCTGTTGAACTTACAAACATTAGCTGGAGATGGATGTTTTCCAACGTCTACAGTGCCTCACTTCCTTCCTCTGACGATTGCTCCTGGCGTCACCCCACAGCCAGAGACCTCCCCCTCTATGCCCTCCACGATCTTGTTCAGCAGTGCCGGGACACAGACTGTGTTGCCCCTGGAGTGCAATGAAATAACGCCAGCATGCAGTTCTGTGTGAACACTGGCAACACAGCAGCCTGGCAGGGCAAAGTGTGTCACACAACAGAAAATTCACACAGTACGTTATCCAGTTGTGCTTAAGATTGTATTGCTAAGTTTTATTTATTAGAGAATTTTCCTCAGTCTATAGTCAATGCTTATTTTCTGTGTAGTCTTTTAAGGGTTACAATTGTTTAATCATCCCTTCAGAAATATTAGACTAATGTCATTAGCACAGGTAAAACAAGAAAAGTCAAATAAACTTTTTTAGCTGCTGGGGGATTTTTCTTGCATTCCAAAATAGAAAGTGGTAAAAATATATACTTTTAATGGCGCTTAAACATATACAGCACAGCAGAGGTCATCAATTAAATTTAGGGGCCATATTATAGTGAGTGTTGTGAGGGGACAACAGGCCAAAGACGGACTGAACAAAAAGAAGTGTTATTAGGATGGGTAAACTTACTTGGGTAACAAGGACTACATTGTTATTATATGATGAAAATGTTAAAGCCAGCTAAGAAAAGGTTAATTGATTGTACAGTTCCTGCCCTTACAACCCACAACTCTTTCTTCAGCCCTTGGTATTTTGTTCCAGCTTCTTGTATCCCTTCTTCTTTATGTCTTCGGTGGTTTATCGACCAGAACTATGTCAGGCTGATTGGCCATCACCATCTTGTCAGTCTGGAATGGGAGTGGGAGTCCCACAGGGTATTAGCTCGCTTGTTTCCCTCTACCTTAGGAGGCATCATTGTGATCCGTGGAGTTTCAGTCCATTTGGGCACAGATGTTCCTTTATACTTTGCCAGCTACATGGTTTTGTTTTACTCCTTGGCCTGTGTATTTGCTCTCATAATTCAACCCCTCTGTGGTAATCACCGACCCTCTTCTAGATACCATCGGTACATTCCGACGTTCTGCATTTAATTCTTTGATCCTGTCCAACTGGCTTTGCATTGGCTTTCAGAGTTGTCTTCTAGAGCCTCATTAAGTACTGAAAGAAAGTTTGCAGTGTCTGTTGACCTTTTACATCACCAAGGACTTCAGTATCCATTAACATGGAATTGAGTTATAGTTCTTTGTAGTCAATCCAGGCAGTGCACAAGTAGATGTTTCTGGACTTGCTATTCTGTGAGATAGTCTTGTCAACCAGCAGTTACTGCTCAGCTTCCTTTGGTGTAATTGCCATTTTCATTCCTGGGTTCTGCACATGCATTGGATCTTGGATATTAACGGATGGTTCCTCTGTGCTTCCGGGCATTTAAAAATAAGTTAGCTTCTTCAGAAAGTTGGGGTAACCAATTCCATGTACAGGTCTTCATTCCTGATACTCTCTGTTTGATGTCTGCATACAACAGGTTTTTCTGAGTTCTGTAGGTCAACACCCCTACACCTATCAGTGTGCCAAATTTACTTTTCAAAAAACAAAAACACTGTACAGGGTGGTAAAATGTTCTTTCTGGTCTGTCTGTTTCCGTCTCTAGGAAATGTTTCCACAGATGTAGAAATGGACACTCAATTGACAAGCTTCACTTGTGAACCTCAATTACAGATTTCTCAGTATCACTGCCATCAGCTTATGCAACCAAGTTATTCTCAAGATGATGTTATGGACTTTTATTGTGGATATTTGGGTAGATTTTCAAAACTAAACTCTCATGCCTCCTGCATTATGTCGGCTCTAAGTCACACAAATGTATTTGAAAGTTCTTAATTATCCTAAATATACTTCACTCTAACATGTTAAAAGTGCTCCGTGTTGTAAACCCAGGTTGCCTCACCCTGCGATTCCCACCACATTTCATTACTCAGGAACTCATCGAAAGGGAAACTTGAAGTGTGATTTGCCACCCACAAAAGACGGACAGTTTGTTATGACCGTCTGATAATGGCCGCTGCATGGGTGGCTGGCTGGCTAATGACTCAGATAGGTGGAGGTGTTCACATTCGCAGTGGAGCACTGTGTTGTCATGGGGATGAAGAGTGTGACCCTGTGAGTGCTGCGTTGCTGCTAAAAGACACGAAAACATATTTCCACACACACACACACACGCATGAAATGAATTATTTCTTGGTCTTAATCGAAACACTTTAGTCGCAAATGATTCACCCCCGGAAACATGCATCATTTGCTGCTCTCCTTCTTTGAAATTTAAAGCTATTGTGCACTTTGACCCACTTAAATGATCTTTGCTTGCTTAAATAGCATCTCTCTTTCAGCTCCTGCACTCACCGTTCCACCCACTTTCTTTTCATTTTTCACACTCTACCTCCCGCTCCTACCAGCTCCCACCTCTGACTATAATAGAGGAAATTAGGCGAGGAAGCAATGTCATTTTTTGGCTCTCCTTCCTGACACCACTCTGCATTCAAATAAGAAATAGTGGGAGGGAAGTGTGAGAAAGGTGGTCAATAGATGTAGGGATGCAACTGTTAAATCATCCTCTCTGACCTTTCACTCTATGATCCTGATCAGGTTATTGTCAAGTCCAAAACTGTGTTTTAGTTTAACTAATATTCTAAAACTTATCTTAAAAAAACCCATCATATCTCATATACCTTTAAACAAATTATTTATTTTAACATCTTATATATTAACAGATTTGTATTATTAAATATATATATATTTTAAATGTCGACATATGTTCTCCACCAACCGCGATATGGAGTGAAAAGATTAAAAATAATATGAAAATCACCAGAAATTTAATTTAATTTCTAATATGACATATTTCTTATGCAAAATTGTATATTTGCAAAACTGTCCTGCATATGCATTTCAAGTTTTATTTTTCTACATCAAACACTATATAAATCTCCTTTCCTTCAACAATTTTCAGCTTTTGCATCTATTTAGGTCACAACGTCAACATGAACCTTATTTACTTGCTGTGTGTAAAATGACTTGACGGGTCTGATTTGCCACATGTCATCTAAACAATTTCAATTTTTCCAGATGAAGGAAATTCGTATGACCATCTGTACCGTCAGGACCGTAGTGTGGTGGAGTAAAAAAATGTGATTAATATTAAATAGTTAAACCAATCTGATGTCTGGTGTCTGTTATCAACTGAATGTCAGTGTGGTACTGTTTGTTTCAGCTGATGCCTGATTTGTTAAATCACAACAAGATAAATAATAAAAAGGTTTGATTAGAAAATGCAGTTTTATGCTAAAAAACACACCACAGTAGCTGCAGCTACATGATCTTTTTTTTTTTGGTGACCTTATGAAACGTTTTCAGATCCAAGATGTGTGTGCTCAAGTATTTAATGTTTAATGCCATCTCTGACATGGAGTTTCCTCACATGGATTGAAAATAGCCTCAAGCATAGAAGATGAGACGTTACCTCCACACAACTTTCTCTACCTATTTGTAAACAAAATGCCACAAAGGGACAAACAATACAATATAGATATAATTTCAAAATAAACAATGTTTGTGTCAACTGCTGCTCCAGTTTGGAAAGACGCTGAAGTTATGTAGTGTTTTCAATCATATCAGACTTATTCAGCGACCCATCATGCTCTTCACAGTCTTCAGCCTTCCATCCTTAAGCATCAGCTGAACACAATCTTCCAGATTGTCTTGGAAAACCTGTTTTGTTTTCTTTTGCTACCTTGTCCTTATACTGACATATATTGATCCTGTCACTTTCAACTTCTAAGCTTTTATGTTGGTTTAGTGAGTTAATAATTGCGTCACTTTCGTCTGCATTGAATGCAAAGTAATACAAAATGCAACTCTGGTGTATTGATAGAACACTAATCAAACTATATAGTGTCTGCCTCGCTCCAGCTGCCCCTGTCAGGCCTCAACTGTGTATCGAAGTGTAGTTTTTATGAAAGTTTTTTATAAATTATGAAAACGACTTTTCATAGAAATTCAAATTCAAAACTTTGTGGATTAAGCATAATCAGAATCATCTTTATTTGCCAGTGATGTAAGAACAACACAGCAATTTGTTTTTTAGTGAAGTGGAAAAAGCGCAGAGGCAGCCATTTGATATTTGGTCCCAAAATTAGTTGCAGTATATTGCAGTATAAACAGTATTTTATGTTTATTTTGTAAAATGAAAACTTTTGTATGTGCTGAGATATCTTTTGTAATATGATCCTGGTATTGTGTGAGTTTCCGAATCTCCATGTGCAATGTGTGTCTCGTAAAGGATATATTCAGGTGAATTTTGCTATTTGATCCATGGATTTTAACATGTTATCCGATCGTCCAGCTACAATAACGACTAGAGTATCGAGAATCTGCTGCATTGTGGTACTTATGTGTGAATTGTGGAGCTCCTTTATCACTCACTGCTTTTCTTTCCTCGCAGTCTTGGCACCTAGCACTGATTGAAGTGCTCAGATCTTGTTATGAAGCTAATTATGTCACTTATTTCTGATTGAGGAGAACAATGTAGCATTGAGGGATGTACAGCAATGTCCTCCTTGGAAACTTTAGTTCTTTTGTATATTTCTAGGTAAATGTGGGTATAAAGAGTTCTTGGAAAGTGTGAACACAATGTGTGTAATTTAGGATTGCTGCATTGTGTTATATCAAATGGGTTTATTCAGGATTATA
Source organism: Callionymus lyra (assembly GCF_982586985.1). Lineage (NCBI taxonomy): Eukaryota > Metazoa > Chordata > Actinopteri > Syngnathiformes > Callionymidae > Callionymus > Callionymus lyra. The sequence goes on along the minus strand of NC_141832.1, from coordinate 22,888,564 downwards.
ACTAAATATATTATATTTGCAATTAATTTCACATGCAGGTTGTGCAAATTGAAAAGACGACAGTTGGAAATTATTAGCTGAAGTTCCCAATAAAGTAAGTAAGTAAGTAATGTGTACTTATATAGCGCTTTTCCAGACCAGGGTCACAAAGCGCTTAAACAAACAAAACAATATTCAATAAAGTATATACTTTAAAGGTCAAGATAACACTGAGAACACAACAGGAGTTCCAGAAAATCAGGTTCTGCAGGTGGTGACCACAGGCCACTTCTCACTTCCTATGCTTTTGTCACTTGTGCTGACGTTGCTTTCACTGTAGTGCTAGCATGAGACAGAGTCTACAACCATTTCCCAGTGTAGGCTAGCGTTTTCACAAGAACCGACCAATTCTGGGCAAACACGCAAAAAATACAGCTTTTTCCGGCCCCATCAGCAAATGTGATCAAGGTAACTTGTATCTTGTATTTCACATTAAAAAATAATAATAATATTTAGTTCTTTTTGTTAAAAAAAAAGGGTTTAATTAAATCTCAACACAATTGGCAAAAAATTCTTATGAGTTTTTAAGTGAAATTACTATTTTTGTTTTAGAGAATATGAAAGCTAAATATACATCCTAATATGTGCGAAAGAAAAAGTGGCCTTGCATGCATGGGTGAGTGCCAAGTCCTATTTACTTGCACTTCCAGCAAATTCAACCCCATTCACCCCATCCCTGCACTTCCACGACCCTTTGCATTAGACTCAGGATGACATGAGCTGACACCAAACTTTGCCTCTCTGATGTAAGAATGATGTGATGTTGTGACATATGAGGCTAGCTTGGCTAGCTTTCTATTTTTGCACCACTTAGTTGAGGTTAATGAAGACAAATGTATTTTTTCATTTCAAATATACAAAAAGGTTACGATAAACATTCTATGGTTTAGCTTTGCTGTGCATGAGGGACTGTTGAGATAAAGCAGCTTCCCACAAGGTGAATGCTAGTTGCATATTATAATGGCCATCTGGCTGATGACGTACAGATCTCCTCTAGCTGCACAATGTTCTTTATGGTCGCAAATGTCATTTCATACCGTTTATTTTCTGGGAAACTGGCATCAGTGGAAAACAACCCACAGAGACACTTATTATAGGTATTTTAAGGTGTATATGTCTACCTCGAATACAGTGGTCTATACAAAATGGTTATATCATGACAGAACCAGGTCTATTTGCAAGAAAATAGGATGTAATATTGCTAACAATGCTTTGCAAAGTAGGATCTACAAAGGATTTTACCATAACATGGTTCATTGAAATATAGAAACTTCGGTATCTTTAACACTTGCTGTGTGTGTGATCAAGACTGATGGAAAAAATATAGAGCAAATTCAAATTATGATTAAAAGAAATAGTCATGTAACTACAGTTCTATGAGTACATATAAAGCCATCTAATAGGCTTCACTATAGGCTTAGCCACTATAGACCTGCTCTGTTCATGAGACTTTGAATACAACTGTTATTGTATTATTTAACTACCATTTCTTTCATTTGTGCTCTGCTGACTGATAGGCTTCACTATTAGTTTAAAAATAAGAGAAATCTCTTAGTTTCCTTCCAGCGTGGCCATGCTTTCAGACCAAACCTGAGGATACCCCTGGCAGCAAGTCTGCGACATCCCAGAGACATTACTAGCACCACACAAACCTTGGAATCAACAGACAAATGCCCGAGTTGATATCGTGCAAGTTTACAGGCAGACCACTGGGACCCAGCCTGACAGATATATTGCATGTGTCTCTTAAACCCATGGTGTCCTTGTGTGTCCTGAAAGGCGCCTTATAAATGACTCAAAAGCTTTAATAATGCATAAAATTATATAGCAATAAACATATTTCATGTTTCAGTGGGGATATTCACAGCGGCCGCTGAATGGCAGCAGTCATTAAGTCCCCAGGAAGAATTAAATCCTGTGAAATCTTGGCGATGACTGATATTGTGACATGTTTTGACTTTTTTAAATTAATTAATTAAACCAAAAGTCAGTGAAACAATCACAAGATGTCACTCAAATTCAGTCTCCCATAAAAATGTTCCAAAATAAAACAAGTGATTGGATATATTTATCGTATTGAATCTTATCGTTATTTGAATTTATTGTATTGAATCGTATCGTGAGATTAGTGTTGAACTACTGCCCTAATGCAAATCTAGTAAGACACTTAGGGTCACCACTTTTCTAGCTGACCTTCCCCTTTTAAGAACAAATAGTTACCATATAGACTAAATAATGTATACAATTCACTTGACGTGCAGGTGCCTGCACATAAAATGCATCCTAAATGTTTCCTCATCCAAATGATGAGGAGGATAGACACCGCTGAATAAAAAATAGACCCTAGCTAACTAAAAGATGAATTGATTACCTTTAAAAGATCCACAACTCTCATGTCTGCCTGTTATAGCCGAAGCAAATCACTTCCAACTTAGAAAACCACTAATCTGAGGATTAGTGGTCCATCAGTGATAGGATGCTCCATCCCCGGTGTGTGAGGGAGAGGTACCGCAGGTCTTTCCTCCCTGCTGCCATCAGACTCCACAACAAAAACACACCAAGATAACTATTTAACTGCACCTCTTGTTATTTATGTAAATATGATTGTGTAAATATTATATAGCGCAGATTTATCTTTTATTCCATTTAGATTTTATTTCTCGTTTTTATTTCTGGGTGTTTTTATTTCTCTTGCTGCTGTTAAACCGAATTTCCCCTCGCGGGACTAATAAAGGTTTTCTGATTCTGATTCTGATTCTGAAGGTCCTGGTCCAATAAGCTGGCGGAAATACCTTTTGTAGTTTTTAGCAACCCACTAGTCTCTCAAACATTAACATTTACAACAACAGTATATGAAAAAACATACACTGTTCATTAGGCGATATCTGTACCTTTCAACTTCCCTGGATCCTTCTTCCCCTTAGTCAGGAAGAATGGTATCCTCACGACACATTTTCATGGAATTCCACAGGAAGAAACTGGTCACATATAAGTGCTTATCTTCTGCCATAGATCAAAACAGATACGTTATTGGAAAATATTGACAGCTGTGAACAAGAACGTGAAGGGCCTTTTACATTGGTTTGTTTGTCTTGGAAGTGTCACCTAATGAAAAGCAAACCTTGGTCACTAATTTCAAAGCCATTCATGTTTTTTTTCCATAATGAAAACTCTCTCTCTCTAAAAAAAAAAATCTATATTTCCACTCAGTAATCCAAAGATAAAGTCACTTAATTGATTCCACATAGTGAATGTTCTAAGGTCAAGCACTTCAGCCGGCTCTGAGGTCATAAACTTTCTTCCAGTCGATGTTGAAAGCTAATTTAAGACAGGGATGAGTCACATGCTTTTCTCAGTGTATTTGCAGCACTGATAAATAATATCTGTTGTAGTGTGTTTATGCTCACACATCCAATTAGAAGTGTCAGAGCTTTTATTGAAATGAGGGATTAGAGACATTCTCATTCTATACACGGGATGTGTCCGTCTTTGCTGTTGAGGGCGATAAAGGCTGAGGTGTCAAACTTAATCAAAGTGGGGGTCCAGATAAGTCAAAGTCATGAGCCTGATAAGAAAACCCAATTTGGAATTTTTAAATAATCGATTGATTTTAATTGTGATGTAACGGCTCATTATTGGAATATGTAGTGGTTGAAATTAAAAAATAGAATATTATGATAGTATGTGGCGGCTAATAAAATATTGTCATTGGTCAAATGTTGTCGTTGGTTCCAAATTTGGCATGACTGCTTCAAAAGGGGGCATCCAGCTCTATAAAAAGATCCTTTTTGTGCCTAATAAGAAAAAAATCCACTGTGTGGAACTGCCAAGACCTGTCTGGTACTCAACAGTGATTGGTTGTTCATCAACTAAGATTCGTTTTAGTTGATAGATCTTTAAAACGTCTTCAATCAGAAATAGTAAAATTTAAATAATGTCTTGTTATTAACTACTAGATAGAACATAGAACAGCAGATACATTCACTCCATATTACAAAAACATCGGAATGCATTTCGATTTTACAAATAGAGTGCTCTCAAAAATGCAATTGAATAAATTTAGGTCAATAAAAAGGAAACAAAAATAGGAAAGCCTTACTGTGTCATGGAGCCCTGTTCCATTATCAAAATGTAAGATAATATATTTTTTGTTTGACTGTAAGAAGGGATTTTTTTATTTTATTTCCAGGGATTTTTTTTACGTTCATCAAAGGAGTTCAATTCATTCAAAAGTCAATTAATGTTGATAAGTTAGGCAGTAATAAATGTTCACCGTCAATATTGAAAGCAGCTCAGTTTTCCGTTCATCTCAGGTTAGGAGTCAGAGTGTTATCCCCGACAGAACCATTTCCTTTCAATCCCACGCAAACAGCATCGCTCTGACTGCATATTTCCACCTCCGCAACATTGTCAGGCTTTGTGTCTCTTTATTGTGTTGATTTTATGCTATGGCTCTTTATATTATTTCATTTTTCGCCTTTCAGTACCTGGAAAGTGACCTTGAGTGCTTTGAAAAGCCCTTTTAAATAAAATGTATTCTTATTATTATTAGTCACTCAGTTAAAGGTCCTTTATGCATACAATGTGTTTCTCAGTGTCTTTGTAGGTGTTAATCGTGCACACGAAACAACAGCGAGACAGAGATGGGACCGCTATCAGAATCTCTGAGTCATTTCCTAGAAAGACTCACACGTCTCGCATGATAAACCATCGCAGCCCCCGATATGTAAAAATAGAGAAGGTTGATGTTATGAAAACAGTCAAAGAGCTTCCTAAAATACAGTTGGGCTCTTTCAGGAATGTGGGATTACTCCGAGAATCTGACGTCAGATGTCATTTTGATCCGACACATTCTCAGACTGTGAAAACTAGAAAATGATTTGTCCCACTTTAATCCCTGTGTGTTGGTGAGTGTGTGTAACTCTCTGCGGTGCTGCCTTTTATCTTCATGCAGGGAATAAGCAACGCTGTTTTTCACCATCTCAGATGTGGTTCAGACTTTTGAGCCTTTTTATTTCATAGTTCTCAGATGTCACATATGAATGAAACAATAGAAGCTTCAGTTGTAATAATCGTGATTCGTACTCGTCCACTGCATGTGTGTGTGTGTGTGACACAGTTAATAATCTTCCTATTGCTCAGTGGATCTTGTGCCCTCTGTGTTGACTGACAGGTTATCAGCTAAGATTAGTCCTTAAGTGAGTACAAATCTAATGGAAAATAGTTTGAATGACCTTCCTAACCCTCCACTGTTCTCACGGACTCTATGCCCTTTGCACAGTGGAGTGACTTGTGCCACAGAAACCACATATTTAACTTTCTAGGATTCATTTTGCACCAAAGCTGGTTGGTTCTAGCAAAATAAAATGATATTAACTGACGGACTTTAATGAAAATGAATGAAAAAATGAATGAAAAAATGAATGCGTACTTGTACACTACAAACACACTGGGTCTCCCATGAATATAAATATATAAGAAATAGAAGAAATATATAATTACTAGTCAATTTGTCTTTGAAGGTTTGCTCATTAGCCGGCAGTTTACTAACAAAAATTAATAAGTAAAAATTAATTAAGTAAAAATGCAAGTGATTTTTGGAAGACGAAAAGCTGCTTTGGTCTTTTTTGATTGACGTCTCATCAACATGTCAACACTAATCATTCCATTACGTCGTGGAATTAGATAGTCTCAGCAGCAAAGTGCAAGATTGCAATCTACACACACACACACACACAGCTTTGAGAAAGTTGTTTGTACTCATCTGCTTTTCTCTCCACCTTTCAGACACAGAGAGAAATGTGTCACGCTGGTGCTGCTTGTGCCTGACATGACAGGTGCTTGAAGGTTGAAATATTACCGTGATTAAAAATGGAAACTGATCCACTTGAAGGTTACTCAAGTTGGATAAAGGGGATGGTAACATGTACTGTGACAAGGTAAATACAAAATAATTGCAAAAACATATTGACTTGATAGAATGACCTACCTAGAATTGTATTTTTCACATTTCAGTCAAAACAGTCAAAGCACCAGAATTTCAACAATTTGTGGTCAGTATAAGATAATCCATGTACTTCTAAATGTAATAGAAATTACACTAGAAGCTGCCATGAATTTTGTTTTTTTGGGTTTCCAGATACAGCTACAATTGAATACATACAATACCAGCAAAAATCATTGCTAGTTTCATTAACCAAAATTGTAAACGTTACAAAGAAGATTGATATTAAAATGTGTTTCTAACAGAGAACAATAGCCAGCAACAATAGGTATTGTGCTCGACAAACTATTGTGAGCTGTACTCCCAACCATTAATCGACATAAGGGTGAGTAGAAAATAAGAAAAATTTGGATTTTCGTTCGAACTAACACTTTAACCAAAAGGTAACATATATCTTAACCTAAGGCCTTTACTATGTTAAAAAAATGTGTGCTGTCCAATACTACTGTTTGATGGTGAGAGGGCCATCGGACTTGAATTCATTAAGACATTATTCAAGTTTGTATACAGATGTAGTATGTTAGTTGTACAAACACATTGTTTTTACATTAAAAAAATGATAAAAAAGACAATTATAAATGAAAGCGGCTTAGCTTCATATTCCCATTTGGGTAATGTTACAAAATGTTAAATATATTTATAAAAATAAAGGATTCTGTCATCAGATAGCAAACATGTACTGTAGGATTCCGACATTTTAATGTAATAAACTAATATTATTTACATGTCCCATTATTATATATACTTTATGTTCATTACTTAATAATAATGATAATATAAAAAAATAAAAACTGTCAACGTTGCCTGGATGAAGTTAGACATTAAACTTTCAGGGTACCATACAGTATGTGTTTGTCTGCACCTCAACAGCAGCGTCTCTTGTTAAACATTTGAGTCCGTTAATGACTTCAGTCTAAGTATGTTTACATATCAACAAGCGCCTGTGCTACGAGATGAGGGGATAATGGGTTTGCTTTTTACTTCTGTTACATATCCACAGACATATTACTACATTGGTCACACTGCACTGCGGGCCAGAATATGGGACAAAGATATTGTCAGCCATCGTGTTTTACATCCCGGGGCTGTTCGCAGCAACATCTCGGCTAATGAAGCGAGCAGGTCATTAGAAAGAAGATTGCACATCAGGTGGAGAAATAGTCCGAGTCCCTTTGTGAGGCGGCAGAGAGGTGTAGGATTTTGTCATCCTCCCACTGCGAATCCTTTACAAACATCTGGAGGGCTCCAAGACTCCTGCCAGATTGTTATTTTTCTCTCTCCGGCTTTTAAAATGATCCGCCCACATGCGGTGGCTGATGAAGCGCAGCTATGTTTCTTTCAAGGCACAAATCTTAAAGAAAGGAAGGCTTATTTAAGACAAGCTAATCTAAACAAGTGATAACCGTTTGATGCCAGTTGTGTGCTTTTTTTTTGTATATATATTTTTGGGCTGAGTAAGTTAACACATTCTTTTTGTGATAACAACAGTATTGAACTATTAACAGTGACATTTTATTGCATATTAACAAATGTTGCTCACATGAATGATCGTTGACGCATTTAAAGAGAATCCTGTTTGGTATGTATTTTAATCTTCTAATATTTAGTGTATGCGTTGGGTTGTTCAATGCTAAATGGAAACTAATGTAAAAACTCACTTACAAGTTTCAAATGTGGAAGTCTTCCTTTCCAAGATGCAGTAAGTCCCTCATAATGACCATGTTTTTAAGTTATTACTTTATAAAGTTCTACCCCGTTGGAAGTCTCAGAGAGCGAGAGGTTACTAGAGCGAAGTCTATTTTGACGTAATAATGTCTTCACTCCAGTCAGCTGTAATCACACCCTGCTTTGTTTATACAACGAGCCCATTGGAGCGGGAGACTTCCGGGATAGAAAACACCACAGACAAACCTTGATGCTTGACCAATCACAGCAAAGTGGGTGTGGTCATCAACTAGTTCCTCACTTATGGTACCACCATCACTCAAAACTACTGCCATTAAACCAACCCTAAAGGCTCAGACCCCCAAAATTTAAATAACGTCTGTCCTTCTTCCAACCTCTCTTTTCTTTCCCAAAGTACTTGATAAAATAGCTGCATCCCGAATCAGCTCCCACCCACAAACAGTTCCAATCTTTATCCTGCTCTCCACTCCACTGGTTTTAATCTTATCCCTCTATCCATTCCCAATTCATACACTAAAAACATTTTCCTCAGACCCATCTTCCATCTCTACCGGTGATCCTCAAGGTTCTGTCCTGGTTCCTATTCTTTTCATCATCAACCACCAACCCCTTTGGTCACATTTTCCATAGATTTAATATCACATTCCATTGTTATGCAGACGACACCCAGTTGTAGGTTTTAGCCAAACACATCCCCAATATCTCCCCCTGTGACTGCCTGCAAGACATTAACTCCTGGTTCTCCTGAAACTTTCTAAAACTTAACAATAGCAAAAATGATGTTATTGTCATTGGCTCCTAATCAACCAAAACTATAAAGCAAACATTTCCACCCTCACCATCGACAACTTCCTTCCCCCGCCCGTCAGGTAAAAAACTTTGGCCTCATCCTTGACTGCACCCTTTACTTCCACGCTCAATAACATCACCCCGTCAGCTTATTTTAATCTTTGTAACATTCATCGTCTACGTCCTTTCCTCAGCCCCTCCAGCATGGTCGATTTGAGTTGACCTGGATGAATACGGCTGTTCAATCAATACTTTCTCTGTAACAATACAATGTAACAATAGAATTTATTAATTTGCCCAGCACCAATTTTCTTTGTTTGCATTCCCAAAAATACGTTAGAGAAAGACCTTCTTGCGAATACTCTTTTAAAATCTTTCCACAAGTTCATGTTTGGAGTAATTGCAGGTCATTTAAAGCTGTCCAGCTATTCGTTTGAAATGGTTCTTTTTGTGTGATTTATTTAATTGTCCTGCTGGAGACTCCCATTAACTATGGTCAGCATTCCGACAATGACCACTGAATTGCTTTTAAATACGATGATAACCAGAAGAATATATGCCAGTCACACAGTGAGGTTCTATAGAGCCTGAAGCATCGAAGCGAAACAGAAAAATCATTTTTGGCAAACAAGACCGTTTTCTTCAGACTTACTTTTTTTCAGACCTCATTTTTAAAAATGCTTGTTGTGCTCAACCAAAGTGCTCTATTTTCGTCACACAGAACAATTGTGGCTTTGTTACCAGTTTTTTAAACTCCAGTCTGAATGTTTTTTTTTATATCTTCTCGAGCGAGGAGTTCTTCCCTTATTTCTAACTTGAGACGCCATGGCCAAAGTTGACTTCTGCTCACAGCCAGGCCAATGTATCAAGTTCTGTTTCTTGTAGCTGCTGCTGAGTCATCGTCCTATTTCGCTAAAGGTTGTTATCACTAAGACAAGAAGCAAAAACAAAGTAGCTCAGTTAGTCTTTCAATGACAACCGTTGGTATTTATCTTCCGATACAGGTTTGTACAGGTTGTTTGTGGCAAATAAAGGATGAACACAAGTTTCCTATTGACATCATGATGGTCACACATGAACTTAACTTAAAGTAAGCATTTTGTATCATCAATAATAAACAAACAAGATAACATAAATTAAAGTATGAAGTAAATATAACATTCAGTGAAGCAGTCACCATGAAAAATTTGCAGCATTTATAAATAAATAATAAATGGTTCTTTTCAGTCTCACTTGTTTGATAAAATGTGTAATTTGTTTAGGGTTGCTCAGGTGTGATGTTTTCGATCCCAATCAGCCAGGAGAGCCAATCATAGCCAATCACCGTTATTGATCACATAGACTGGCTGTACATTTTTCTATTTAGTTATGAAGAGTTCTACTGGCTCAATGATCTGAAAAAAAGAGCAAATAAATCGACTTAATTAAATCAAATACATGTTTTACTTGCTTCTTAAAGAGAAACAACACCACCCTAGCAGGGACAATGCAACAACTATCCAGTGGAAAGCACAACTGAAAAACACTTAAATGTAGGTGCTATTCTTGAGACTTCAATCTTTAACAGATTGGAAATATTAAGGCTTTTAATTCTACACAAATTAAAAAATATAGTTAGTTGGACAGTATATCTCACGGCATTTGTCGGAGGAAATCATTTCAAATAACAAAAGGTTACAGTAAAAGTTAAACCCTCACAAGTTTCTTGTGGTTCGTCACCTAAATATCCGGTCGGTCTTCATGATCGGTGATGACAGGGTTTGAACGACGAATGCATAGTTTTTCACTGAAATGAGTTGATTATTATCGACAGCAGAACTAGTATAAATAAAGCTGAGAATAATTGTTTGGTTGCAGCTAAATGTGGTTTGATTCAGGTGTACTTTGTTTCTTTACAGTTCTAAATTGATTACAGTTTTCAAGCAGCTGGTCTACAATTTGTTCTATATTTCTTCTGCAGTTGAAAGATTAATAAACAACACAAACAGGTGCTTGTGGTATTTCATCAATGACTTCCAGTCACTAGTGCGATAGCAGGCCATTGATCCTCCATGGAATCCTGAAATGCATGTGCAAATAGACTGCTGTACGTGTATCTGACGACTGAAGTGACGTGTGGAGTTAATCAGTTTTGTGCTAGAACCACTCGGAGAGTGTTTTGCAATGATCGTCGCGCTAATTGTCAGTGGCAACCTGATTAACTCACTCCACTTCCTGTGAAAAGGAGTCCCACATTACCACGCCACACACACTCATTGGATTCGGCACACCTCGGCGTTAAATGTGGCAGCTAGATAATTAGCCCAGTTTAACACTGTTAATGTCTTCCTCCGGGTCGTTTACGTGCTGACAGAAATGAGAAACATGTGTGGAAGTACAGCTAGTGTGGTGTCTTAGGTACGTCCTCCACGTTTTTGGAGTCTCAACATTTGCGTATAACTTTATGTTCTTTATTTTTATGTTAATGTGTGTGATTGTCACATGAAAATCCAATGTTCCGGTAACACCTGAGCTTATGTCACGGACTAATCTAAACTTTCTTCCACCTTAATGTCTTCTCCAGCCTTCAGGAGTGAATGATTGATTCCACTCCAGCATGTTCCTGATCATTCTATAACCCCCTGTGGTGGGAACCATTTTAGTCTGATGTCCCACTGCTTGAGAAAATGAAGGGTTTGAACTCATATCAAGAACTTTGGATGCCAACTAGGAAGTCACTCAGAGAGTGCATACTTCTGCCAAGAAGCCCACATTTCAGAACAGCATACAGACAAATATACAATTCAATATAAACAATGACAAGTTTTGGTTGGCTGGTGGCAAATAAGAACGTTTGAGACCAGGAAGCGTATTAAAATGCCAGTCAATCACATAATATATTTGGTATTTGATATTGTAAATAAAAGTACATTTACATTTTTGCCACTCCAGGGTCACTGATGTAATATTTTTTAATATCCAGCTGATTGGAGAATAAAATAATGGGCCACTTTCATTGTCATAAGGATCCCCAAGCCGCTAATAATAATAAAATGATTGCTGGATTGAACTAATGAAATTGTCCGAGCTTTGCTACCACTTACAACTGGGAAAAGAGATACAATTATGGAAATCTCTCTCACTTATAATGTAATGCATATAGCTTAAATGGGACATGATAGAATTTTCATTGGTTTTATTTTGGGCTGTGGTGATACAAAAATGTCACGACACGAGGCAATAAAGTATATTCAGCTCAGGATATATTTAGCTACATTTGCATGATGTTCGGAACGATTTTAGGGGACAGTGGAATTTTCTGATGTTTTATTCAATTAATAGAAATGAAGGCAAAAACTTTGTCCAAATAGCTTTGAAAGCAGATGGAGCCGTCTGTATACTATCCTCTCGTCCTCAGTCATTGCTTGGATCTTGCGAGATTACATTTTTCCTTTAGTTGCAAAAGACTTGATAAAGTATTGTGAAAGAAACATCAATGAACTGTATATTTGTATTTCTACTAGGTGTCACCACTTTCCAGCCACTTCACATTGATGGACCTAACTGGGCCATGTTTTGTCTTCTAAAACTTGACTAACTACAGACCTTCCCTTTATTGGCACCAGGACAAAGTCAGACTAAGTGTCAAGTTCACGGTTGGAGCGCTTCCACCTGCCACAAGTTCCAGAGTGTAGAATGAGCCATGCTCACTGTGGTGACACTACTTTCTGGCTGCACTTCAATGCCACTTCCGGCAGAATCTGAGTCTCCTTCCACCGCTGGACGATCTTCTGATCGCCTCTGGTCAGTGTGGCTTTTATTCCTGTGTTTTCCTGTTTTCCAGCACATGAGTAGCAGATAGAAAATGAGCAGAGGAAATAGGAGTGAGCAAAACATATTTGTCAGAAGGAAGACGATTTCAGTGATTTCTCAAAATACATGTGGTCAACTGGAGTCAATTTCTTTTGCTTTCGTCATTTATCCACGAGCAGCTTTGTAAAAAGCTACTTCAAAGGCTTTGGTTAGCCATAGTTTAGATTTTAAGAAATGAAATGAGTTCTTTGAAAAGGGTATAAATAAAGGGCTTGTGTTGACGCGCTGCAGGCTCGACATGCTCCTCATGAGCGCTTGAGTTGGCTCTGCCAATGGAAGACATCATTTCTTGCTGTTAACAGATCCGGTTCCACTGAGGACATGAGTGTTAGAGGTCAACCTTGTTGGCCCGCAGAGTTCAAAGTCAAGCTAATATGTACAACCGGGGCAGTCCCTGGCGCTTAAGATTGTGTCATGTGGACATGGGCCAGAGCAAATACAGCCTGAAAGTAAAGTGATACTTAAAAGGTTATAATAACTCCAGGACACAATCTAATGTTCTGTGTGTGTGCTATGACAACCAATTGCTTTAACCATTGGTTCTTTAAAGATGTAGAAGAACTCTGGAGGTCAGAAATCGAGAGCTTCCAAACAGTAGTAGTAGACATTAGACTGGAAGTGCTCGCAATATTTACCCTATTTCCTGTTTGTAGCATGTTAGTCTTTCAGTTTCTGCTACAAACAAGCGTTAAATTTAGAGTTGTTTTTCCGGAACAATTCCTCTTGTCGATATGTTTGGATTCAGAGTACCAGTCGCTGCATTAAAATGGATTTAAGTTTTGCCTATAACTCCAAAAAGAAACAGATAACTCATGACACGCTTTAATACATCATCCGTTTAGGTCACTTTCCACAACTGTCTCTTCATTTGTGGCTACACTGCTTCGATTTCTAATTTGCAGTATTTGTTATGAGATGATTGGGGTAAAAATCGGTCCCGCAGTTTAATTTCTTTAAAAAGTTTGTTTCCTACGATGTCTGTCCAGCCACATGTACAGCCTCTGCTGTATGTGTCTAATGAAGTGCCTTCTACAGAACTAATGCCATTAACCACAGGAAGCTAATGATGCTAATTGAATCAAGAAGCCTCGGTAACTACAACTCTCTCTGTGCTCAACCTTGACACCACAAGACTTGCTTGAAGGTAGAAACCTATTGGTTTGATCAATGAAAATTTCATTTGGGAAAATTTGAACAAGTTTGTTTGGTTGTTTTAGCGATGCAGAACGGTACATATCAATGCACTTGCATCGTTTTATGAAAGATTTTCAGAGCATAGCGTGGTTTTGACTTTCATGTAATTAAAATTAAAAGGATCTATTATTATGCAGAGGGTTTACCACTTGGAAATGCACTGATGCAAATGCTTTTTTACCAGAGACCAGATAGTATACCTGAATTTGAAAATCCAATGACATCAATATTATCTCAATCTTATGGAGAGCATATGTCTTTAATATTATCATTAAAACTGTTAATTGTACCTGAAAAAAGACCAGAAAAAATGAAATTATGTTAATAAGATAATTTAAAGTTTAAAAGTGACACTAAATAAAGATATATGTTGCATATTAGATAAGAAGCTTATTCAATAACTTTATTTTATTGAACATAACGACATTAATAATAATAATAATATTAAATACATTTTTAGCATTTGACCTCTTACAACTTTTTAATTCAATCATTTCAAATGATTTATGAGATAGGGCTTAAAATATATAAATTTATAATACTGTAATTATTGTGTTAAAACTTGTAACACTTTTGATTTACTTTGCCATAAAAGTCAAGCCATATACACCTTGTGACAAAGAGTCAGTGTTTATGCTTACTAGAAGAAGCCAACATGTATATATATATATATATATATATATATATATATATATATATATATATATATATATATATACATATATATATAATATTTTTTCTATTTTAGCATCATTTCCTATTGTCTTAAATCATGTGTGCCCAATATGTTGATTGCGATCGTTCCTTAGACTGGAAGCTGTTGTGAGAAGATCGTGTGACATAGTAAAATATGATATAAGAAAATAGAGACGAGAGCTCAGATTTGCAGGTTCAAATGAAAGCGCGACCAAAGTGGTTTTCCTCATGTGATCACATGATTGGAGATACATCCTTAAAAACACACTTATACTAATACACGACTATTTATAATGAACAAAACACTTTTATCCTATGAATATAATTATATATAATAAGAATACACGCGTGTGTTTCACTCAGACAAAGTGCTCAGTAGTGATGATGATGTGATTAACAGTTTTATTCTTGTTTAACTTCATCTTAATATGTTTTAAATAAGCCACTGTAAATACAATATTCTGGTAAATAACAGTGTTTGTAAAATTTACACCGGAGCCCGTCTGAACTAATTTACAACAGTGTGATCAATGTCAGAAATGTTTAAATTGAACTAATCTAAATTGTTAATCCAGTTTGACTTATGTTTTTTTTCATGATCACAAAAAGGAGAACCTCGGGTCTTGTGGTTCATTTAAATATGAGTGACATATTGAAATGGAAAGGGATGAACCCGTCTGAATTCTACGTTGATTTAGACGAACAAAAGTGCTTGAATTCATGTCCCTCTCAGATTCAAATGTCTTAATATTTTTGTGCAGCATTTTCTGGGTTTGAGTGTATGGCCACTTTTAGTAGAAAACCAATGCAATTCTTGGTACACGAGGCTCCTGAACTTGTCTGTACAGTGGAGGATGAGATTTTGACACTACAGGCTACAAGGCTCATGGACATTTTTGAAAGTTACTCTCAGAGGAAAAGCATCCAAATATGAGGAAATGATACTTTCTTGACTGCAATATCTGACTCTACCTATTTATGTGAGTCAGTATTCTTTTTATTATTATTAAATCCACACATACTTCCATCATGACTGATTATCAGTCCATTCAATGCAAGTCATCTGAAGTATGCACTTACTTATGTTGAGCAAATCTGATCAAAGTAGATATTTTGGACTCGATCATTTTAAAAGTAGCTTGCCAACTGAAAAAGTGTGGGCACCCCTGTCTTAAATGTTTTCTTTATTCTTTTATTTGTTCTGCACTGCATCCAGCAAATGCCGTTGGGAAATTAGAAGTTGTTTGTTTAAAAAAGTAATTCAATCACTCCTGATTCTCACTGATGAGTCTACCAAGTTTATTCTCAGTTCTGGAGGAGCTTTTATGGCAAAACAAATTTCAATTTAGAAGTTAAAGTTCTTTAGTTTTGTACGATTAGAAAAATGATAAAAAACATTGTCGGTAATAATGTTGTTATTGGTAACACAATATCTAGCCTTTATAATTATCTTTTATACTTCCTATCATTCTAAATGGTTGAGAGAAGTCAACTGAGCTTTCGACTCGAGTTTGGTTCATTATTCTTTCATGGTAGTCATATAGTCACAGAACATTGTTTCGCACAGATAATCAGGAGACAAGTATGAGATGCTGAGAAGATTCTGTATGTATTGTATTTCGTCACTAACATAATTATCTTCATTTGTCCAGTCATTTATTTTCTACCACTTATTCCTCTTAAGTGGTAGCGACTTTCCAAACAGGTCGTACGTGTCACACCTGCGGACAATTAGGTGAACTCTATCGACCTCGGCATGTTTTTGGAATTTGGAAAGAAATCAGTGAGCCCAAAGAAAACCCAAATATTCACAAATTACACCTGTATTACTAATATCTATTGCAATTACCTTAACTTGTTCAAGCTGCTTTTTAGATTTCCTTTCCTTAAAGTGACAATACGTGAGTTCGGAAATATTGTCTGTGGCCCCTACGGGGTTACTGAAGTGTCGTAACTACTAAAAGGCAAACAGAAACATAGCAACAACTCCAAAAGAGTACTTTAAATTTGGCAAAATTAATATCTTTATCTTTATCCCTTCAATGTGTGTTAGTGCAGGAGCAACTGAGGGTACATTAAACATTCGTAGAGACACAAAATCTGCTATCGTGTTTCCATGAACGCCGACCAAAGTCGGACCACCGTCTTGATCCAAAAGAATTTCATTCCAACTGGGCCATTTAAGATAATTTTTCTCCCAAATATGTTTTTAGTTTTCTTTCAAATTAGGTGTTTATTCGAATTTAAGTCATACATGAAAACGCAGGTACTTTCTCTGAACTTGAAGCAGTTTGGTGGTCACATGGTCACTCACAGACTCTCTGGGTAGGTCATCCAGACAACGATATATAGTGAATAACACAGAAAGACTTTTAAAATCAAATTCAAATTTAACCAATAATCACAGAAAATTTGAAAAAAAAGCAACAATTCTCACTTTAATGAAGACTAAATGTATAATGTAATATTGTTTGTAGGTCAAAATTTAATATGGTTTGAATAAATACACTCATGAATAAAAACAAAACATGAATAATCATAGAATTAATGTGTCTATGAACATGGTGTTTTCCAAAACATTGGAAAAGCTATGGTGCAGGACGAATGAAAGTCTTTTTTAAAACCACATATTCTAGTTACTATTTATCAACTATGTACTACTTCACATTCTCTCTAGTCATTTTCAATCATAAAAATCATTGTTTCATAAGTTGATTTGGATTTTTAATCGTTTGATTACAGTTCAAAATGTTTAAAGTAATGTTTAACATGTTTGGATTACAGCAACAACTCAGTGAACTGACACTGTATAAATAGAGTATAGCATCAGAAACTTGAACCATTTAAAGATTCAACATGTTCTGACACTGGTTTATCATACCATTCCCATGCATGTTGGGAAAGTCTGTGAGAATGTATTTTTGATTTATTGTAAAGTGAGTTAGCTAGAAGCCTCGGTGCATGGATGGCAGTAATTCTTACTAATTCTCCGAGGCATTATCTAAAAGCCACTGATGGCATATGTCTTTTGTGCTATTCCTGACACTAGACCGAGGCATTCTTTGCCCAACGCTGCTGGCACAACTCTCCATAGGTCTGGGCTTTTGAGCTGCTGATTTAAAACTTCCAGTCTCCACTTGGTTAAGCCATTTAATGATTTATTTTCCATCTTCAAACATTTGAAAATGTTGTCTTTTTTTTCTTCTACCGCTATAATAGTAGTTTTCACCTTATTTGACTGTGTTTTTGCAAAGCTATTAAATCAGTTTAAAGCCTGGCAAATTGAGACTGTAAAATAAACACCTTGTTCTGAGCACAAAGTGCCAGAAGTGTTTTCTCTCTGTAATGGAAGTAGAAGGCTTGTGACTGTCATTTGTGTTTGTGTGTGAAGCGGAGTGTGTGTGAGAGTGTGTGGTGGCTGTGGCTGGGCCAAGATTTGTCTGTATCTAAGTATATCCAGTGTTCTATAGAACCGCTCCCTGCTCCTGCGGTTACTCCGTTAGGGCAGTTGAGTTTAGTGGGTAAATATGAACAGTGTCTGTCTTTCTGCATGTGCTTTATTTAGGAGCCGAAAACTAAACAGATGTTTAAATAATAGATCAAGACTCTATATTGAATACTAGGAGGGTCAATGGAGCACACAAGGTTAGCGGCTTAAACGTTGTTGAAATAAAGAAGCCCTTTACTGCCTCTAGATGCTGGAAGTTATACTTGTGGTTGTGAGCAGAACAAAACATTTGTTAGTGAGAAAAATAATCAAAAGCAAATAAGATAAACAACATGAAAGAATCAGTATGCTACTGGGTATTGTTTGAAAATATTTGATACCGGTACCTTCACTTCCATACAGGTTCCTGAACATTACTTTTTTCTACGACAATTTCACAAGATTCATTTTGACAAAGTTAATGACGTTACACATAATAAAAATCTTGACTACAAATTCCACACCAATCTGTTTTC
Organism: Callionymus lyra; assembly: GCF_982586985.1. NCBI lineage: Eukaryota > Metazoa > Chordata > Actinopteri > Syngnathiformes > Callionymidae > Callionymus > Callionymus lyra. Next base: position 22,870,341 of record NC_141832.1, on the reverse strand, counting down.
CTACAGAAATAAATACATTTATACTGCCTTTGTCACTTCTCAGTTAACTTCTTACTTACTTTGTAAAATACACACATTTTCAAGGTTTAATGCGGAGTGTAAAGAAACTTGACTAGATTTTAAACCATTAATTTCCTACATTTCAATCATCAATTTCAACACTAAAAAAACATTTTTTAATCACAGGATTTTGCTCATTTTATTGTTTGTCGTCCTGTAATCAAAGGGCCTCAGGAATAATTAGGCTGCATTCCTTGTGTGTGGAATGAGCAGCACTTTTCTGTATTGGTTAAGCTGTTTTGTTTTTGTTGTCTTTGAGCAAGAACAGAGAACTGTTTAAAAAGTCTAAAAATTGATCTAAAGGGACCATATTATACGAACTGACTTTAGTCTGTATGTATATTTTTTAAAATAAAATCAATGTTTTTTTTTTTATTTAGATACAGATTCATAAAAGAACAGCCAGTAAATAAAGCTTCTGTTGACATATATTTAAATGTATTAGAAATCAGACCCATGATTGTGTTAGTCTTGTATGTGATCACCTGGTTTATGTCTATGTTGTATGTCCTCACTTCAGCATTTAACCTCCTGACTCGGAGCAGTAAAAAAAGGGAGGTCGGGGTCAATTCAAGCAGGAAGGAAAACAAACTCTATACTGCACATGTGATTAGTAGTAATTATATGAGTAATTAAGGAATATATCCAAAATCCAACTGTTATCTTAAGAGAGTAGTTCATATCCATTCCAACGATGTAGGCTAAATTATCTCCAGTTTTTCTGGAACTTTCTTCCATCTCCCCACTGCATCTCTGGAGCTCAGCCACAGTGATCTTTGGGTTCTTTTTGACCTCCCTCACCAAGGCTCTGTCTAAAATTCCAGCCTGTTCCCAAACAAGTCTTATCTCAATCCGAACTCCCCCAGTCTGTCCTTGGAGGCCAGTTATCAAAGTTTCTCCTGGGAAGACACGTCGACTGAAGCTCCACTACCATCCCCCCTCACCTCCTGAACTCCTCTCTGGACCAGCCCCCCAAGGCCACGTACCACCTGCAGACAGAGACTGGGACATTTTGGGAGAAATTCTGGGTCGTCCCCTTTTATTCTATTCGTCTCACATGTTGTATCTGTCTGAGTTTTTGCTTCCGTGTTCAGAGGTGTGTATTTTCGTATCCCAGGACTGCGCCCCCTTCAGGAGCAGAGCAGGGATGCCTGTTTTTCCACCTGTCCCTACCTTCCATGTGACCAAGTGGAAGAAAAGTGTGGCGCCGAATATAAATGGACGCCTCGCTTTTTCCATTTCACCACAACCCTGTGTTGTTCCGGCATCACTGGCAAATAAAGCTTATTTCGATTCTCCCACGATTGCTCAGTTTGGCTTGACGGCCAGGTCTAAGAAGAGTTCTGCTTGTCCCAAACTTCTTCCATTTAAGGATTATGGAGGCCACTGTGCTCTTAGGAACCTTGAGTGCTGCAGAAAATCTTCTGTAACCTTGACCAGATCTGTGCCACAATTCTGTCTCTGAGATCTTCGGGCAGTTCCTTCGACCTCATGATTCTTATTTGCTCTGACATGCATCATGATCTGTAAGGTGTTCTATAGACAGGTGTGTTTCCTAATCAAGTCGGATCAGTTTAATGAAACGCAGCTGGACTCCAATAAAGGAGTAGAAATCATAGACATACAGGTCCTTCTCAAAAAAATTAGCATATTGTGATAAATTATTTTCCATAATGTAATGATAATAATTGAACTTTCATATATTTTAGATTCATTGCACACCAACTGAAATATTTCAGGTCTTTTGTTGTTTTAATACTGATGATTTTGGCATACAGCTCAAGAAAACCCCAAATTCCTATCTTAAAAAATTAGCATATCATGAAAAGGTACTCTAAACGAGCTCTTAACCTAATCATCTGAATCAACTAATTAACTCTAAACACCTGCAAAAGATTCCTGAGGCTTTTAAAAACTCCCAGCCTGGTTCATTACTCAAAACTGCAACCATGGATAAGACTGCCGACCTGACTGCTGGCCAGAAGGCCATCGTTGACACCCTCAAGCAAGAGTGTAAGACACAGAAAGACATTTCTGAGCGAATAGGCTGTTCCCAGAGTTCTGGATCAAGGCACCTCAGTGGGAAGTCTGTGGGAAGGAAAAAGTGTGGCAGAAAACTCTGCACAACCAGAAGAGGTGACCGGACCCTGAAGAGGATTGTGGAGAAGGGCCGATTCCAGACCTTGGGGGACCTGCGGAAGCAGTGGACTGAGTCTGGAGTAGAAACATCCAGAGCCACCGTGCACAGGCGTGTGCAGGAAATGGGCTACAGGTGCCGCATTCCCCAGGTCAAGCCACTTTTGAACCAGAAACAGCGGCCGAAGCGCCTGACCTGGGCTACAGAGAAGCAGCACTGGACTGTTGCTCAGTGCTCCAAAGTACTTTTTTCGGATGAAACAAATTTTGCAAGTCATTCGGAAATCAAGGTGCCAGAGTCTGGAGGAAGACTGGGGAGAAGGAAATGCCAAAATGCCTGAAGTCCAGTGTCAAGTACCCACAGTCTGTGATGGTCTGGGGTGCCATGTCAGCTGCTGGTGTTGATCCACTGTGTTTTATCAAAGGCAGGGTCAATGCAGCTAGCTATCAGGAGATGTTGGAGCACTTCATGCTTCCATCTGCTGAAAAGCTTAATGGAGATGAAGATTTCATTTTTCAACAAGACCTGGCACCTGCTCACAGTGCCAAAACCACTAGTAAATGGTTTACTGACCATGGTATTACTGTGCTCAATTGGCCTGCCAACTCTCCTGACCTGAACCCCATAGAGAATCTGTGGGATATTGTGAAGAGGAAGTTGAGAGACACCAGACCCAACACTGTGGATGAGCTTAAGGCCGCTATCGAAGCATCCTGGGCCTCCATAACACCTCAGCAGTGCCACAGGCTGATGGCCTCCATGCCACGCCGCATTGAAGCAGTCATTTATGCGAAAGGATTCCCGACCAAGTATTGAGTGCATAACTGAACATAATTATTTGAAGTTTAACTTTTTTGTATTAAAAACACTTTTTTTTATTGGTCGGATGAAATATGCTATTTTTTTGAGATAGGGTATTTTTGGTTTTTCTTTTTTTACTTTTTTGCCAAAATCATCAATATTAAAACAATAAAGGGCTTTAACTACTTCAGTTGTGTGTAATGAATCTAAAATATATGAAAGTCTAATGTTTATCAGTACATTACAGAAAATATAGAACTTTATCACAATATGCTAATTTTTTTTAGATAGGAATTTGGGGTTTTCTTGAGCTGTATGCCAAAATCATCAGTATTAAAACAACAAAAGACCTGACATATTTCAGTTGGTGTGCCATGAATCTAAAATATATGAAAGCTCAATTATTATCATTACATTATGGAATATAATCAACTTTATCACAATATGCTATTTTTTTGAGAAGGACCTGTATATACATAGACACAGCATTGACTGCTGCCGCCCACTAGAGCGATGTGTATACAGGGCGGCCATCTTGGTACAGTCTCACTGGCTCCTATAGTGAATTACATCAATAGAGGAATGATGCGTTTACACTATAAAAGTGATCATAAATCGCTCATTTATCAAGATCTTTTCACGGTGTTTGTTTTTTAAACCTCAGACCAGATAGACAGACATTATTTGAAGGAATATTTTACTATAAAAAAAAACATTTTGAAGTGATGAAAAAAATATGAAAGACATGCTGAGGATAATGTCACAATATTACATAATGTTTTAAAATGAAATATTCTATTGGGAAAACATGGGATAAGATTATGATTAGGATCACTGCCATGTACTAAGAAGTGCAGGGTACAAATGACAGTTACTACTACCTCAGTAACAGATTTTTAAATAAAACCCTCTGAGAAATTAAACTAATTTGACAGAACTTACTTCTGATGCAACTGGACTTGGGACAATAGATTTACCAAAACAATTTATTACAAAAGAGCTAAAGATTATTAATAATCAATAATTTAATATTAACCTGCCCATACTATCTATATACTGCCTATACTATATAATACTGTTATCCCTTAAATTATATTTGACCTGTGAAAAGTGATCCCACGAGATCTAGTTCCTATATTCCGCTAGTAGTAAAACCAGCATTTTAAAAATATCCAAGCAACCTGTATCATAACTACTTTTATGAATATTTGAACGGACCAAATTGTTTGAAAAACGGTCCAGAATTAAGCGAATAATTGTATTTTCTGATTGAGAAGTACCTCTTTCCTTGCAGCTCTTAATCACTGCTGCCTCTGGTGACACTGTACCAAGATGTAGGCGCTTTATACACATCCGTCTGCAGTCGATGCGGAGTCTATTATGTATATGTCTATGGTAGAACCATCTCCAGAAGGATCAGAAGAAATGAACAACACATGAGTCAAATATGAGTGTCACAGCAAAGGGTCTGAATACTAGTCATATTTTAGTTTTCTTTTTTAAGTAATTTTAAAATAAAATACACTTCTCTTTTTTTTCTGTCAATATGTGGCGCTACATTAATGAGGAAAAAATGAACTTAATGGCTGCAATGAAACAAAGACTGAAAAATCGAAAGGGGTCTGATTACTTCGCGTGTATTTAACTATTGCTATGCAATGGATAGGGGTGTGAAAAACAAACAGATGCACATATTTATATAAATTATTATAATTTTTAAAAAAGGGAAGGGGGTCAGATTTTTTTTAATCATAGTTGTGTATAGTATAGTATATATTTCCATAAATTAGGTGTAAAACTTTTTCTTTCTTCATTTGTTCATTTTTCTGTTGCAATTAAACTTCCAGCCGCTAGATGGCAGCAGTCATTACGTCCACCCCAGCTAAAGGAACAATTAAATTCCGAGAGATCCTGGCAATGACTGAGGATGAGAGGATAGTACAATGTTTGGACATATATTGGCCTTCAGTTTTATTAATTTAGAGAGTGGAATAAAAAAAAAAATTGTACACTAAAAATATTAAGTGTTTGAAAATTTGTATAAAATTGTATCATGAGACGAACATATTGTATCGAATAATACCGTTAGATCGATGTATCGCTACAACAATACTAATCAATCTATTAAGTCAATGAATTAATCATGTTGATATTTCCGTGTCCCATAAATGTCCTAACATTACAGGTGATATTCCTTATCACTAGATAACCCGTGTGATATTTATTTTCATGTTTTCGTGAACGCTGAAAAAGCATCAATTGTAACAGCCACACTTTTAGGTATAAAATCTGTATTTCAATCCCCACCAACAATCCAACATCAATTGTTTAAAGTAGAATCTTCTTGCTTTTGCAAAATTTGAATAACAGCAGTTGACAAATGAACAACGGACAACAATGAACATCAATCTGCTTTGTTATATTTCTATTTTATTTTAGAAAAAAAAAAAAAAAGGCTTTTCAATCCTGTTTTTTTTCTGTTTCATTCAAACACGATCAACCCTGTAATTTTGACAGCACTAGGAGTTTTATTTTAAACCGTGGTCTCTGGAACCAGGACGCCGCGTCACATCCTCGTCCGCGGACAAACACACAGTGTCAACAAATGCTCTGCCAAGCATTTATGGCAATCAAAGCTCAGACACATTCATTTATCTACTGTGCCCGACTCGGATCAGGTCGTGATTGTCATCTCTCCAGACAACCCCACTGACCACGACCACTGTTCGTGCGTAATCGCCCTCATTAAATAGTTACACACTGATTTACTATAATCACCTCTGCAACTGTGGACGGACCGTGTTCGACTCTTAGTAATGATGATGCAGTCAATGTCAACCATAATCACACTTTGATTATGCCAATTATTTCTCTGCTTTTGTGCTCTTCTTTTCAACTGATGCCGTTCAATCTCATGTCTGTTCAGTGGCTGATCTGCGAGAGGAGCAGCATGTTAGCTAGGAGACCATCAGTTTAAAGCCTGTTTCATGGTGTTATTTTGACAAACCAGAGTCATTTTACGAAGCCATTATTGCTGATACTTTCATGAAAACCTTATTTTTTTTAGAATATATACATTTTTTTGCTAATTATGATGTAGCCGATGCAATTGTCTGATCTTCTGAGGTCAAAACTCAAACACCGGGACACAAGGCTTAAATATTCTCTCTTAAAGCTACAATAGAACAATAACACAAATAATAACACATAAATAACACACAATTTACTAGATGTATTACTTTCTTCTCAGGAAATATGTGTGAACCCAAGGAGGTTCTACATAATGAACTTAAAAAACAACTAAGTACTTGCTCTGATTGAACATACAGGTTTAGAAGTACTTTAACATTACCTACAATAAACCACCATCCTTCTCTGTTAAATACAGAAGTTGGGGTCATTGTAACCGTTACTCGTTGGAACTGTGCATATTTAGTAAGAAAATCACAATCTCCATAACAATATAAAGCAAGTTTAGAAAACAATATAAGATTTATAACAAAGTGTGTGATAGCATGACGACTAACTGTCAAAAAAACAAAAATCAAAGTGATAGTTCACCCAAAGTTCAAATTAAACTCATTTTCTACTCCCCCTTACCTCGTCTAAGGGTCGGGGGAAGTTTTATCCGTGTCTTTTTATAGTTACAGGGGATTTCCGGGCAATGGTGCATGTCCATCCTCACTTTTCTTTGACCAAAAAGACACGCCCAAAACATCCAAATACCTCCATACTGCGTGTCTGTAATCTTAACAAGAGAATCTTTTCAGAGAAAATTGAAACTAAGTTTATATTTTAAGCTTGTTTGTAGCAGAAGTTTCATGTCTCTGCCGGTGTAAGATTTTCCTTGAGACACTTGGAGCTGAATTTTGACTGAACTGTCCCTTTAAGCTATACTTGTTTTTCTACTGGGAGCAAACATATATTTCTCATCCTGTTTTCATGAAAGAAAAAAAACATGTTTTTCTTTGTGGATAATAGTGATGTCACGTTACCAAAATGTTCAACTCAATAATTAAGATACCACAAGGATAACATTAAAAAAACAAACACATTTTATTTACAAATAAATGCAATAACAACCTCTGATACAACATGTAACAATTAACAGAACCACACGTTAAAAGTTGATAATCATAACCGTTGAAATCAAGTTTCAGGTCTGACATACTGCAAAAAATAAAATTAAACAAAAGCAATTAGAACAATATTTTGAGGTTGTATGTTGTTATTTGAAGCCTTTTTCTGTACCGATGTCTGACATACTATTTATATCTAAAAGTATTGATACTTCTTGACAATCCTTGAGGGGAAATTGTGTCGGATTCGGAAGCCGAGGCAATATTGACAAACTATTGTTGAAGAATAAATAGTGATTAATATAAGAGTAATACGACACGGCAACATCATATTCACAGTTTATAATCATCCGACCGGATCGAAAATAGATTCATGTCTTTTTTGTGAGGCGTATATAACAATCTTGGTGCCACTGGATAATAATATAAATACAGTCGGCATGGTGCGACTAGTGTTACACATGTGAGGTTGATTAATGGGCGGCTCACATTTGCTCTTCTCAAAATGTCATCTGTGTGTTCGTGTGAGCGTCAGAGGAATTTGTGTGTTGTTGGTTGGTTGTCGCTGTTGATGCTCGTCTCTCACCAGAGTGATTAAGGGGCAGAAAACACACCCTTCGCTGTTTGTGATCGAGCATGACGATCACCGCCCGCCACAGGAAAGGACCCCTGTGCCAACACTGACCACTGCGGGGTGGGTGGATGAAGAGGGGGGGCCGGGGGTTCTCCATGGTGGGCTTGTGGTTAGAGCTGGTTTGAAGTGTGCTGGTATTTTTGGATCAGTGAGCTGCAGACACACTATCACAAATAGAGCTTTCATTGCTGTGCAGGGGAAGCGTCAGTCTTTCTGCAAGATCAGAGCTGGGATGGATGGTTGCCATGTGCCCCCGGTGGAGGGTGTGAAACGAAAAAGATGGTTGGTCAAGATCAGACAGCTGGAACACCTCGCTTCAGACTGGTCTCTCATCCAGTGGCGGCTCTGTCTTCTGTTATTGCTTGTTAAGAAAAGTGCCGACTACAGCGGAAACCACAAATACATATGACAGTTGAACTACGTTCAAGTTACGGAGCTCAAACTGGGACCACCCAGGTGGATAAATATTAGTTATTACACTTTGACCTCCAAAGTTAACAAAACAAACCCACCAATTCACATCATGACAAAGCTATGTGCACCTATGGATGAACTCGTTTAAGTGTTTAGTGGTGTCCCATTATACGTCCAGTTATTAGTGTTAAGGCTCACGTTATTATCCCATATATCAGCGAGTTTATGAGCATTTTGGTTTTCTAGCAAGTTTTATTTAAAAAAAAATTAATTTCTAACATATGTTTATGTATATATTTAATATTTTATTTTAATTAATATTCATTAAAAAACATCAAACTGTTTATTTAACCTTTTTCATTCTAGTTATTTTTTCTTTTGCTGTCCATCTTCATGTGGTACGGTTTTAAAAGTGCCTTGTTACATATCAAGCTCTTGCAGGCTCGCACACTCGATCATGTGAGCGACGCCATTTAAGTCAACAGGGGCTCAGGGATAGAGCCAAGTGCTCCCTTCGGGATGAAGCTTCAAGCTCGGCAGGCTGAACTCCCTCGAGCCCCTGACAATTATTGATGTTGGATGTCGTTAATGTTAAGTTTATGAAGTTACTTTCACTTTTTTTTTTTGTTCCAGCACACACACTTTTATGGCTCACTCAGGCTAATGAAGAATTGTAATTTCCTTTATTAGAATAACAACATGCAATATTTGTGAGACTATATTGGGTTACCAGAGCGAGACCTGATAAAAACTTGTTTAAAATAAATTAACAAACTAACCTTTCCACACTTTTTTTCAAGAAGCACTAAGCAAGATTAAACATATTTGTCTCTGGTGCTTCCCATTTGTACTTGAAAAACTCCGATAGTCTTAATTGTATATAGTCTTAATTATATATATATAGTCTTAATTATACCCATAATATCAAGTCATATTGCTATTAACTTATATTAGGAAATACCCTCCATGATTTGAGTGTAATTTGAGATGTTTGATAAAACTGTTCTATATTCTTATGATGTGACTTACTATAAACAAGGATTTTTTTTTCCTACCATGTTAAAATGACCCCAACAAATGTTTTTGAATTGCTTAAATTCCCGTATTTCTTTGTTTTTCTGTTTGCTTGATATTCGTTTAAATAATGCCAATCACTTTAAATAAAATATGTAATAATAATAATATTATATATTCACATATGTTCACACATAAGTAATTGAAAAAAAATCCCTTGCTTTAAATAAAAAATATAAGAAAATGAGGGCAAATGGATTAAAATATATATTTTTTAAAACAAATATTTTTATTCAAAGTAGGTCAAAGTGAATCAAGTCAAACCAATTTCAACTAGAATAGATTTTGCGACTGCCTGTGATCTTATGTAAATATTTATTTTGTATATTTATAAATACTCTGAGGGAAAGAAAATATAATATGCTAATATTTATTATACAATAATAATATTATATTTAATAAAAACATTTTTTTAAACCATTTACACTGAACATCAGCTAAAGTAACAATGACATCCTGCAAGTTCCAGATGGTGATGACTGAGGACGAGAGGATACAGTCGACTCCAGCAGTTTTTATAGCTGATGCTTGGACATATTTTGTTTTCAAGCAGTTCCGACTAAATAACGCCGGAGTCATTTTCCTCAGGCACGCTTATATCGTTGTCCCTAGAGTATCGCAATATATTACAAAATATTGTATCTTTGCCCCTGTATCGTGATACGTATCGTGTCACCCTATTCTTGCCAATACCCACCCCTACTTCTTAAACAAGCAAAATTTCATGGCCATCCAAAATTATTAAGCAGGAATGCATTAAATACGTTAATGGCAGAAAATGGTCCCATACAGAAAAATGTAAATTAAAAAAAATGCACTAAGTTGTTTATTTATATATTTTGAGGCTTTTGCTGTGTTTTGCAAAAGAGGGTCCCCGCTATTTGGGGGTCCTTGACATCTTGTATTTTGGGAACCAACCCCTGTAATAGTTCATGCATTCTTAACTGATCTCTACATCTGTTTTTGGTAGTTCCATTTAAATTAATTTATTAACATAATTAGAGCCATTGTTGTGCAGAAAAATGTTTTTACCTACTCATATACATATTTACACATATCACTCTTTTCAATAATTGGTGTTTAACACATGGACATAGCACCTGTAATGTCACCTGTCTGTCGCATCACCACAATTTTGAATTTCAATCCGTAATCCCGGCCATCCTGGTTTAAGAGGCGGAGTTTGGTCAGGGTGAATTATGATTGGGCGAGGAATCCACCTCCCCTTCCGTTTTAAACTGAATGTCACTCCTTGATTTCAATGAACTAAAAACACTGAACCAATCAAAAATAAAATGCTAGTATATAAAGTACGTCAAACACCGTTTCCTCCTCCACACTGAGAGAATGAAGATCTGTCCGTGATGTCCTGCACCGTCATAGGGGGGATGTGTGCTGATTGCTTTGGCAGCAGTGTGAGGAGGTTGCAGGGTGAAGGACCACAGAGCATTTTTTCATCGAGAGCCAGAGTGCATGTCGCTGTGAGCTTTTGAGAAAACATCTGATGGAGCTCTTGAGTGCTCCCAGATTGGCAACATGAATAGCAGCTTTTCATTGAGACTGCTTGCCTTAATGTTTCTAAGTACTGACACTACACTGTGTGTATGAATTGCCCTTTTTTCACATTTCAAGGTATAACATAGACTTTTCTTTGGTCTCAGCGTAAGTTCAGTCATGTCTGAGCGGTTGTGTATGTTTGTAGATGCAGCTTGAAGTCAGTATAGGTTAAAAACGTATAACAATAAAATAAACAAACATACATAACCTGACACATGCTCACTCATATGTCCGAGCACCAAAATAAGGAAATATGAAAAAATACAAGCACTATAAACAGGCAGCGCCTGTCATCTATGATTGTTAATCATTGTTTGTGTTTTTAGTTAATTGTGTGTTTTTAGCAGAGAAGTAACCTTATCACAGTGCAGCATTACACAGTAAAATATTAATAACAGTTTTTTCAAACTGAAACATTTTAATGTGACGTGTCAACAGGATGCTTTATTCAACCTTCTGTTTAGTCCGTCACCGTTAATGGAAAACACAGAAAAAATGAGTTGATGAATGAAAACATATTTATCTTTTTCTATTTATCTTTCGTTGTATAATTATACACTTGAATTACATGTCCTTTTCCTTGTTTGGATCTCAAAAAATGTCTAGCTTTTGGTCCTTACATTTACATCTCCGTTTTCTTCTTAAATTAATTTCAAAAAGATGCAATGTGGGAATGTTCTTGATGGAGAGATTTCAATGAGTTATGCATTGTACATTTTTTATCTAAAAATACATCGTCAACAACAAATGTGGTTGTGTTATTATTAGGGGTGTTAGAAAAGAACAATATGGCGATATATGGCAATGTTCTTTTCCATGATACTTAATATTTAAGAACTTATTTAATTTCTTTTTTTTTCCTAATCCTGGGAGATCCTGGCTATGCCTGAGGACGAGAGCGTACAGTTGACTCCAGCAGCGATTAAAGCTAATATTTTTGGACATATTCTGGTCTCAGAACAGATTTAAGCAGTTATGACTTCATAAAAATACAACAATACTAAGACACTACTTCATAAGACAATACTACAAATGCATCGTTCTACCTACAGTATTGCAATATATTATATTGTTGCCCCTGTACCGTGATTGTAGTATGGTATCGCCAATTTCTTATCAAAACATACTACTAGTTCCTCGTCTTGACCTTTTAAGTATTTTATTGGGTATTTTTTGATTGTTTAAGTGCTTTGTGACCCTGGTCTTGAAAAGCGCTCTATAAATACGAATTACTTACTTACTTACGTATTATTATTTTTATGTCCTCAATGCTGTCATAAACAAAAAGTAACTTAAAAAGTAACAAACATATTCAAATAGAATTTTGCACTAAAACAAATAAACAAGGAGATACATGTTTGGTGGCATCCAGGATTACCATCTGGCTTCAGGCAGGTTTTTTTCCGGATTCTCCCTTTAGAAATCCAGTGTGTTCACATCATCCGCATACTTCTTTGTGGTAGTAAGGCAATACAATTCTTGTAAAATATAATTTATTTCACCGACTTAAATGACATGTTTTCAACAGTAATGTGAAAAAAAAGAAGCTCCAATTAACATTAAAGCATTGAGATAGGACAGTTATTCTGTGATTCACTAACAGTATGTGTGTAACATTTTTATGCAGTGGACAAGTAATAAACATTTATAGTTGATGTTGAGCACATTTTTATAGGAAAAATACAGATGATGGTCCATCTTGTAAAAACTCTTTTTTTTAAGATTCCCAGATGGCCCGTTGTCTAGCCCTTGCACATTGATACAAATTCACTTGAGATCCTGCAACCACAGAGTAACTGCTGCAGACGTTTAGCTTGCAGCAAAACACACGCGCACACACACAGATTCGCTTGGAAGTGCGTGGGGAAGGTTGTGTCTAAATGGTCCTTAGAGAGTCAAACTGCAGCTCTCTGTCTCCCCCATGTGGTACTTTATTCATCCATACCATGTGGAATTGTGTCTGCAGATTTGATTCTCTCGTTTCACCCGTGGTTAGTGAAGGAAAATAAACAAAGGTCACAGAAAAAAAACTTCTGACGAAATTAATAATATATTGAAAATAATTGAAAATCAATTATTTCAATGCATCACTATGATTTTGTGCCTCAATTGAATTTTAAAATAAATAAAACTTTTGAAACAAGCCTGGATAAATATGATTTATAGTAGTATCCTATATTTTTACTTTATAAAGACTGATTATAATTTGACCACAGGTTCAATTAAAGTGTGTCCTTAATATATTGATATAATTTATAATATAATATAATATATTCACTGTCTACAAACTTGTATCAATCAGTCAGTCGGCCTATTTATAGGGTTAAAAGTAGTGATGGTCTGATGAAGCTTTATGAAGCAGTGTCATTATTTTCAGTGCCCACTAGATGGCGGACTCTGCACTATTTTCCTTTGTTTTGAACATCCGTTCTAATGAAACATCGCATCATTTTCAACTGATGGCGCCCCCTACTGACCTCTAAACAACATGACACTGTTTCATGAAGCTTCATCAGACCATCACTAGTTACAAGTGTGTACATGGAGAGGCAGCATAGAAGAGTATGTTCTCAGGAGGATGGAAAATTGGTGACAAAAAGAAGAGACAGTTACTATGAAGGTTAACAAAAGAGCCCAGAACAAAATCTAAAGACATTAAAGGTAAACCCCAGGGTCAATGCACATCAGTGTCAGCAGTCGTTGTTTGAGCCTCTGTGGACTTGATGGGAGACGCCCAAAGAGGAATCCACAACAAATCGTAAAACTGGAATTTGTCAAACTGCACGTTGAAGAGCCACAAAGCTTCTGGGAAAATGTACTTTTTGGCAAAGCAAAGCGTCTCTATGTTCACACTGCCCTCACTGTGAAAAACAGGGGGGTACAATGAATCCTCAAGACTATCAAAGTATTCTAGAGAGAAATGAAGACCCTAGTGACTGAAAGCTTAATCTCAATCGCGGTAATGGACCTTCCATAAACAGGCGAGGATGGTTAAGAGGAAAACATCTGACTATTCTGAAGCTTCCTTCTATGAGCCTTCATCTAAAACATCAGTGGAAGGAGCAGATACATGAGGTCTGGACAAGACACCCTTCAAACTTTGTTGTCCATATGTGTATATGTATCATCAAATCAATTTCAAGTTCCCATTTCAAAGATTTCTGTGGCCTGTAACTAGACTCTAAGCCTGGCATGTGGCCTGATGGGGAAAAATAATATCTCTTCTTTGGCTTAGAAATGTCTTGAAATTCCTCAGGCTAAGCTTAAGTGCCAGGGGAACAGGATTTCCCATTAGGACCTGCCAGAAAATAAGCTGTTGAAGATGAGTGTGTGTCCCATTTTCCACACGTGCTGAGACTCTGAGACACACGGCTGACATCAGGGTCAAGTTCCACACACTCCTGGTCAAAGCTTTCTGATTCAAAGATGCCGCTAGCCAGGCCTGTGTGTGTCAGGTTTGAGTCACGGGTGGACCTCACTGAGGGGAATATGATACGGACTCACAAGACCGGCTTTTGTTCTTTGCTCTCTGATAAGAAAAAGGGAATCCAATCGTATTATTTTGGTCTCATGATCTGCTCTTTCATCGTGTTCCTTCTGTCTTCTCTGTTAGGTATGAAGCGTCAATTCAGCCAGTCGTCGGTGTCGGACTCGGACCACGCCATGTTTGATTCCGACCTGCAGATGGACAGCGAGTCCGGCTCTCAGGACGAGGCCGCCGCTTCCGAAGAGCCGTCGCAAGGGGAGGCCCCGTCCCCCGCCGTCTACAGAGCCAAACGGGAACGAAAGCAGCGGAGCTACACTTTATGCGACGTCTGCAACATCCAATTGAACTCGGCAGCTCAGGCCCAGATCCACTACAACGGCAAGTCCCACCAGAAGAGACTGAAGAAGATCAGAGGTGGCAAAGTGTCCGGGAGAACAGGTAAGATCCTCACTGCTAGTTCTGAGTGCCTGCTTTCTTCAAAGTTCTTGAGCGGGATGTTGAGCCGAGGATTCGATTTTGTGTCTGCCGCTGGACTTTGGGAACCCGTCAATGGTCACGCTGAATTACACAAACCCACACACTCCTCTCACAGTGTCTGTGCCAATTTCCCCCTTTTTTGTTTTCTATAGAAGTTAAAACAAATTGGATTCTGTTTGCTGAAATTTGCTCAGACTGAGCCCTGGGCGGAAGACACACACACACACACACACACACTCAAACACACACTTTAGCGCAGAGAGAGAAAGGAATAATTAAACTTTGCCTATGTTTGATAGTCATGTTCCAGAAAATGAGCAGGGTTGAGCATTTTGTTATTCTGGACACACGCCAGCTCCACTTTGTTTTCTCTCCACTGATGCAGAAATTAAGCTTTTCAACCAGTTTGTATTTTACTAACCGAGACAAGACATTTTTCAACACCCACATTGCTTGCACATTGGGGTTTGATCATGTTAAATACAGGCCGCCGCCTCTAATAACAGTTATTCGTAGGTCTTCTTCTTTTCATTTCTGTCTGTTATATCTACTCTTATTCAACAGATGTGTCCATCAATATATCTCTTGACAACTATTAGAGTAGAAATCCGTGCACATCACAGAAAACTTACTATCAAACTATTGTACTATAGTGACAACTGTAAATTACATTTGCTAATGCTAACAATGGTTTATCGAACCAGCACACAATGCTTCGTCTTTTAGAGAGACAAAAAACTCATACTTGTTCGGTCAACTATTGTGGATCCGCCTCGCGTCTGTAAACATCTTGAGTCTTTGCACCATTTTGTACGGCCTGAGGCTGATCTAAGTAAATGGGCCCCAAGAGGCTTCATCAAAGTAAACATCAGGGTTTAATGTTCAGCAGCATCTTGACACGTTGTCTGCAATATACTGTAGTAATTAAACAAGTACTCTGAGCAGGCTCAGCAATATGTTACATGTCATTTATCACACTTTTAAGGTAAACTGCATGTATTTAGATGTCCATATCCTTATAAACATGTTATGTATTTAATATATTTTTCTCGTTTTGGCAAGCAAACAAAGGAAACTTGTGACTTAGTTGAAAGTGAGACTATCAAGTATTGAAAAGATCATTTTATTTTTCTTATAATATATGCTCCTAAAACATTTCCACCAAAATTATACTCCGAAATGTTTGCAAAAGTACAGATAATGTCGTCTTTATGCGGGATATGTGCAGCAGAGAGCTGTGTGCTGCTGCATGCTGGAATGTTATGGTGTGCAGATTCTCCCTGACGTGCAGTCACAATCGCACAGCCTTATCTCTGCTCACCTTCTGCTGACTCCCTCAGGCAGCCAATCGGCTGTGTCCTCTGCTCCACCGCTGCTGCTTCTTTCCTGCATCCGTGTGTCGAGCGAGCATTCTCCATGTTTGCTCCAAATATTTGTTTTTTTTATATATTCTAGCACATGCTGTGGAAGCTTAAGAACATGATAAAGTGCTCCACTTTTTATACCGCTTCAAATTTGAACAGCCAATTCTTTGTATCTAATTTAATTCTAGCTCTTTTTTTCCCTGGCTTCCAGTGTTACTCGGCTTGGTAACACAAGGGATACCACAAACACATTTGATGATAATTAAATGTGATTTGAAATCACTCACTCTTAACAAAGGAGTTTAAAGCTGAAATCTATTTGATGTTTTCTGTTTCTGTGATTGACATTAAATAATCAACATGAATTGCATTTTAGTAGAGTATGCAACACAAAGTACTTTACAATTACAATTACAATTAAATATAAAGAACATTAGTTAGAACAGGCTTCTAATTAACTGATTTGACATTTAGAAGTGATTAACGGCGCGCTCTTAATAAAGTGTGGAAAAAACATTTGTACAATAGCTGAAAGAGTAAACTTAAATTGGCAGTTCATCCCAAAAAAAAAATCAAAATGTTTATTCTTATTTTCTAGTCACCCGCACGTCGACTAATAATTGGGATTATTTTTGATTAAAGAATAGCAAGCAGTGTAAAACTGAAGTACTCCAGGTAAATATCGGGTTCGCTTCCAATGTAGACAGTAGACTGTGTGCGCTCTGGAAGTGTTCTTTCGGTTTACGCCGCTTGCTATGTTAAATTGTCTCCACAAACAGGCGTAAAATAAAGACTTGTTTAATTCTTTCCGTAACAATTCTTCTTTTCGAGGCTTCAATATAAGATGGACGTTACATACGAGCATTATGGAGGTATTTGGATGTTTTTTTTCATGTCTTTATGGACAAAGATGAAGACAACTGAGCTCCACAGCCAAATTAAAATGAACAAACATTTTTGCCTATAACTCTAAAAAAGAAGGGATTACTCTGAAAATAATCCCAGCCTTAAATCGACACGAGGGTGAGTAGAAAATGAGTAAAGTTTAAATCACTTTATGCATTTCTAATATTACAATACTCTTTTAGAGTAAAAACAACAAGACATGCTAACCTGTCAATACTGGAATGAATTTGCCATTTTTCTCAACCTAGTTCTTGGCTGTGAGCAGCTCAGTGACCACATGTAGCTTTTTGTCCTAATTTATCTTGTATTTATTACTAGTTAAACTCTAATACAACAAGATAAAAAGTAAAAAAAAGTATGTTCCCTTTTTAAGTCCATTTTTTAAAAGCTTGTTTGGCCCTTAAATTAATTTTAAAGAGCATATTAAAAACTAGATAAGTATAATTTTATTTGTCCATTGTTTATTTTGGTTTGAAGGCTCCTCTCAACAGTTATATCTATAGTGTGGCCGCTGAAGGAGGCATTATTTACTGTGAATTATTCATTCATTCAAAGTAAAACAGGAACAACCAACAGAAGCAGCCACACAAGGGTAAAACCACAAAAGGCCAAGGTCTTGGGGGAAAGATTATGATCTAAAAAATGTTTTCTTTGGACAAATAAACAAGCATCGAAGAAAACTTCAACACAGAAAACAGTCATAAATAATAAATGCAGTCGTCTCTCCTAGATGCATGCTTTTCCCTTGAAGTTGCATAATCATGTTTAATGTTCCACTGCAGACCGACAGGTTTCAAGACATCCTCACGGTTTGGAATTTGGCAATAAGTCACCCAAGCTTCACGTGAACGAATGTCACTCCCCAAAAGTGGCCGAAATCTGGACCGGACACGGCAGCAGTCACTTTAATGTCACTTCAAAAAATCAGGGCAGACACCATTGATGGCTCAAGTCCTGCGCCGTCTTTCCCCGTCACATGTCACGACCCTGCATCAGGGTAGATGAGCCTGCACTGCTCGAGCAGATGATGAAATGATGGACGAGTGCAGAGAGACAGATAATAAGAGTCTGGCCTAATATGACCTAGCGGGGGGTTCCTGTGTGCTCATGTGTCTCCGTTAGACATGACAACACACTCTAACGCAGCATCTCGTGCTTTATGAGGAGTGTGTGGTTGATTTGTGTAAGACAGAAAGTGAGAAGGAGGAATTTGCATATTTTTCACGGTCCTCTGTAGCTCATTTTCTTTGGATTTCTTACCGTTTGTGTGTGTTAAAGTGTGTTTGTGTGATGTGAGGCTCCTCTTGATCGTGCTCCCTGTGTGATCGTATCTCTCTCGCGCTCTTTTAATAAAGCGTGCGGAATTGGATTAGAGCGAGAATTTTCAGCGTGAATATATTCGTGCGTCTGTGTTTTATTTCTGTGCTGCCTTGTCAAATTCTAATTTTTCCTTGAGTGTGGAGTAGTTTCCTCTGCTCTTGTGATGTCTGTAATGCAACATGCATGTGTCAGGTTTCAGGATTTTTCTACCATGTCAGCACTTTTACACAGTTGCTCATATCATTCCAATAACTACAGGTTGTCACTTGACATCTTCAAGAAAAAATATATCTTGGAATATACTGTATTTGTCATGCACTTCTTAGCTTTCTAAAAGAAACCTAGGCCAATTTTTTTTTTACATTAGATCAAACATCGCTGCAACAAATGATCAATTTGTTTACATTTGTTGGCAACAAATACTGCAAAAACCTATTAATTTCTGAATGCAATTTAAATTTAGATTTTATTTCTTTTTTTATTACTAACTTACTTAATAACAAAACAAAAAGTATACAATTAAAATAAAAGTAAAACATATTATTATTAGTAGTGGTAGTTGTAGTTGTAGTTTTTATTCGTAACATTATTTTGAATAATGTTGGATAAATGATAAGTAACATAATGTGAAGTCGGAATTTTAAACGTTATTTATTACAATTAATAAAAACAGCAATAACATTTTTTTTATACATTTAATCCTTTTTTTTCTTTTTTGTATCCTCTGTTGTAAAAATGTCGTTTAATACTAGTTGTTTAAAAATCTAAAAAGACCAACCTTACAGGTGTTTTCGTCAAAATTACTTTATTTAAATGTGAATTTAAATATTTATTAGCATGCATTAGCCACAAACAAATCATCTCAGTTTAATCTCAGAGTATCCTATTAATAAACTATATAAGATGAAAAAGTCAACATCCCTAGAGACACAGTGTTTAGTTAACATTGTTGGCTCTGAGAAAAATGTTCTATGGACTGTACAATAACTTATTGTGTCTCATTGTTATTAAATATAATCAAATAATAATGAGAATAATACATCTAGAATCATTTGTTTATTCAAATACCAAAGAAACACAAATCATTTCTCAAATGCAATGTGACTGCTTACTTTGCCTCTCTCTAATTCGCTCGTCTCTATTTGACCACGTTTTAAAATCTTGGGTAAAGGTCAACAGGCAGACAAGGTCAACACACATGGCCCAGTGGAGCGAGATGCTCACCGAGCGGTGCCTGGGAGGCCACTGGGTGCACAATGCGTCTTTCCAAAATGATCCGATGTCTGTGTTTAGCCAGGCCCTGACAGGTCGACCGCCTCCGCGTCCAGAGAAGGCCAAACCAAAACTCTGTATCAGCCCTTATCAGGCCTTCAGCTGATGGGAAAGCACACGCAAGCAATCGCTGCCACACACAGAGATCTGCTGAAATGAGGTGCCAGTTTGCTAAATGTCAGAAAATATCAATCAGATTTGACATTCAAGTTGGTCACCTAGAATGACATCACTTTCTTTCCACATTGATGCGCACATTTCTTATTGACCTAACATGAATACAAGTGAACAAACGATAATATTCATCATTGATCAATCTGACAGAAAAGACCCACGATAGAGACATGATGATGGAATTTAAAACACATTTTTTTATAACTAAATTTGATGTTAAAATTAAAGCTGTTATTTGTTGGGAGATTCAGATTCTTATACTTTAATGTGAATGAATATGAAAACAATTGTGTTCCTGAAAGGTAGTTAATATGATTCCCCTGATGCTGATTATATGAATTATCCTAATCTTTAATTCCACCTTCCTCTTAAATGTTCATGGCCGAACAATCGCATTTTGAAAATAATCTTAATAATTATTTTTTCTTCTTCATCTATTGTTTTGTTCTGAACCTTTGTCGATTTGCTTACCTGCTAAAAGCCACGTGGCTCTCCTATACAGACATTTTTACATTGAATTTAAAGGCCTTCAAAATAAAATATACTTAAATAAAAAAAAAGAAAAATAAGTATTGACTTTAGAACATTTTATTTAAATTATTGGAATTAGAATATCAAACTCAATGTAAAAAATGTTTATTTTGAAAAAAACAAAATGATTAAAAATTAAATATGACAATTCAATGCTTATAGTGCAACAAATGTGTTGATTTAAGTGTCTCTTAAATAGATTTCCGACCTCTATTGTGCTCATCAGTATATTTCTGTTTGTACAAAACTGTCTTTTCATTGAAATATTTACATTACAAAATGTGCTTAAGCCCCGCCCGCTGGAAACACTTTTTTTCTAGAGATGAAATCTCATTTACCATAACCACACCCACTCAAGCATCAAGGCTTGTCACCATGGGTCATCAATCCTGGATGTCTACTCCTCCAAGGGACTCATTGTATAAACAAAGTGGGGCGTGATAACAACTGGCTGGAGGAGGAGTGAAGCCCATTATTACGTCATAATGGACTACGCTCTCGTAACCTCTCGTTCGTCCAGATTTCAGACAGGGAAGAAATTATAAAGGAATAACCTAAAAACAGGGTCATGATGAGGGACTTACTGCATCTTGGAGAGGAAGACTTCAACGTTAGAAACATGTAGTTGCTAAATTCAACCATTCAATATTCTGATGGCATTGATCTACTTCTATAGGCAGCCCCCAGGACCACAAACTTAATGTAAACTGCAATGCATGTCTTTAGACTCTTGCCAGGGGTTGAAGATTCAAAATGCAGTTTGCTCTGCGTGTTTCCCAAAACTATGCACCCTGCCTTTAGCCCAAGAGCAAAGATGGTGATTTTTCTTTCTTTCTTAATGTTTTCTGTATTCCAAATGGTTCACTGCAAAAGACCCAGTTTCTGTCGAAGCCCAGATGGGATGATGCCCATCTCACTTTGGCCCAAGCATCTCCCCGAGCCCAGTCATTATGGAGCTTTTAGATGGCAGAATTACAGCTGAGTTACTTATGACCCGTACAGAGACGGGTGTCGAGAGAAAGCGTAGGCAGAGAGGGGGTTTCTTGAAATTGTATGGGTGACACATCCAGATGGAACATAATTTAGAGGGGAACGTTGGTGAAAAGATACATAATGCATGCAACCAATGAGTTTGAAGTTTCACAATTTGACTGTTTTACTTTCCACAGCAGCATTATTTTTCTCCATGCTCTGCATATTTAAAGGCCCCACATCTCTAATGGCCTGTGCAGAACGTTGGGTCGGTTTGCACTGAGAATCTCCATGGAGTGACACTATTTAATATTCGTGTAGATGTGTGGTAGGTGTTGAGAAGGAGTGGCGAGGTCAGACATAAGCTAGTGACAAACTACGATCACATCCCTCCAGTGCCTGAGGCATTTAATACTCGTGTTTGATTACCATAATCCATATAAAAACAAGCAATTCTTGAAAGAAACTTGACTATGTAGAAAAAAATGGATGGCTGGATGGATGGATGGATGGATGGATGCAACGATACATAGAAGCATAGAAAGATACAAAGATACATAGCTAGATACAACGTTACATAGATGCATATATATATATATATATATATATATATATATATATATATATATTTATATACATACAAAGATAGATGCAATGATGCATAGTTAGATACAACAATACATAGATGCATAGATACAAAGATAGATACAATGATCCATAGATGCATAGATAGATACAAAGATACATAGATGCATAGATAGATACAAAGATACATAGATGCATAGATACAAAGATACAAAGATAGATACAACAATACATAGATGCATAGATACAAAGATACATAGATGAATAGATAGATACAAAGATAGAAACAATGATACGTAGGTGAATAGTTAGATACAAATATAGATACAATTATACATAGATGAATAGATAGATACAAAGATACATAGCTAGATACAACAATACATAGATGCATAGATAGATACAAAGATACAAAGATGCATAGCTAGATACAAAGATAGATACAATGATACATAGATAGATGGATACAAAGATGCATAGATGCATAGCTAGATACAAACATAGCTACAACGATACATAGAAGCATAGATAGATACAAAGATACATAGATACATAGCTAGCTACAAAGATAGATACAATGATACATAGCTAGATACAAAAATAGATACAATGATACATAGATGGATAAATAGATACAAAGATGCATAGCTAGATACAAACATAGCTACAACGATACATAGAAGCATAGATAGATACAAAGAAACATAGATACATACCTAGCTACAAAGATAGATACAATGATACATAGATGCATAGCTAGATACAAAGATAGATACAAAGATACATAGATGGATAGATACAAAAATACAGATAGGGTGGATAAATACAAGGATACTGTCATGTCCAGTCTTTTACATTTCTTTTTGTCTTGCTTCCTGGTTTTATTGTGAAAGTTCTGATCCCTGTGTGTTTGTCTTGTCAACTTCCTTTTTGGCTGCTGACCTGATTGGCCTGATTTGTGTCACCTGTGTCTTCGTCTCACCTGATCTCAGTTCCCTTTGATTGCTTTTTATTCTTAAAAACCCTCCTGTCGCGACGTCATTTTTCCCTGCTACGTGTATCACTTGTTTATAGTCACTTGTTAGTTCAGTTGGTTAATGGTTTATGCATTTTTATCAGTGCTTTGTGCCTGCTCGTTTGGTTAGCCTTTGTTTTTTTAAAACAAAGTAGTTTGTTCATTTAGTCCTGTTTCCCGCTTCTACGTTTGGGTTCCCTTTAGCCGTGTGCATAGAGTCATCGTCTTGTTGGCAAGTGAACATTCGGCCCAGTCTGAGGTGCTCTTAGGAACCTTGAGTGCGGCAGAAAGTCTTCTATAACCTTGACCAGATCTGTGCCACCATTCTGTCTCTGGCTGCAATGAAACAAAGAGTGTAAAATCGTAAGGGTTCTGATTACTTTCCGTACCCACTGTATAGTCATGAATAACGGCACTAAAATAAGCCTAGAAGGCCAGGCCGTGGAACACAACAAAAAGTGTGAATATGACTAGGAGTAACAGAAACTGACAGCTGGACTTTAGACTAGGAGTAAAACTAAAATGAAAGCTGGCTGACAAAAACAACACTAGACACAAGTCAGGATGTGAACTCAAAGGCAACACACAACTTTTTCATCAAAGGCTTCATCCAACTGTCCACAACAGACCAGCGCTTTTAAAACATTTTTTTTTTTGTTTTTTACAAATTTCCTGTCATGTATGATTTAAAAAAAAAAAAAATTGTTAAGGAATGTGTGAGTCATGTTTCATCGTAATGACCTGACCTATCTGAGGTCACAGTGGGTTCCTCGAAAAGAAAATATATATAAACAAATAAAGCCCTTTGAGACACATGTTCACACCCTCTCTGCTATTTAGAGAGCCGGTGTGTGGCGACTGATGGTTGATTTTCATTGTTATTCATGTATTAATTTATTCTTTCATGGCAGACGGGAAACGGGGCTGTAATATGCAGATGTGGGTTTGTTTCTCGATGGGAATTTTCCGGTCCACTGCCTCTAGCTGCCACTAATAATAAAGACGGGCAAGGTAGGGTTGAGTGGGAGGGGAGAGAGTTGTCAAGATGCCTCCCCCCGCCGTTGTGTGCGACACACATCCACGGCGAGGCAGTGACCAGGTGTGATGTAGCTGTGAGGGATCGTGTCCTTGACAGGAAGGTGAGCGTGTAGAGTTGTCCTCTCTCTAGTGTTGACAACATGCCTGAACAGCTGCAGGCTCTTTCTCTCTTTGTCTTTCCCCACAGAGAGAATTCTTCAAGTGGAAGCGGCAGCACTTTACAACACACACATTAGGCCGTTTCCCCCACAGGACAGATTTAAGATGTCAGTATTGTTCGCTGATATTTACCTACAATTAAAGAGCTAAGTGCTTTTTGACCCTCGTGAAAATCCACTTAAATCCCCGTGCTCGTAAAGGAAACTAATATCCCTCTAAAGCCGCCATTAAAATGCTAACTCTTTTTATGTGCGAGTTCATTGTGAAGTGGAATCGTGCCGCTGTCCGGGATGGAAATAGCTCCGAACGGTGGGTCGGCCAGCAGGAGGCTGCGAGACTATCGCGGGTGCATGTGTCGTAATGGTGTGGCAGCAGTGCCAGATCCTGCGGGGGGGTCATGAGTACGCAACTGTGCTGCAGGAGCAATGTTGCCATGACAAGATGAACACTGGCAGCGAATGATTCACTGCGTTTTCTCTGTCCTGCCCGATCATGGCGGGAAGTTAACCCCCTGTTGTTGGTGTGATTGAACGGCAGAGCGGTCGCTAAAGAGGAGGCAAAGGGGATCGAGGGCATTAAAGGTTTTAGTGAGGGATGAATGAATGTCATACGATATTACACAATAACAGAGCTCAGGTGCCGGGCTGTTCAAGTATACAGCTGAATTCCAACAGAGTAGAATCACATCTAAAATGCCAACTAGTTCTGAATTCTGAAAAAAAACAACCTAATTATTGTTTCAACGGGTTTAACATGGAATCATGTTGACGATAATTGATTTTACAGTTTTGATGAATATCAAATTACTAGTCACTGCTTTATTGTTGAAATACTCTGGCCATATGAAACATCAGTTTAACCCCCTATTTAAATGGAAAACAATGTAATATTGTTTGGTTGTTTAATTGAGTGATATTTTTTGGGGGGTCATTCTAAGTGAGTATCGGAGCAACAATTAATTTATAATTAATGTGATACAGTCTAGACTGTAAGTGTTTTTTATATATATTTTTGTAGTTTTGTTAATTGGATTATTTTTTGCATTTTTCATGTTGAAAAAACAATTTATTAAAAAGAAAATATACTACTTGTCAAAAATGGTAGGGATGGGTGGTATGGAAAAAACTTCTATCACAATATCGACGATTTTTATATCAAGCTATACCACAATATAGATTTTCAGAGAATAACTTGAAAACATGTTCTTCAACACTTCTTCTCTCCCTTTATTTTGGAATTTCAGTTGACAGCTCTGTGTGCACGTGCCTATACTGTTCTCATTGCTTTTTACCAATGGTTGACCTGTATATACTTGTACTTAAGGCACCAAAAAAAATTAAATGTTTTGTGTGTAAGTACCAAATTGGTACCAAAGTGTCTGTTCTTGTAAAAACGATAGCCTATTGTGGCAAATTGGCTTAAATAGTAATAAAAAAATATCTTCATCTTCATATCACCAATCACCAGTATAGAGTATTTAATATTTCCCAAGTACAGGTATTGAGTTGCAATGAACTATATGGCGACAATGCTAGTCCAGACAAAGGTTATGAAACTTATACTTAATTATTACTTAACTTAATTACTATACAATATAATATTAAAATAGAAAATATAATTTCAATAATGAGACCTGTACGACTACAACAATAATAACATCAACTTTCCAATTGAAAGAATAATCATTAAGACAAAATGATGAATGCAATTATTTATGTCTATGATTCGGGAAGTTCGCTGACTTTGCATCATTTTCCTATTTCATGTTTTGTTTTTTGTTTGAATGATTATTGTAGTAGCGTAGTTAAAAATTAAATCTCTATATGAACATAGAAAATATTCGACCATGAGATGATCTATGTTACCAGTGAGCAACCACAAGTGTTTCTTTTGTGCTGCAGCATGATAACAGCTGCTAAACTACAATAATGGACAGTATAGGAGCAGGGGGGCCATACGTCGAGGATTAGCAAAAGGGCTGTCAGACGTCAACACTGCCAAAATGTAAACTGTCGTGCGGGAGCGAGCTCACTGGCCTCAGATTTCCTGACACTCACGCAAGACTTTTCTGGAGCTGAAGCCCGCGGGCGTGTGGTGATGACAAAGTCCGAGCCATGTCGAATCATCCGAGTCCTCACCACAGGCCAAATCTGTAGCGTATAATTAGCTTTTAATCAGCTCCCTCATTGAGGCGAGCAGTTAGGATTAGCCCGACACTGCTCAAAATAAGCATCCATAAATGTGTACGAAAGCTTCTGCATCCCAGCATACAAACGCAGTGTCTTCTTGACACATGCTCGTCCTTATTCAAAAAAATATACATTGTTGAAGCACATGCATTTCCACGCGTGCCACAAACATATCTTCCTTATGCCTTCTTTTATGTTAAGCTAATCCAATATGAAGAATTCCAAGTGTCTTTATTAAGAAAAAGCTGCTGGGGTTTGTCAGCTACCATTTTCGATGAGCTCGCGTCGTCTAATCCCCTACTCTCTCTGCAGTGAGCCGCAGCGTTTATGTCGGTAATGAAGTGCAGTGAGATGAAAGCCTTTTAATGGGATTTAGTTAAACTGGGACACAAACCAGAAAGTCACTTCTTCATCATCGTATCTGACATCATCTATATTTCTGCTCTGCCACATCACATGTTTGCTTTAACGAATATGTATTCTCCACGAGTGGGGCCTTCTTGATCTATACTCTGAGAATAATGGCTTTTACTACCTAATGGATGCTGGACTTCATGATTTAATATAACAATATACACATTTGTATTATTCTTAACATCTGTTTCAATAAAAAATTTAGATTTTAAACAATAGTCGTTTTTGCTTTTAAATACAAAAATCAAGTAGAATTGATCATTTTCAAATACAATCTTACCCGTCGTCAACCATTTTATATTTAAAAAATTTCAACTTTAATTAAAACTAATTTGAGCTGTAATCAAGCTAGTTTTAGTGGATCTAACAAGAAAAATTTAGAGATCAAAAAGGAAAGAACCGTTTCTGCCCCTTTTTTTTAACTTATTCACTGAAAAGAATATTTACTTCATATTTGAGATATTTAATGTTTTATAATCCTGTCTTTATATGTGTCTTATGATCATTTATGTGGGGATTATATATGTCATATAATCATGTATTATTGAATGTAAGCTCTTTATGTTTAATGTGCAAATAATAAGTGATAGTTTACGGGTGTCATGTGAGTATTTTATTACCAAATTCATGACCTTTTAAGTCATGTATACTTCTCTGAAGTGTCTTTGAAGACCTTCACACTGGTTAGTTTTTATTTCAGTATGTAGTTTTCCACATTTGAGTTCATTTTGCTGAGACACTGATTTGCCTCATAGTAGTCGAACATATGGTTGCTGAGAATTCCCACTACGTCCTTTTCATCAGGTCGATTTGAAAATGTTGAGGTAAAAGTCTATTTCTGGCTCCGTAGATTACGAACAATGTTGGTGCTTCGTGTTCTACCGTAAATATGATTCCCAGAGTGTATGCAAAAATATGCATGATTGAACCAGACAACATTCAGAAAGAACATGACCCTTAAAATGCATATTAAATGAAACTCACCATAGAGAAATTTTGGCAATTTAATAAAAGCTTTTAGCGACATTTATGAATTTTTTTTTCATAAACTATCCATGCAGCAATGGAGGAAGTATTACAGGGTCTTTGACTTTGTTTTGTTTTATTAGTTTTTCTATGCAAACAGTTTTTTATGGTTTCAAATTTCTAGTATTTAGATCAGAAAGTACAGTTATCAACCGTACATCATCAACAGTAGGGGATTAAGAAGTCTGTTCTGCAAAGAAAGAGAGAGAAAATTACTTGATAATTATCAAGTAGACTAGAGAAATCTAATATGTAAAATTTCGATTAAAATCAAACCATAAATGTAATATATAAGTTATTTTCAGAATCATAGCCTCACCATGAATGTATACAATCATTTCATGAAATATCAACCAGTATTTTATTACTGGTAGTATTACGCACCACGTAAGGAACATTTCCAGTTTCAGCTCAAGTCCATTGTGGGGGGTGGTGAAAAAGGGGGGCGGAAGACCCCCATCAAAATTAAAATATAGTAAATTCAATTTCAAGTTATTTTATTTGTCAAATATAAATGTATCAAGACATACAGCATAGATGAAATTGTATCAAAGGAATGGGGAGAAAATATTTTTTATTAACAAGAATCAGAGGAAAACGAAGGACACAGCTAGTTTTTTAGATAAGTGTGTGTTTGATAATTGTATTATGTTGACGTACTATACATTTGTTTTCATTTACTTGTCTAATTGTGTTCATTTTCCTACCGCAGCGATGGAAATCAAAAAGCCTTAAAAGCATTTTAAACAAATAATCACTGTGGTATCAAAATGCGTTTTTATTTTGGCAAAGAATGATCTTTAACTATGTGAGACATGTTCATGGTAACGTCTATTTAAATGTAGTTTTTAGTTTTAGAGGAGTTCTGGGAGGCAAAAGCCAATAATTGCAGACTTCAATTCTTGTTTTTGTTTATCCTCAGCGTGTGCTCCTGTGAACTCTATCATTTGTGACATTCCTGTGGTTGTGTCTCGTTTAAGCGACGACCGCACTGTTTACACTGTGACACTGCAGACAAAGCAGACCCGGATTGAGACACTTTAAAAAAAAAAGTCAAATCTCTGTGATTTGCCCGTCAGTGACCTGAAGTCTTGCATGAGTGACCAGCGTCGGCTCCAGCCAGCTCCGGCCAGCCATTGATCCTGCTGCTGGCTTGATGATTTTGGCTTGTGACCTTGCGGCGGCGTTTTCCCCGCATTGGCCCCCCAGCTTATTGTTCTGTCAACACCATCTGGTGGACCTGATAACAGGATTAGAGCAGCCCCCTGTAGGCTGGCTAAAGCTAGCCTGGATTACGCCAGGCCTATCTTTCCATACATGATAGACTTTAAGATCCACTAAGTGTGTGTGTGTGTGCAATTGTGTATGTAAGTGTGTGGGTAATTGTATGACTGGTATTGAGCCTGAACCTCACATGGTAAGACCCTGTAACTCATCCAGTAGATTAACCTTAATATTTCTCACCTACCATTTTCCAATTTTGAAGACAGTTTTTAGAGAGAGGCCATGTATTCGTTCCTATCAAGGGCCGGTCATTCGTGTCAAGGAGGAGTTGTCGAGTAAATTGAGTGTGATTATTAATGACTGGAGTTCATGGCAAGGTCGTGTGTTTTTCATGAATATAACAACCTTTAAAACACACCACTGTGCTTCTTCTGAATCAGCAATCCAAACATCTGAATGAACAGATTCTCAGCAGAAAACCTTTTTTCCACCTTCTTCCAAATTCGGCTTTCATCAAGTTTTCCACGGATCCTTAGAAAGTCTTAAAAGGCATTTAACTCGTGAATCAGATTGGAATAAAATGTCTTTAATCTAATTTTTAGTCAGATTTTACGTACTAAGTGTACATTTTTCAAAATTGTCCATAAGCCAATGGAATTTAGGTGTTATTTTGTTTTGCATGTTGGTTGATTATCCAGTTTGTCTTAAATTTCATTTGAAATATTGTTGAATTTAACCTGCCATAAGATGTAGGGACACTTTATTATCAGCCCAGGGAAACATCTGAATCAAAAACAGAAGTTGAGTCATACATTACACTGCTAGAAATAATAATCAGTCATGGCAGCAAAAGAAAAAGTCCGTCAGTCAATCTGACCTTTAAATATTGTGTAACAGTGTTTGTTTGGTTACATTTCATATATTCAGATGTTCCAAATCTGATCATTGTGTTCTCAGCATCTTCTGAGTATCAACGTGTGTGAAATAATCTTAATAATCAATCAATCAATGGACCCCTTTATAACAGTAACTCCTTTAAAATGTCCTTTTTAACTCTTGGTGCTAAGTTCATGTTTTAAAAAATATACATTTAAACACAATAACATTCACATTATAAATATTTTTAAATGACTCTAAAATTTACATTCAGCTTGTATTTTTATTTACACAGTTTTTGTCTTACAACTGTCTGACAACTATGACACAATTTTTGAAAGAATAAAGATACTTAGGGCATATTTTTTTCTATAATAATATAAAATTGATTTTATATATGTAATTAAATTGTCATTTTATTGCTAGTATACATAACATATGATAAGAAGAAAAATTACAATTTTCTTTTTTTGCCGTAAAGGCAGACCAGATAAAAAAAACAAAAAACTATTTAACTTTACTTAACCCTTTTAATTATTTCTATTAGCCTTTGTTTATCTTTCAGTAAAATAACGTGAGTGTTAACCGAACTGTTTCCACTTGTGCATCAGGCTCATCTCAAAACTAGCAACCAAGATAAAGGGAAAAATCCAATTGTATGTGACTACAATGAAAACGTGCCGTTAGAGTTCAGTTGATATGGTTTGCAGGTTAAACGACTTTTGAATGTTGCGGATCTAATGACAATGTTAATACTGTGGTTAACGGCGAGAGTAACTTGTTTCTACTTTAGGTCAAATAAAGTTCAGTTATTGAAGCATCGAATATGTTGATGATTTGGTTTGTGTTCATGAAGTCATCTCAAATAAGATTATTGAAGGAGGAATAGTCTGTGCTTTTCTAGTTCTAGTAATAAAATAATAATAATGATGTATTTTTCTTTATAATAATGGCTGTTGTTGTATTCGTTTACTAAGTTTTACTTCTTGTAGATAAAGAATAACATTTGTATATTCACTCGTTGATCCTTTAAAGTGTGCTTAATATTTTCCTTGTTTTCCATCTAGAAATGTGTTACTTTAGCAACTCATTTACTGTACTTTATGAATAAGGTTTAAAAGCCTTAAGTAGAAACTGGTCTCCCACCTTCACCCTTGCTGTGCTTCCTTCACCAGTGACGTCCTCGCCAAACCACACACTGCTTATTTGATTCCACCGTTCCAAGGAAATTGGCTGAGTTCTGGTTATAAACTACATGGTTCCCACGTGTATGAAAGGTTGTCTTCTGCTTGCCACCTCATCAAGAGTATTTAAAATGAAGACAAAACATCAAATATGTGTCTTCATGCAGTCCTTCTCTTCACACCAAATCTCCGTCTCGCTCTCTCCCTGCAGTCTTAATCAGCAGGCGGACGTCCAGCTGCTTAAAAGATGAAGCTATTGTGCTGCTTCATGTCACTGACGGACGTGCTGCATGCTAAAGAAAATCATTTGGAGAGTTCTCGCGGAAAAGCCCATTTCTCATTTCCTCTTCCATTCCCGGGCTGTCATGAGCCGCCTCTGAAACGGCTGAAAGATGCCACGCTGCAGTGTGCTGATTGTTGACGTGCTCAGTGTGTCACCAGCGCTACATTTGTCAGCCTGCACTGTTTACGTCCCACTCGTCAGATTAATCAGACTCTTTCAGAATCCACTGGCCACTGTCTCTTTGTTTAACGCCTCATGACACAACAGACACAAGTCTTCTTCGGGAAATGATTGTTTTTTTGATTCTTCATTTGACCCATAAGTGACAAGCGCCAAGAATCGCTGTATATTTAATGGTTAACAAATGACAAATGTCTTCTTTGACGCAGCAAGTCCTTACATCCGTCCTCTGTATGTCCTTCCTCTACTACTCTTCCCTGTATCAGATCCTTAAAACTCTTTACTGGCTTCCAGTTTCTTTCAGGATCAACTTTAAAATTCTGATTCTTACTTTCAGATCTATTCATGGTCAGGCTCCTCCTTACATCACTGATCTGATCCAGCCTTACACCCCAGCTCGGGCTCTGAGGTCTGTGGATCAGAATCTACTGATGGTTCCTCGCACACGGTTCAGGTCAAGAGGAGAGAAATCTTTCCAGGCTGTTGCTCCTAAGCTTTGGAATGATCTTCCTCTCTCTCTGTGTTTGATGGATCTACTGACTCCTTCAAGAAACATCTTAAGACGTTTTTATTTGTTCAGGCTTTTCCTTGATTTTCTGGAACTCCTATGTTGTTTTCAGTATTATCTTGACCTTTAAAGTATATACTTTATTGAGTATTGTTTTGATTGTTTAAGCGCTTTGTGTCCCTGGTCTGGAAAAGCGCTCTTTAAATACAAATTAATTACTTACTTACTTAAATATACTAATTTATAATAACATGCAGTGTGTATTCAATAAGTGATAAAACGTTCCCTAGTTATCTTCCTACGAAGTACAAAAATAGCAGTAGCTCAGGCAATAGACCTGTGTTAATATGAGGAGGTGCCAACGGGTCAATGATTGTGATGACAGAGATAATAAATAATTTGTCTATGAACTTCCATGTTTTTACATCTATTAAGAAATAACGTAATTTTTTTGGCAGGAAAGCAAACTGTTTTTTTTTAAACAAAGTCTGAACACCCTTTTTTCCTGGAGATGAAATCTTGTTTGCCATAAACACAACCACTCTGCTGTGATTGGTCAAGCATCGGGGTCTGTCATGGTGTGTCATCAATCGCGGAGGTCTCCACCTCCAAGGGACTTGTTGGTAATACACAATCCTTTGATCAAAAAGTATTTTCTCTTGGGTCGCAACCGTATGTCTAAAACCAATTTTTTATTATTGTTATTATCGGTGAAAATGGCACATTTGTTCCTATTTTCACAACTTACGTGTGAGATTGCCCAACAGCAATAAAAATACTTAACCTAAATTATTTTTTTCTTTACTGACTAATACTAGATCAAAACCCTTTTTAGTTTTCGTCACCTAAATGTTTTACATATAGAAGTGACTTGACTGAAACTAATAAGCATTTTAGTCCAAAAGACTAGTCGTAACCTCTCGTTCGCTGATATTTCAGACGGTGGAGAACTTAATAAAGAAATTAAATCGTCATGATGACGGACTTACTTAAGGCGACTCAAGGGGGGCACAATTGAATTTCCATAGGACCACTATGGAAATTCCAATATGTCCAGTTTTGGATGTATTGGACATTAAACATTTGATACAGAATATTCCCAGAATGTAAGATCATTTTGTTAATTGTAGGAGAGTGCAAAGGGTGGAAAATGACCCCCATGAAAATTCAAATCAACCAAGGAAGCACACAATATTTTTAATACCTATTTAATAATTCTATAATTGCTGTAAGGACCATTATGAACTTTTTCTCTTCCTCACTCTCTTGAGAATGATTTGGTTTTTAAATGTCTTTTTTATGAGGGGTTAACACTGGGTATTTTAGCTGGTCTAGTTTTTTCTAGCATAAGTGGTAAAATCAGCATTATTAGCTGAATTGTGGTGAATCTTAACAATTACATTTTTAATAGACCACTATACAGTCGCATTGACTTTGCTTGAAGCATTCCTGGAGATCTATTCTGGATCCAAGCTCAACTGATTTAATCTGCTTTTGTTGTGTAGTGATAAACAAAGATAAAACCCATTATTTCATATATATATATATATATATATATATATATATATATATAGTATCTTTATTTTACTTTTGGCTACAGCAGCGCTTCTTTTTCATCCGGCCGCTCAGCAAAAGAAATGATTCTCTCCTCCAAAAGACAAATGTTCCGACATCACTCTCGCGCTACAGCGCCGAACAAATCAATCAATAATCGTTTATAGAAACTAATAGAACCTTCAGAGTCAGAGGACGGAAAAGGGCTGGTGGTATCGAGCAACTGTATACTGTTTATGAGTACTGCAGACTCTACAAAACTCACTTCATCAACTTTCAACAAAAGCTCCTCCGCTCGCTCCTAGGATAGAACCCGTCCATCTGTCTACTGTCTCCGCATCACATCGACTCTCTGTCACTGCATCCATCCATTACGGTGAGTCTTCAGTCCGTCACTCTCTCTGTTCATTCCCTGTCACGTCAGATCAGGGATCATTGTTGCCTTTTTCACCTTTTTTATTGTAAGAAAAAACCCATACATGAAGCGTTATGAATCCTGCATGTGTTGACGCAAAGCGATGAGTCAGCGTTTGTGTGGCCGCTGAAGCAGGAGTCCACAGATGGTGAGCAGGTGTGAGTCAAAAAATGCCAGATGCCATAGTTCATCTTCCTCAGGCCATGGCAGTGGACGGCTCACTGATCCTGGTGTGAACCTTTGTCGAGGTATTTAAAGGTCTGGGCTTTTCCAGTCGTGAACAAATATCAATGACTCTGAGACATTTTGAAGTGCAAATCATTATCAGGGTTTACATCGAAATACTGGAAGTAGAAACTGTTCTCTTCTTGTTTTCATTTTTTTTATTGAACACATTAAAATAAACTACTTTACAATGTGAAAATTTTGTTTTAAAACTTTCCTACTGTTCTGCTCCAGTTCTACTGTCTTGACACCTGTGATTCTTACTATGATCTGCACTATATATAGTCAGCACTTAAATCAAGCCTTTTAGGTGCGAATCATATAAAACTTGAATCACTAATGCATATTATTGGAGCTCCATAACATGAGATATTTGCTTTTTGTGTCTTCTTAAGGTGACCTATTGTTCATTGGAACAGAATCATCTTGTCACTGTTATCTCTTTCGGTCTCTGACGTTATAGCTCGCCTATAGTTTTTCAGGAACTCAAGACTGGATCTGTTTTTTATTTTATTCTTTCATTCATTTTCTGCAGATTATTGGGGGAGTGAAGCAAATCCCAGCTAGTTAGGGCAGGAGTCACAGAGACAAACAACCATTCATGTTCACAGTCATACCTGCCATGTCATTTTATGTGGCTCGTCTCATTGGTGTCTCAAAATCAAAGTAGATGTTCATGTTGATGCAGTGATAAAGATGGCAACGTTTGGCTCAAGAAAAGGAAGATCATCAATTTCAACAATAATACAGAGGCCTCCAATGACAGTAAAAAGGATGTTAAAATATATTTGCTTGTTTGATACAGAAGGACAAACGCAGAGCTAATTAAAAAATGTTGATCCTTTACCAATAAAAAATAAAATAAGTAAAATAATTAGTATGAAATTAATGTGTAAATAATTATGTTCGGCATTGATTTTGTCCACGTGATTTAGTTTAACCCCTAAATTAGAGTATTCAGTCCACATCATTTTCGGAACATTATTATATTATAATTTATAAACTGGTGGATAACGTTTAGATTTTGGTGTTAATGTTGACAAACATCTACTGCAAAAGCATCTGTTACCAAATCTTTGAGTCCAAACAAATTCATTGCGATTAAAATAACAACAAATGGCTAAATTGTGATTTTTA
The DNA here is from genome assembly GCF_982586985.1 of Callionymus lyra. Classification (NCBI taxonomy): domain Eukaryota; kingdom Metazoa; phylum Chordata; class Actinopteri; order Syngnathiformes; family Callionymidae; genus Callionymus; species Callionymus lyra. The sequence goes on along the minus strand of NC_141832.1, from coordinate 22,835,070 downwards.
ATCCAGAGTCCCTAAAGATTTGACGTGTCTGTGTACAGTAGTGACACAGTTCTGCATGACTACACGTTTGCTCTCTGTTGCTGTGCAGTTGTGTTGCTTGTTTATCTGTGAGCGTGGAGGAGGGGGGACGCATATTGTGCTCGGTCCAGTGGAACCCTCCCAGTCAGACTCAAGCTGTCTCCCCGTGTCAGTGTTCGCCCGGTGCAGCACCCTGATCCGCTCAGACAGTCCGCCACGGGGAAAAAAAAAGGATGTGGAGTCGCCTGCAGTCATCATGTGACCGGACAAACTGGGGCCAGACAGGCTGCTGTTGGGGGGACTGTAATAAATGTGATGCCAGTGTGAGCATGCAGGCTAGAGTTGGGATGCAAAGGATGCACACACGCTATGAAGATAAAACACACAAGTCCATAGAGCCACTGCTGGGAAAAGTGCGTAAACGGCTGTTAATAATTCTCAGCATCTCTGACTCTGGACCTTTACTTTCACACACAATGGAGCGTCCACAGTAACTTGTCAGACAAAGAGCGTTGAATACGAATTCATTTGTTTTCTCACACACAGGGATCTTTGTTTTTGTCTTGAAGAAAATGTCAAACTTTATATTATGTATGAGTATTCAAAATAACTAGATGGTACCTTCGCTTCATTGCTTCTACCTCCTGGTCTTGTGGTTCTCTTGTGTAGTCATTTAATGTACACTACTACCTACAAATAGGAAGTGTGAGCGGTTGTTTGATGAAGGTCAGACTTGTCGAAGGAGCAGTCTTGCCTTTAATTGTGAACTAACACAGCATAGCAGTGGGTCTGCGGGGAATCCAGAGCATTGACTGTTTCTCTTCAGAGTCAACTCTCCGGGTCAATTCCACACCTGCTCTAAAGTTGTCAACAAATGCTACACATTACTAAAAAGGTCATATTTAAAAAAGGTGGTATTTCTCTCCACCGTATTTCTGTACGGAGTAAATATGTCATACACATTATCAATAGGCATTTTATTTTAAAACAGCTGTTGTGAAACTTCTTAACAAAGCAGATTGTAGCCACAGGGCTTTATGGGAAGAAAGATTCTTAAACAAAGTTTTCACAGTGACAAATAAAAAATGATTACAAGGACAGATGGTATTATCCCCAAAAGGAAATCGTGAAGGCATTTTAAACAACTTATATTTATCTGATATTAAAAGTAGACAATCTGAGTCTCCAAACGATGTGTGATCTAACAAATAATAATATTAAATAAGATGAAAATGACTTTGGATTTTGAACAGATAACCCGTTTGAGAATTGTTGGAGAAGCAGGGAAGTGGTTCTGGATAAGAAACTGAAACGCTCATGTGCACCAAAAGACGCTAAAAGAGAGTTGTTTGTATGCATAAGTGTCTTCATGAAGCAGACGTTTAGATCTGAGGGGAGCTGGGCTTTTTAAGTGTCCGGGTGTGGTTCCCTAGATGTGGGGAAGTCTGATCTGGAGCATATGTATATAGACCTCTTTTAAAGAGCCAAGCCCTATCGCCTTTCACATTTATTGGACTTTTTTTTCTTCTCCCTTTTACGGATTTTCCAACCTGGGGTGCGACAACACTGTCATATTTCCAAAGCGGGTGTTTCCACTGGAGCCATCTGTGCTTTCTTCGACTTTCCTCTCACCTCCAATATCCTCCTTCATCCTTTGAGGTTCAACCACACTTACAGATGAGAGCATTTTCTCTTCACTGTTCCTGCCTTTCTTTCCATCGGCGGGTCTGTTTCTAGTCTGTTGTACTGCATCACGAGCGAATGAGCTGCAGAAGTTTTAAGATGTGCTACACGGCAACCGCACGGCTCTCAAAAAAAAAGGCTCTGTGTGGTGTGTCATCTTGTTGGGGTGCACCAGTAAAAAAAGGCTTCACTTGTTTGCTGCTTTATATGATGGAATGTGAAGCATTCTTGACTCAACTATGCCTGAGTAGTGTCCTTGAACTTGGTCCGTGAACTTGATTTTTCATCGAAGAGTAGCTGGCAGATAAGCTTACAGTGGTGCCTTCACTTCTTTATTTTTTTTCAAGATCATTTCTTCAAGAAATCTGTTTTGAGGCACCATTCAGTATCAGACACCCAAGAGAATTTAAAAAAATAACTTTAAGAAAACCAACTGTTTCTAGGAAGTGATGAAGCAAAAGTTAACATTGTCAAATTTGAGGGGGTCATTGGAAGGGCAACAATACAATTTTAATTGAATTTAATTTAGAAAGAAGAAGATCACTAGTTACAATTTTCAAGTTTTTGGGTTATACAAATAAAACCAGAGAAGTACAAGAGTCTGCACGAAAGGGTAAACAGTCACTTACTACTCTAGATGTCAAATTAAAATACATTTGTAATTGTGTTGTAGTACATACTGAAGAAAAAAGAAAGATAGAAACAAAAAAAAACAAATGTCATATCCCTCTGAGTAAAAAACAATAGACAATTATCTAGCTCCATTAATCCTGTCTGCCACATATATCTTTTCCTTTTGACTTGTTAAACAGGCAACACAAAGTAAATCCTTCCATTCCTGCTCTTAGACACTCATGAATATACAGAAGCCGCTTCTAATGGACTAATGTTGTGCAAGACTCAAATTGAACAGTCCCCGCTTTCAATTTCCTTCTCAGCGGCTGCGACACAGCAGAAGCAAAACAAGATTTTCTTTTCAAATGTGAAACCATTTAATTACTGTTTGCAGCAGAAAGGAAGCAATTAAAGAATACCAGTAGCAATATTCCATCAGATGTTGCCACTTTTGCCGGTTTGTATGAGAAAGAAACATTAATATTCAGGAACTGACTAATCCTCACCCTTTGTCCTTTAGTGCGACATTGGCTCAGGCCATGGATTTACCAATTGAGCTCTGTTTTCTGAGCAAATGAAAGCCAAAAATAAGAAAAATGGTAGTATTCAGGGTTAGTCATGTGATTTAGGTGCTGTCACCAGAAAAGAGAACATTCAATCACGATTTATTGCTTTTAAAATATCAATACAATACTTAGTAATCGGTAAACTACTAATTCTCCTTGGAAATGGTAAATAATTGGCCGTTAGGGACATGGGAAAATAAAATGGGAAAAGGGAGATGATGGACAGGTCAATAAACATGCCCATCAACCATAATGGCAATCTGTCACCGAGATGATGAAAATAAATGTGTTCTTGGCAGACGTTGCTGCCTAATAGAACGGCTGTATGATGGGTCAGGAGGTCACTAAACACATTAACATTGATCCTCCAGGGAGGCTGTTGGCGTGCTCCAAAATCAACCTTCTTGCCACATTGATGTGCCACCTGAGCAATTTCTCTGCCGCCACATAGATTTACATCTACAGTAGTTCTATAGATAAAATACCAAAGTAAAACCGACAAAAAAATGCCTCACATTTGCAAGAACGCACACAGTGAACATGAGGGCTACAACACAAACCCTGGCTAGAGTGTCGACTCACTGGGGCCGCTCACAGAATCTACTGTATCACAGAGAGGTGGGAAACATCTCACGTTTCATCACACGTGTTCGTCTCCAATCTATTCTTTCTCCGGAACATTTTTTTCATTCAGCTTTTTTCCCTCATGTGTAACGGCTTCACTTCCATCATATAAGATCAGAGGTTTCTTTTGCAATATATTGGTATTATTCATTTATTTATGGGGGTCACAGGGGCTGGAGTCGATCCCAGCTTCTTCCGGCGTGAGGCGGGGGACACCCTGGACAGGACCCCAGTCTGTCGCAGGGCACACAAAGACATACAACATTCACACACACACACATACTCATACCTACTCATATCTATTTCCCAATCAATCCTCTCAGGACAACAGTTCCACTGAAGCTTCTACTAACTCCATGCAGAGAACACATCACTCTTCGTCACATTTCTTTTTCTGAGAGAAACAGACAAAAGGATTCCCACCTGTCTTTCATCACAGCTGGCATTTTCATCTTCTCTTTGACTCTTCCTCACCTTCTCCTCATCCCACTCCTGCTGCTTTTGCTCCTCTCCTTCACCTCCACTGGTGAACCCAGGAAATCCAACTCCAAACAACTAATGATTTATTAATGTGGAGAACCTCTTTTTGCTTTTTCTTCCCCACAAACATCTCAGTTTTATTTGTTATTCCTTTAGTCTGACTGACGCTGTGTGTGACAGTTTTGATAATTTCCGTTATATTTTTGCTTGTTTTAGAGAAAGACCTTATTTAAGGCTTTGCATTAAAGGGTTAGTTCACCAGAAATTCAAATTTCACTAATTTTCTACTCATGTCGACTGAGGGTTGGGTTATTTCTAGATTATTCCGCTTCTTTTTAGATTTAAAGACAAACATGTTTGTTCATTTTTATGTAGCGACTGTGGACAACCTTCCTTCAAAAAGACCCTTAAAAACATCCATATTCCTCCATGCTGCTCGTTTATAACTTCCATCTTGTTTTGAAGCCTCGACGAGAAGAAAAGTCTATATTTTATATTGTTATCGGATAACGTTTAACAAGTGATATAAAACAAAAGTACTAGCAGTCGACTGCATGCGCTCTACATTTTTTCCTATAACTCTAAAAAGGAATGGAATATAAAATATAATACCTTTAAATTGAGTGATTAACTGGGAAATTTTGTTAGATAATATGTTAGAGAACTTCTTTATAGTTTTAATCGTATCGTACCCGATTAGAAAGAAGGCTGTCATGTTAATATGTTACACATCATTATAGAGTTCTTAACACCCTATATACCTGAATTATCAACTGACTTTTTAAAAATTTGCTGGCAAATAGTAGAAAACTTCACAAATCGAATCAAACATATAAAAGAATATTACCAGTCAAAATGGTATTTAAAATAAAGGAATATGTGTCGTCTTCAATTTTCTTTTCCTCTGTCACTCCAAAGCCTCTGTTGGTCCTGTCTGCCAACCTTTAAATTACTTCTGTCCGTCAGCCGTCTTTACTGCTCCTCCTGTCAATCTGTCCCTCACTTACTTAGTTAGTGTCTCTGACAGTCGGTCAGGTAGCCGGGGAGGCGTTCCGCTCTGGGGTTGTTCCTCCACGATGCTCTTCAATTTATTTGTTTACCTTGTAAGAGAGCCACAGAGAGAGGAAGTGAAATAGAGGACTTGTTTTGCGGGGACTCTGGAGAGATGCAAAAATGTAGTTAGTGTCAAGATGTTTTGAAGGGGGGACGATAAAAGACTTGAGAGGAGAAGGGATTAGAAGAATGTGAGAGAGAAAGAGAGAGTCAAGGTAAAAGCAAGATGGCTGTTAGTCTCCTCGGCTGCTGCCCATAGTTAGAGCTGGAGCTCCAGCAGGTTGCTGGAGAAAGATTTAATTGAGGAGGCCGGTGACTCGGAACGAAGAGAGAAGGACTGCAGAAGGACAACTAGCTTTCCTTCATGCCTGCTCAAAATTAGCCTGTCACTCAGGGAAGTGTTTTCTCTGCAGTGTTTACTCTCACTTGTTGTTTTAGGTGATATTTGCAGCCCAGTATCTTCTATATAAGATAATTGATAATAATAATGAAATAAAATTTATCCGAAATTCATTTAAAATGAATAAATCCTTTTTTGTTATTGCTGGTAATATGGGATTATATAAGAAAGATGTATTAGTGCATCAAGAAACTGAAAGTGAAGTTGCTCACTGATCAAAGTTCTAAACAGCTCAGCTGGAAAGTGACACAAGAGTGGATAAAATAAAAGTTAGGGGAGGTAAGGAAAAATCAAGCAGAAATTAACAGTTGATATAATTATAAATAATGAATAGAAATAGAAAATAAATAAATACTAATCATGTCTGAGAGGTCCTAACACATATTTTCTTGTGCAACTATTTGACTGTATTTACGTGGCCCTCAAAAGAGCATCATTTTGTATTATTATTATTTAAACTAATAATAGTTGACCTCTAATCTTAATTAATTTGTATATTGTACATTTATTTAGTAAAAATCAGCGCGTAATTGGACTAGATCTTTTGCATTTTTTTTTTATTGCAAATTTCATCTTGTTGCATACGTTTTATTTTTCTCCCCCCCAGCATCAGGGCAATTAAGGCCCTTTTTCTAAATCATTCTTTTGGCTCGACAGCCCATCAAAACAGTCATAGGATATAATCTAGCCCCTGTGGAAATGTAACAGCCCACACTGCTTTAGCTGATGCCTATTAAGGTATATACACCCACGTGGCAGTTAGTATTATGCACCGTATGCTGCTGTGTTAGAACTGGCCTGTCAGTAAAATAAAAATGTTGTCCGCTAGCTGTCAGAGGAATAGTTGTGTTCACCAGGGAGGAAAATTGGTGTAACTGTTGGTGGACAGAAACCGTATCTCTTTTGTCCGAGGAAGTTTTTGACTGAGAGATAACAACAGAAAGGCGTTTCTGTTTTCCTTGTTGTCAAAAAAGTGGTGGATTTTTCCTAAAATATTCAAGATTAATTTGTGTAATCTGGATCTAGGATTATATTGAAGGGTGTGTTATTTACTCTACTCTATGTCCTTGCACAGCTGTCATCCACAGGCCAGCTTTACTCAGAGCTAACAAAAACACAGAAAACTTGTATATTTCAAACTTGGCTTCATAAAAACACATGACACTAATCAGTTAAATACACAAACTTTTTGTGGCTTTGGTCACTGAATGTGTTCTTGTTTATTCAACTTGTTTTGCTTGTTGCTTGCATTTGTAAAAGCTTTGAAAAATCCTGGAGTAACGACCAGCTTGTCAATTAGTCTGGAAACTCAGTGTTTGATTCCTGGTCTGGAAATATAAAATACATTTCTTAGATCATGGAAGATTTATTTATTTTGTCATTTGACTGTATTTTATGGAAGGAGCTCCATGGATGAGAGATGTGCAAAAATAAATTTGTTATCAATGCATAAATATTTGTTGTTTAATTCAAATTGCTCACTTTTATGTTCAAACATAGATTAAAAGGGCATAGCCTTTTCAATTACTCTTTTTTTCCCCTTCAAATTCTTCAAAATTCAATTTAGCTTGAGAAAGGAAAAATCATCTGCTGTATTATTTTATGATCAAAGTTGATCAATCAACCTTGAATGTTAAATTATTCAACAGGGTTGCTTCATTTTCGGGTGGAAAAATAATGCCCTTACATTAAGATCAACACAAATCTACCGGAGCTGATGTGTGACAGCTTGACCTTTCCTCTCCCAGTCTGGCCACCATCGCCATAGCGACTCTCGGGAACCCAGTAAATACCAGTAACATTAACAGAGTGCATCATTGTTAACAGCCTCTCACGTAGAGATCGGTCCCGCTGAAGATGATTCCATGTGACCACCTGACTCAACTACGGAAACTTGAAATGAGCGAACGTGTGCCCAAATACATTAAAATAAACGACAGATTCAGTCCCTAAATGGGGCCACATGTAGAACGGACAACATAAATAATCTTTAATTTCTTCTTTTTGTTATCAGTCAATTATGTTGGAAGTCAAAGTCCAGTCATGTTTAAATGGAACATCATCTTACCGAGCAGGTTCGGAAAGAGATAACACCGACACTGACTGTTGTCTCTAGGAGATTTTTTCTCCACTTGAAATCAAATTGTTATTTGCACTTCGCATGCAGAAATCTTAGTTTTGGTGCAATGCTGTGTTAAAGAAGTGTAGTTATGTTAAACAAAGTACCACCAGCTTAAGATAACAAAAATACCAGCCAAAGCTATCAAAAATACCAGCTAAAGCTAACAGAAAATACCAGCTAAATCTAACAGAAAATACAAGCTTAAGCTAACAGAAAATACCAGCCACATCTAATAGAAAATACAAGCTTAAACTAACAGAAAATACCAGCTTCAGTAAACAGAAAATACCAGTTTAAGCTAAGAGAAAATACCATCTGAAACTACCGGAAAATACCAGTTTAAGCTAAGACAAAATACCATCTGAAACTACCGGAAAATACAAGTATAAGGTAACAAAAAATACCATCTTAAGCTAACATAAAATACCAGCTGAAGCTAACATAAAATACCAGCTTAAGCTAACAAAAAATACCAGCTGAAGCTAAGATAAAATACCAGCTGAAGCTAACATAAAATACCAGCTAAAGCTAACAGAAATACCAGCTAAAGCTAACAGAAATACCAACTAAAGCTAAAAGAAAATACCAGCTAAAGCTAACAGAAAATACCAGCTAAAGCTAGAGAAAATACCAGCTAAAGCTAACAGAAAATACCAGCTTAACTTTACAAAAAATACAAGCTGAAGCAAACAAAAATAGCAGCTAAAGCTAACAAAAATAACCAGGTAAGGCTAACAAAAATACCAGCTAAAGCTAACAGGAAATACCAATTAAAGCTAACAAAAACTAAACCTAATTATATTTCACAAATACTACTAGAGAATATGTTTTTTGCTTAGCAGCAGAAAAAAAAGCTTAACCAGGCGAATGAAAGACACCAGAAAAACTAGCCTTCCATCCTGCGTCATGTATCGTTTAGTTTCTTTGAGTTATTTGGCGAGTATTTGCTAAATTTCTGTAGATCTTCATAAGGGAAAAGGAAATGCTTCAGTTTATGTCAGAACCATTAGGAATGATGTTGACAGTGGATTAGAAAAATCATATTAAGGAGATAAATGCCAACAAATACATTCCTATCCTTAATCAACTCGCGAAAATTCAACGCGCCTTTGTGTAGAATGAGGAAAAAGCTAACAAAGGCTAGAGTGAAGAAAATAATGACATTCATACCATTCATTGAAAACATAATCAAAGCTAAGCTAAAGTTTCTCATTCACTTCCACCAGCGAACCTGCCTGCTGAAGTATTCAACCACCCATTGTGGTGATATTCCTGTTGATAAATCAAGGTTTACACAGCGGAAGAATCTATACATGCGAGGTCACGTTTATGAATTGCAAATATAAATACATCCCTCTTATTATTTCAGGTGACAGTGATTCTGCTAGTCCATCTGAGTTGAAGTGTTTAGATTTTATATTTTCAAACATAAGAAACAGATGCAGGAATATAAAATATAAAAAACAACATTAGTTATTTGACCTCAATCACATTTTTAACTACCATGATACGTAAGTAATAAATAATTGCTAAGTACTTATTCCCTCAAAATAATAAAAAAGGGCATATATTGTAAGATTTCATCTTTCTTTTTGCTCTTTTTCTATTAATATAATGAACTTACTCACTTGTTAAAGCTTCATAAACTTGAGAATTCCATTGATTAAACTAAATAAATCAATGGGAAGTAAAGAGTTTATAACTTAGGTTCATATAACCTTGCGGGACCCAAGTGTGCTCCTTCAAATTTCATTGAAGTAAAACAGAACCAACTTTGCTTTTCCAGAGAATTTGAAGTCCGGATATTGTTGTTTTCCATTCAATCAATATTGACAAGACGGAAAGACTCACAGCGCAGCCTGACACTGCTACTGCGACGTCTGTACAGTGTGTGCCAGTTGTTTTTGATGGTCTGAGTGGAGCAAGTGGGTCATGACTTACAAGATGGACAGATTCCAGGTTGTTCGAAATGTCAGAGTCAAAGCTGGTGGTCAATAAAATGTGAAAATGTTTATGTTCCGTATGTTCCACGTCACATTTGTTTACTTTCAGTCTTTTAGCAAAATAAACTGTTGCGGCTTTGGGATCTGTTTTATTTCCAGACTGAGGAAACTAGGACCTGTTGATGGAAACATGGCAGTCAACCTTGAAGTGTTTGTGTAATTGTGTGTTTACTATTGATGAATAAAATGACACGTATGAAGTGTTGCTGTGGGACTCCTGAGTAAAAGTGAACACCCTCTTTAACTCGTTCTTTCATCCTAAAAGCAACAACTTTATTGTATTTTGCTAAACTTTTCATAAACATTACTCAATCCGTTATAAATGAAAGTGTTACTTCACAGACTAGTTACCTGGACAACATCTCTCGCTCCCCTGGACATGTGGGTTTTAGATGATTTAAAGATCTTGTTTTTCAACACTTTGTTAACTGTGTTTAATATTTTATTCGGCTGAAATGGATAAGTCTTATTATCTGGAATAATCGGAATAATTATCCTTAGTGATTTGCCTGCCTGAAAGTTTTAGTACGCTTCCAAAATATGTCTTTGATTTTGACTTTGAGTGTTGCCGTTTATTCTTCGGCAAATAAATAATGTGCTTGTTTTTTTTTATTCATCTAGAATTCCACTTTTATAATATGTTACATGTTAAGTTACTGTTTTCTATTAGAGGTAGAAAACAGGCCACGGAGGGTAATGTATTCATGTGTATCATTATGATCTAGTCATGATGATGACTACCTTCTCTGGGCCTCAGAAACAAACTTCACTTTATTCCTAAGAAACAACCTTTTTACAATAAAAAATGAAATACTTGAATCCTGAAGTGTGACATTAAGAGTTTGATTGGATTAAAAAAAAACTTAATTTGAAGTTAAAAGGATACATAAAAAAACAAGTTGGGTTCTAGTGGATCAGATGGAGAAGTAGCAGACAAGGATGTTGGTTCAGGTTAGTCGGCAGGTACCTCTGGATAAAGAAACTCACATTAGCGCTGACAGGCAGATAGACAGGTAGACATACATCAGATGGACAGGTTCTTAGGGCAATGTATACAGATTGAAGGTTGCAGGTGAGGTGATGGGGTGTGAGGGCTTAGTTATAGGATTATAAAAAGCTGGTCTGGTGTTAAATTATTGAATGAAAAGTAAAATAACATGAGCTTTGGTGTATGTTGTATTTATGACTATAGTCAGGAACAGTTTTTCAGGAATTAGCTTCCGTGTGAGACGTAGCATGCTCGCACTGATGTCAGCGGCAGCACTGATCTGTCATTGTTTCAACATATAGAACGACTGGCCTGGAACAAATCATCTTGGCTCACTCGGAGCTCAGAGCTAATTAGCCTCAGTCCTGGCACGCTGTGGTCTGAAGGTTGGCACGAGGACCCGGACAGCCCAGCTGCCCTGGTGTCTCCCACTCAACCCCTAGTAACATCCATTCTGGGAACAGAGACCTAGATGGGGGGCGGAAAGGTAGCTCCTACTTTCCAGTAGCAGGTAATGTGTTGTTTTCAGTCGTGCTCTCTGACAGCAGAGACCTCCACCTGGAGGGAGGGAGACAATTAATGACCTTTCTGTGTGGAGTGTGTATGTTCTCCTTGTGTTGCGTGGGTTTACTCCAGGTCCTCCGGTTTCCTCCCACAGCCCAAAAACATACAGAGGTTGATTGGGAATTTGAGGAAGGTACGTAGGTATGAGTGTGTGTGTGAATGGTTGTAGGTCTTTGTTTGCCCTTTGACAGACTGGCGTTCTGTCCAGGGTGTCCCCCGCCTCTCGCCCGAAGAAACTGGGATAGACTCCATCCCAACCGCGACCCCTTTAAGGGTTTAAGCTGCACAGAGAATTTATGAATTTACTGGAAGCTACTTGCCAACCCCACTTCCTCGTTCCGAAAAATAGAAATTTAATTTAAAAGATCTGATCAGAATCTATCCCCATCTCATCGGAAGATCTAAAAATTCCCAATTCCACCAGAAGATTCATCCCATCCACAAGCTAATTATTTTCTGCTGAAATTAACCAAATAGTGGCTCAATGGGACTCGAGAAATCCATTCCACATTTAACAGGTACGCCTGTAGCAGCACTGGGGGCGAACAAAACATGTTTGATCTGTGGAAGTATTTAGCTTTCACTACACCCTAAAGTTGTTCTAGCAAGAGGAAAATACTTGAGCTTCACGACAAATAAAACATCTGAAAAGCCCCAACAAAAGGAGCAAACACAGTTATTAGGAAAACTGGATAATGGAGATAAAAGAATGAGTTTACCATATGACTCTATTAAATGTCACACTTTTTGTCCTTTGATGAACACTGTTATTGACTTCACCCCCGTTCAAAATATGTTAAGAGGAGGACTGAGAAGCTATTGATAGTTGACCTATATAGACTAAATGCGCTTTACAAAGTTAAGAAATTAACTCTAATTAGGTTAAAATGACGTTGAACAAGAAGGAAAAACTTTCTCCCCATCACATTCAGACAGGCTGTAAAATAGTACCAGCTATATTGCATTCCTGGAGTCCTCAAGTCATGGAAAGATGCAATTCACTGAAGACGTTTATAAAATAAGATTTACAATAACAAATGATTCAAGACAGAGGGTCAAGCACAATCACACAAGTGACCAAAGTCTTTGAACTGTTCTAGTTGTGGGGCCAAAAATGGTATATTAACCAAATTGTCTGTGACAAGAAGTCTGATTGCAATATTTTTAATCCTCATTATCTGTGTGTTCCTTTCCTTCTACCTCAGTTCCACTCTAATTGAAAGTCTCATATGTTCTGTTCCTTATCCTTTTCTTAACACAAGCATCCTCGTAGGTCATAATATCAACATAAATATTCATCAACCTTTAAGCTAACCATCCGTCGGCCTTCATAAAATGACTTTGGGGGCCTAGATTTGGCACCCAAGCCATGAGTTTGAAACTTTTGAGGTCATGAGAAATCTTTTGTGTATACATATTTCAGTAAATTATATTTTTCATATTGTTTTAATTAGTTATGTAGTTAAATGTTTAATAAAATATTTTGAGGGGATTAATAAATATTGACTTTGTTTCTAGTGCACAAAACCAACAATAAAAAAAAGTAATATTAACACACAGTAATGCGGCAACCCTTTAATATTTTGTTATTTTAAAGTTACACTATAGTCTTGACTGCAATTAATTAAATTGTAATTTATTTTCTGTCCAGACGCTTTACAGTTTAAATTACAATATATGAAAAAACAGGCCTTGACAGCGGTGAGGGAAAAAAATCCTTTTTACAGGCAGAAACCCTGAGCAGAACCAGACTGTGAGTGTGAACAGTCTTCTGCTGGGACTGGCTGATTGAGAGAAGAGTGGGATGGGGGGATGGAATGAAAAAGAGAGGGGGGATGGTACACATCTTTTCCAGAAAAAAAAAAGTTCAGATTTCAATTTACACATGAAACATTAACCATCACCTCGAAATGGCTCTTGTATTAACATTCTATTCATCTCTGGCTAATTTAATCATGGAATACCTTGAGGTGTTTCTCATTATGAAAACACTGTAGATTTAACTTCTAAAAAATACTGCAAGAGGTGTTCAGTTGAAGTGAGGCACAAGAATCACATTACAGAAAATCAAATATACACAACTGAACAAGCAAACGTTTGTTTTCTTTAATCATAATCCAACAAAAACCTAAAAACATTATAAAAAACAACTCCAGTTAGGATTTTATTGTTGAACTCAGTATGCTTTGTGAACAAGAGCTGTACCTATTTATATTTTTATAAAGAAATGTTTAAAAGAAACTGGTGAAAACTATAAAATATGAGAATATATGTCTACATACCTCTTTTCCGGCTGATCGAAATCTTTGAGAACGTGAGACATTTATAGGAAGTAGCAACAAAGACATTAACATTGTGGGTTTGAGAGTTCATGGAAACAAATCCCATACTTTCAGTCTCACCCACTATAACCCTAAGTCTGGGTCGAGAATTTTTCTTATTTTACAGAAAATAATAAAAAATGATATAGATATGAACACAGACCTTCAGAGCGCAAGGAAAGAAGATATTGAAATGAACTAAATAAAAGACTTATTGGGGCTTGGAAGGAAAAAGGACGAAGGAGTCAAGACCAAGTAAAGTTAAAAAGTGCAACTGAGAAATACTTATTACTCTCAGTTTCACAGCAACCACCGGGATACATTTTGAAAAGATCCCTGCTGACGCTGCCAGCAGGCATTTGTGCAAGACCAGCAAGTGCAAAGCAGCCGAGCCAAATAAGCAACAAGAGATAACGGAAGAGTAAGTTAGAAGGGTTTACAGTTGGAGGAGAGAGAACATGGGGGGAGTGGGGCTGAGAGAACAGTGAACTGCATGCAGCAGGAGCAATTTAAAACTGTAATTAAGTTCCTGATAGAATCCTGGGAGATATGCTTTGGCGTCGCTCCAGGAAGCTTCACTATTCACCGGGACTCTTCAGCTGACGCTGGGAGAACAAATGGACTTGTCGAGGACCCAAATATGTAGAACCCCATGGATCGTTGTACTCAGTTACCATTGGGAGAATATGTTTTCTTGGAGAGGATTACTAGTAAAGCCCTCAGAGAGGCCAGACCTCCACTAATAACCGTATTTTTGCTCTACAGTTAAAGCTCATTCTTGACAGGCCGTTCTAGTAAGTTGCATTAGAATTTATTTATTTCCTTATTTAGATCAGAGACTCTCTTATTAAACACAGGGGTGGAGGAAAACATTTCACCTGCATTGAGAGTGTGGGGGTTGTTTGGTTTTCAAATAGTTTTCATTTTTTTGTTCATCCCCTGTGTTATCACAGCACAAGGGATACCACAAAAACATTTGTTTTTGAGCCTTCGGGTCACCTTGCGCCACAGGGTTAAGTGATTTTTCTTTTTTGGTGTTAACTTTTTTAAAAATTCAATTACATCTCCTAGGGAACCACGTTATATACTGTGACTTTTGTAAGGTGCCTCTAGTCTAGAGCCAAACATGTTTATTTTTTTAAAGTAAAATACAGTAATGAAAAGTAAAAACCAATTAGATATTTCAAAACCATTGATTTAAAAATGGTATAAAATCACTTTTATTTCAAATAGGATCTCAATTTTCTCTCATTGTTTTGAGGGACAATTCATGTTCACACAAGTCTAAAAAAGTCATAAATAATTTGAACATAAGAAAGTTATATTTAGAAGTAAGTAAGTAAGTAAGTAAGTAATATTTATTTATATAGCGCTTTTCGAGACCAGGGTCACAAAGCGCTTTAACAATCAAAACAATACTCAAAACAGTACATACTTCAAAGATCAAAGACAACACCGAGAACAATTACAATATTAAATACAAAATAAAATTGCTAGCTGATTACTCTACACGGGCTGCACTTTGTCCAGGTATGCTTCATCACTAAAGCTAAACAAGGGAACATCGGGTATTTCAGCAATTTCTTTATCAATTTGTTGTGTTGAATACATTTTTTAAAGATAATTCAACCAGAGAAGCCACTGAACGCTCTTCCAGGAAGCTTTACTTCAGCTTCAGTGTTTCAAAGTCATGCCTCAGAAATGTGTCTACGATCGACCAACAATGCATCGACGAGAAGAGACAAACTGTCACATCTGCCACATATAACAAGTGCACACCATGACACACCATGACACATGCCTCCTCTGTCACTTGTTTTCAACACACGACCTTCTTTCATATTGCTGTCACTGCTGCTGGGCCACGATCAAAAAATTGAATCGATGATCCATGTTTAAGTGTGGAAAGGAGGAGAGGAATAATGAAAACATAGTGAGAGATGGAGAGGGAGGCGTGAGAGAGAGAGAGGGAGAGAGAGAGAGAGAAGGAGGAACACTCGCTGGATCCTCGCCTCCTTCAGGCTGCGCGGAGCGACAGCAGAAGCAGGATCTAACGCAGGATTCCGCGCGTCGGTGGGACATTTCTCGTGCGTGGATCGATCACGGAGCGGATACACAGAAGTAGTTCTATACTAAGAAAGGAAGAAATCGCTCGAGAGTGTTGGCTCATCCGCTGGACGCTCGTGCTCTTGACGCGTGTCTCCGGGGATAAAAGTGCGTAAACATCAGCCAGGGTTTTACGCACGCTGACACGCTGGAGAGACGCGGGTTCGGAGCGGGACTCAGGATGCTGATCGGTGAGTGTTTTTTTTATAATCTAAGGATGTTCCGTGATCTAGTGTTTGGTCGTGAAGGAAGTTTTTTTGGTGGATTCTCACGGAGGTCCAGCGGTACCTGAGTCACGTGTAGTTGTGGCACCATTCATGTGGATTGAGCCAACACATGGGGACTCGTGGTTTGTTTTGAATAACTTAGTGTTCTGTATTGGTTAGGAAGAGCAGTGTTTGGTGACCCTCTCAAGATGTTCCTTCAAGGAGATCCAACACCAGGATCGAGCTCCGATGCGAAGTGTAGCGGCGCGTCCTGACCGGAGCGCAGCCTCCCGCGTGTTCTGCTGCTGCGACACATCAGTCCGCGAGAACCACAATATTTTTGAAAAGAAAATCATTCATTAGGAGAAAATACTATATATGAATTTACATTTTTTTTTAACTTCAAGCTACTTATGGACGATGTGTTTATCACCTATCATTGGAGCGACACATTCTGAATCCAATATAAGGGTTGGATCAACATCGGAATAAAAACGTTACTGAATAAATGTACAAATAGTACTAAACTTTTTTTAACTAGTGCTTTTTTATTTATTTGTTTATTTTAATTCGTCCATTTTTTTTTAGAAAGGTTTAATGAATCCGTAATGTACTATTTTGTCTATATTGGTTTCAATTGTGCATCAATTGCTGTTTACTTAATATTATAGTAATAGTAATTTAAAGTATCCAATTCTATGTCATTTCGTAAATGACATTTGAATAAAACAAATAGTTGGTTTTTGCGTATCATCAGACTACAGTATATAGCAGTGTATTTAATCTATTAAAAAGAATAGTCGTTTATTTTATGAATTTACTTTTTCAACTGTACATTTTAAATATACCAGTTAGTGTAGTACAGATAAGTACACTACTCCATTGTGTACTACAGTGAAATATGACATGTACAGAAAGGGGTTTTATTTAAAATATCTGTCGTTTAATATAGTGATTACACAGCATATTGTATTGTGGTTTCAAAATATATAAAATCCTTATCCTAAAAAAATCCAAACAATGCAATATACCTTATATGTTTTTTTTTAATTACTATCAAATGAAGTAAATGTAGTATACCATTTAAGTGTTTAATTATATAATATTTCAATAGTGTACGTTGTGTGGTGTTTGGTGTCAGTGATTATGTACGTTTATATTACACAAATGTCCTACAAAAATAAATCATAATGTAGCCGTCAATATAAACAGAAAAGTCATTTAAAACATTCATATCGAGAATCAATTATTTACTTCAAACGTGTTCATTCTTTCACTGACATGGTGCTTTTCTGAGATGTAATTAGAAAATTCAAAATCTTTCATTTGCGGCTTCCTCGTGATGTCAGACAATGAAGTCATGCTAAGGAAAAAATGTGGAAACTAATTGTAATTGTTGGTATTTCGTACTTGAGTATCATCGAGATCACCGGTTCATGAATTAAATCTTAATTTTACGTCAAATGATAACACTCCACATATCAGCGTTTGTATCCACGGACAGAGCGTCGAGCTGTGCCTTCCATTTCACGGATCAGGAAATACAAAATGGTAGATGAAGGCGTGCGAGTGAAACAGATTAGATTATTACGTCCGTTCGAATACATTTTGCCTATGGTCTTGTTCTTGAATTGGAATTTGATGGTTATGTGGGCACACGTCGCTCAAACACAGACTCTGGATTTGACGTTTCTAGCTACGCAGGGACGTCACTGCTCTTAAAATGGCTTCGATACGCACATGCCAGTGACTCGTGCAAATGGATGCCACTTAAATGTTCCAAAAGATGTTTACTTCCTCTAGCCAATGCTTAGGCTCAAGCTAGTTTCACTGAAGGTTGTTAGAATCCATCTCTCTGTGGTACTGGGAAACGACTCCATCTTGTATTAAATAATTATGATATTTTTGAGTATTAAGTGGCTATTCAATACAGAATCAGAATAGATTTTCCAATCTTATAAATGTTGCGGATAGATACTCCCGGTACTGCTTTCTAAGGTGCGTTATTTCAGTTTTTGTTGTCAACCTTTTGAGTGTCAGTTGTCTCTTGAAACATAGACACACACATCCACACAAACATGGGTACTTTACCGTTGAAGTTTCAAAAATCCTGATTGTTTTATATTTTTCAACTTTGAGTGCAATGGGCTTGTGATGTTTGCATCAGCCTTTTGATGTGCAGTTTGCTTTTAGTGTAAAAATGAACTCTAGGTTTGTATTGAACTGTGGCAGATTTTCTTCAACATTGACTTTGTATCTGTGTATCCATCCATCCATCCATGGCTGCAGGCTTATCTTTTAGTCTTATAATTATCTACAATGAAACGTGATCAAAAACGTGATGCATATTGGTAGAACTTTTATAAAGCTGGATGTTTAATTAGACGTGAAGGAGAAAAACTTGTATCACTTGTATTAAGGGCTGGTGAACAGGAATAATGATCATATTTTCACTAATATTACACTCTTGTTATTAAAATGCAGAATGTAATGCATTCAGTTTGGACTCGTAGCTCCTTCTGTTGGGTAAAGCATTGGGAAGAAAATTGTGAAAAGAATTTATAAACCCATTAATTATGCAGACCCGACCAAGGAGCCATTTACGACCTTAAAGGAGAATTTTGCCTGAAACTTCTGTTATTTAAAAAATATAAAAATTCATGTTCAATTCATTCAATGTCACACAAGCTTTCATGGCAAGATCTCCTGATTAAACTATGAGTAAACACTGAAAAGCGACTACCAATACTGAGAAAAACATGTCTGTAAAGTAAGTATTTATTTTAAGTTGCTTGTTATTTTTTTACTTCTGAAAGACAGGTTGATCGGTATAGGTCTGGGTTGTCCATTTTGATTCTATATATATTCTTTATAGCTGTATATATTATTTTAAAGCTTCTTAATACTTCTTTAATTCGCATGCAACTCAGGGAGCAGCAACACAAGGGAAATCATTTGACCTTCAAATGTTTAGGAAATACGGTGGAGAGTTTATGATATCGTAAAGCAGCAGCAAGAAGAGCTTTGAACATACATCTTATGCACACTTGCGATGTGTCTGAATGAGGGTACATGTACAGCTGAAGCTTTGAGAAACAAGCTTTGATAATAATACATTTTTCTGAACAATTCCTTATGTCGAGGCTTCAATAAAAGATACAGCACCTTTGAGCTATTTGATGTTTTTAAGTTTCCTTTTGGAGGATGACAACTGAGCTCCAGTCGCAAAATTAAAATTAACATTTATTTTTGCCCATGACTCTTAAAAGGAACGGATTACTCTGAAAATAATCTTAACCCTTAGTCGGCATGAGGTTGTGTAGAAATTTTGTGAAATTTGAATTTTGGGTGAACTATCACTTTAAGGTAGAAAGTATGAGAGCTCTAAAGTTATCAACAAATTTATTTATCTAAAGCAATACATGTATAATCCTTATTTTGTTCTTTCTATAAAATACTGTTTTTGTTGGACAATTCCTTCGCTCAGTAAGGGAGGGTGGAGGGGTGGTCTCGTCTTCCTTCACCCATCCATGCAACCCCCTGCTGTCCCCCCGAGCACAGGACAGGTTTCTTTGTGGGAGGGATGATTACAGGCCTGCAGCTCATTATGTAGGAGGGGGGACCTTTTTTTTTGCTTCCACTTATTTTTATCTTGCCAATCTATGGTGGGGGATGGGTTGTGGGAAAGCATGGGGTTAATCCGTACCAAAATGGGTCCACAAGCCTGATCAGGACTAATTATGTCTGGTCCTTCTCAAGGTGGGGTCGATTTAAACCAGTCTGATTTTGCTAAGCTTTAGTTTTACATTTAGGTCCAAAATGTTGCATTTTATCTTCAGAGGATTGTGGCTTTGAAGAGCTCGGGAAGAAGTGCGTCTCGGTATATCTGATATCTGAAGTGTACGTGCGGAGCAAGAGGGAGGAAACCGGGAGGTAATGAAAAGGCAGGGGTCGTTCGACTTAAAGACCCTCACCACTTCCCACCGACTCCACATCAGACCCACCGAACCTTTTCCTTGAGTGTGTATTTAGCTTTTTTTTGTTAAAGCAGCTGTTCGTGCTGCGGGAAGGAAGCAGCCATGTGTGTGTGTGTTCAGGCGCATGTGTGTGTGTGTGCACAACAGAATATGCTGCAGGCCGAGTTGATGGATGGATCTTCAGAACCTTCCGTCTCTTGTTTCCTCGTCCACAGACCAAAGGGATGAAGGTTTCCAGCTCTCCCGCTCACACTGAGTCCGCGTCTGTCATCGCCTGCTCTTTTTCTCCGGCAACAACAAACTGTTCTCTTAGATCAAACAACACCTTCACTCAAATCTTGAAATCTTCAAAATGTTTTTTTTGTTTTAATGACAGGTGGAGGTTGATTCTTTCAATATTGTAGGTATTTTCCTAACCCTTTTGTTATCTCCAGGTCAACGTGACCCTTGGCCTGAAAACAAATCTATTTTTTGTATCCCTTTTGTTATCTCTGGGTCAAGGTGAACGACTTCCCTGGCTTCCAGTAATACATATGCCGTACTGGATGTCGTTCACCTTGACCCAGAGACAACACTAGGGATACCTCAAACGCATTTATTTTTGGGGCCACTGGGTCATCTTGACCCTTAACCCAATGCCCCTACCATTTTTGGGGTTTTCCACTATAAGTACAAATACAGTATATATACTAATATTAGGATCTAAAATATTTGATAAAGACAAGACAGAAATGTCATCAGTCCTACACAGGAAGCCGTGTACAAGATATTTTATTATTATTTAAATATGTATTTGAATTTTACGTTCAGTATACAATGACGTTGGAGACAAGATATACATCACTCCCAGTATCAACAATGGCATTTGTCATCTTGCAGTAAAGTTTTATTTCACTCTTAGCCATCCATCAGCCTGTGTGCGGCACTTTCTCACTTTAACGCTTCAGTCAGCCATAGCTCCCTGTTACAGGAGATGTGGGATTTGTTGTCCCCTCTCCAGCTTTATTGTCGCTCTAGTCACTGCTCTTCATTGTGTTTTATCCTTCCCTGCAGAGAGCGGTGCAGTGGATGATGTGAGTTAAGCTTAGGAATCCATTCACACGTGTCTGTTTCCTTCTTTTTATGGAGCCTTCTTGTTTTGGCGTGGTCGCCACTCCTGCTTATCACATGGGCCTTGGCAGCTGTGATCAACGCTTTTTTACTGTCTTTATACAGTTTTTACTCACTCTTTTTTTAAATAATAAAACAATAATTGTATTTGGAACACTTGTGGGAAAGTGCTTTGCAGGCTAGACTAGTCACGTAATGCAAGTCTATTAAAATATTTAACATTTTTAGAATGAAGAAGTGCCTCAAAGGTTTCTAAACTGTCCAAATGTGGGGTCGCCCTCACAAAGAAGGTTTTAGAGTGAGGTGTGGACAACCATCAATGAGGCGTAAGGATGGTCTTTCCTGGTTCGTTTCGGGGTCAGCAACTCTATATTCAGGACCCAGACGAGACAGGCTTTAACTGTTACTTAAAGTCGCTTTTGATGTTTAAAGACAGCCCGTGCAGAGAAGATGATGGTTATGTCTTGGCGTCTATCGGAGCCAGGAAGAAGACTCGCTGGTTAGTTCTGGACCAGTTGTAGGTGTGAAAGAGATTTCTTGTGAATGCCAGTGACAAGAAAGTTACAATAGCCAAGACGAATGAATATGAACACAAGAATACTTGTTTTAAGTCAGCATGGATTTCATTCTAGATATTTTAAACTGATCTGGGGGCAGGTCTAGACAGTTTTCTGGACCGAGGAGTCAAAAAGGAGACCAGGATTAGAGGAGTTGTGATTTTGACAGAAGCCCAAGGCTGTTCTGTGGGAAGCTAGATGAGCTTTGTGAGGAAAGGACAAGTGTTACTGTTTTACCGGTTCAGCTGAAGGAAAAGTTTGATGCGTATCCGTCCGTAATGTGTGGTGTCAGAGGTGGGGTTATGACCTGAAGGGCTTGTAACTGTTGGGAGAAATCCAGTTAGAGAAGTTGATTCTTCTACCTCCTTCAACTGCCTGATGCTACTATTTTAAAAACATAAAAAATAAACAAAAGGTTGTGGAGTTTTTATTTATATTTTTTAATTCTGGGGGGTTCATCATTGAATTCAGTTATTTTATTGTTGTTTTCAGTTAAGGAATTTGACTATAATATAAATAAGGTTGATAAGAGAGTAGATGGAGGATATGAAGGTGTGATGAAGCGTGGAAGCACCTCTTACACAGTTCTTATGAATGACAACGACTCCTCCTCCCCTGGAGGTTTGCCCGGGTTGATTTATCAAGTGATGAAATAGGGGGTGTTGCCTCTATGAGTGGGGAGGAATCTTTCAGTGTTAGCCAGGTTTCTTTAATAAAAAGGAAACTCAATTCACGTGACAAGATCATGACATTTAAAGGCTTGTATCGTATAAAAATAGGGTTTCAGAGGTGTGTAACTGGGAAGAGTCATTAGTTGTTGTTTTGATTTGAATATGGAAGCTGAATAATATAACATTAGAGCACCAGCAATGATATCTGGTGCAGAGGCCCCTGTGTGAATAACCCTTCCACACTGAGGGAGGTCCATTAAGCCATTATTGTGGCCACTTTGGAAAGGTTTTGAACCTTTAAAGTTTGTGCATTTCTCTTCTCAGTCAATTGTTTTTGTTGTTGGTTTGACCCTCCATTATGGTTCATGCACTGATATAGGTTACTTTGTATAAATGCATCTGCTGAATTTAAATTTTTTAACCTGTTGAACAAGGATCCTGGACTAAAAGTTTGAATGGTCTTACAGGTTTTTGCATTGTCAGCAGACTGATGCCTCAAGGGCAAACAATATGAAATGCTTGGAATGATTAGTCTGTCAACGTGGGCCATCTGTGCTTTTCAGGTGGGTCAGAGGTTAGTCCAGGTGCTGAAATGTTGTCCTCATGAAACCCCGCCTACCAACACCCAATATATATGTGGGTTTGGTGTGCGTGCACTCGTAGGACTTCTCGTGACAGAACGACACTTATCTCAGTTGACACTTCAATGATACTCATACGTGAGGCTCAGCAGAAGCCCTGACAAGATGAGATGTGATCCTCAGTCTCGCAACACATTTCCAGCCTTTTTCCTGGTGTTAAACATGACATGACAGTGTATGTACAGAAAATCACAATGTTTTCCATAATTCATTCGTCTCCAACAGCATAAAGAGCAGCCGTGAGTGACACTGTTTGAAGCGCTGACCTTCGCTTTGTAAAAGATCGTTGAAGGCCTTAGAGAACGTCAGGCTGAATAATGAAGGGAAACGAAAAAAAGGCAACAACAGAGCTGAGCTGTTAGTAATTAATAATGATTTTCTGAAGAGGATCTGGAGTGGCCTTTTTACCACTGTGTGATGAATACACCATAGACCAGGGGTCACCAACCTTTCTACAACTGCAGGCTTCTCCAAGGGCCCTGTTTGACCAGAAGTTTGGTTCACACTTCAAAAATAACTTAATTAATACACTTAATATTCACCAAAAGGGCAACAAGAAAAGATACTTAAACTCAAACATAATAAGATGGTTATTTTATGAGCAATATATTTTTGAACAGGCCCATGGCAGGCTACTACTTTTGTGTCTGTGGAATAAATGTAAAAGGAGCATTTGGCAGTAGGGTTCGGTATCGATTGAAAATTGTATGATAACAGTACCGATAGCTTCACTTCGATACCAGTTCCCAAACAATTATTTTTGATACCAACTTAATAAGATTGTTTCTCACAAAAATAAAATTATACTACACATAGTACAGATCTTGAGTAAGAAATTCCAGTAAATTTTCTCTCGAAACTTACAGGAAGAAAACAAATTTTAAAGTGCAAGACGTTTGTTAATTCTCACTGCATGTGGATTCACACTGGCTGGCAGAGGCTCCTGTGTTTAGAAGATAAACATAACAGTAATTATTGGCTGAGCTTTAAACTAGGCGACACAAAAAAGCCACAAAATATAGCTACGCAATAATAAGTTATCGACACAATGATGCATGTTTAACTCACTGCACTATGCAGGTATTACGTTTATCTACCTGTTATATCCAGACATAGCGCCACAGAAGAAGGGGAGACAAGTGGTGGAGACTGTAAATCATGCTGCTCCAGCTCTATAATGTTCACGGGCGGACTTGAGCGTCAAGGGGAGGGCGACTGCGGACCGCTCTTCATGAAGTCAAACACGCTCTTAAATTGATTCCGTGCACGTTCAGGTGCTTTAACAAATCCCTCTTGTTGTCAGTCCGAGCGACGCTTTGGACCTCGTGGCATTTTCATCTGGTTCCAATCACCACACAGATACATGTGAATATATTACGTAGATATATGTATCACTTGATGGTGCGCAGACGAACGTTGCGGCCATCTTGTTAACTTGCAGTGCTATATATATCATTCTTGAGCAATCTGTCTGTAAATGTTTCGTCCAATCACAGATACAAAGCCCTGGTTGTCAGAAGAGTGGAGCTTTATCTAAGAGTCGAAAGTTACTTTTAATTTTTTATCTTTTATATGTAAAGCACTTGTCATGTTTTTGGTGAAATATTTAGTTTTTAAAGCTCAAGTAATCAAATCTAAACGTCGAAGTGAAATCACAGTCAAGGTTTTACTGCAATGTATTCAGAGAGGAAATATATGTCACTACTGTGCTGCCTGACCCTGCCATGTGCTCTCCAGCAGCTCCTAATGTTCCAATGCAGACCACCCACTCTACTGCAAGCTTAATATCCTCCCTAGTCCAGCCACAGGACATCCTCTCCTGACCGTCTTTGAAAAATTCCATTGTTCTCACTCACAAACTCTAACCCTCCGAGTTCATCTCCACACACTTGTTCCCCATTAACCTAGCGATGCCACCATGAAATAGCAGGACATGATGATGGACTGGTAAATTGTTAAAGCCTTCATAAATGTTTGAGCTAAAACTTTTTTACATTTTCACATCTAAGTCTTTTCTACCTACTTTTGCTCTGTTGTGTTGTCGAATTATTTCGACCTTCTCTGTTTCACAAATGATCTCCACTAGTGACATACCTGCACTACCGGCATCCTTTCACTTTCTGAGGTCGCTTCACAAAAAAATCATTTATTGTTAAACTATTCAGCTTGTTTTATTTTACTACGATCATGTTTTTCTAGCAGTTGACAAAGTTAAAGAAAGCCACTTTGCATTGAATCTCCGTCAAAAAACAACACAGAGCATATTCTAGGCACGTTTCCCAGGTACACATATGGTTAGGAAGATATAGCAGCTAAAACTGCGTTTGATCGAAATACTTCCAGTGCTTGAATACGAGTCAGTTAAATCTTAAATCAGTGGAAGTCAAAGGCTAATTTGATTTTAAGCCTCAGAGATTATTATCATAGCTGCAAAATGAACATCAGGGAAGCTAAATGGACTGTATTTATAGTGCTGCCAATCGGGCAGAAATATCAGCAGAGAAGGAAAGTATAGAAAAAGACATGAATGTGTTTTAAATTAACAAGTTTTCAAGTTGGCATCAGTGTTTGAATGGATTACTAGCTATGGTCTGATGAAGCTTCATGAAGCAGTGTCATCATTTACCGAGTCCACTAGATGGTGGTCTCTGTACTATGTTTTGAACAACTTTTCTAATAAAAAAATCACTTCATTTTTCAACTGATGGCGCCACCTACTGACCTCTAAACAACATGACACTGCTTCATGAAGCTTCATCAGCCCATCACTACAGATTCCTTAAGGGGAAATAAATAAAATTGTTGTTAAGAAGAAAGCTTGAAGTCAAACAGCCAAAACAAAGCACTTTAATATAAATATATAAACAGGTAAAAATAAACAGGCAACTCTGAAAGATAAAGTCATATCAAGTTAATCAATACCATATACTTAAAGGCAAAGGACAGCAAAAAACATAAATCCAGCTTGAAGGATGGAAAATGTTACTTTCGAGTATGTGGACTACATGAAAATTTGAAGTATGTCATCATCATTATTATCATCAGATGTGATGACTGAACACGTACCAACCTTTATAAAGTCAACAATCTAAGGCCTTCATTCTTCACTCAGGTTTACACCAGTTTGATAAAAAATAACAATCACATCATTTATTTTATTTTTTAGTAATTGGCTGCTTGAATATCAGCGACAAAATGATCATGTAGATGTGATTGTAATATCATCAATACATAAATACCTAATATGACTTCATCTAAATACTGATGCTCAGTTTTGCTCTCCCTGATGTGGATGTTTTGCATAACAAATGTGTCTGTGGTGTGTGTGCGCGTGTGTGTGTGTGTGTGTGTGTGTTGGCATCAGTTTCAAACGGAAGCTGGCGTCTTCTCGACAGTGTGCCACGGAGAGAGAGAGAGCCTGACCGAGAATGATCGGCTCTAATGATTTTACGAGAGCCTACATGATTAATGTTGGCAAGTGTCGGTGTGTTTGTTTCAACACCTCTCCTTTTTTTTTTTTTCTTTCCTTCTTCTTCTCTCTCACTGTCAATCCCCCCCCCCATCGCGGCTCCCCTTCCTCCGATCTCAGAGGGAATATCACGTCTCTGTGAGCGCCGATTTCTCTGGCGCTAGCTGCTGTTCGCTACATTAGCGTGTGACAATGCCTCTCTTTGAAGTGGGTTATAGCAGCGAGGCTCAGAGCCCAGTGCTGCAGGAGAGACGAGCCAGCACACGGCGTCGACGGGGCCGACAACTGGCACAGGGAAAGACAGAAGGTATAAAGACACGTGCACACCCACGCTGACGAAAACAGCAGGGTCAACACAATAGATTTCACACCCACATCCTCTAAATACACTTTACAGAGCCTCTTTCTTTTGCAGACAAAAGCACTTGCATCTGAGCTCCAAACAGATTCTCCCATCACTTCGTCATCCATCCATCCATCGACCGTCCGCACATCCATCCTCCTCAGTCTTCGGTTCCCCCTTCTGCAGGCCCGGTCCAATCAGAAAGCTTAGCTCCATCTCTCTCGGCTTATCTCCAAAAGCTGCCTCTTTCATTTGAGTAAATGCCTTCATTTCCAGCTCCTCTATGAGAAAACTGATAAGGGATGTATTTTATCCACAATGGATTGGCTTCACCGCACAGTGTTGCCTGGACGTCTATGCGGGTTGAATGTTTGTTGGTTTCTTTGAACTGCTGCTCCCCTTTCAAAGAGGGAAAAAAAAAATCTTCTCTGGTGATCATTCAAATGTGACATTTCTATGATTACATATAATCACACAAGACTGCTGCTACCTTGCAGGTGGCCTTAATAGGAAGTGATTAAGTGGGACAAGCTAATCATCGCAGTGGCGTGTGTGTCGTGGTGGGTTCGTGTGTCTGGGGAATTGATTAAGGTTGCACGGTGGATTTGTTGCCAGGCATTGAGAGATTAGTTTCGTCTGCGATAGACTCGGCCCCAAGTTGCAGCCAAAATGCTGCGTTTCTGTGCCTCCGTCAAACAAAACAAATCCTGCCGTATCGATTGGCCTTTGATGCTGCAAATGTCACGGCATCTTTGAAGACATGTTTTAAGACGCACATTAGAGGCAGGCTGTTGTATTGCACGCAGACACTTTGATGTTTGAATATCGAGGCAGCATTTGTTTCATAGTTTGCAGAAACGTCCACCAAAGGCTTCGTGTTCAGATAAGTTTTCCTTCCCTTGTCCTTTGATTAACATTTCCTGAAAATGTAATTGAAATCAGTTTGTTACAGATGCTTCCAATCCTTTGTGCTTCTTGGTTGTTCATTTATGAGGTATTGTATGTGACGATGTTCTATAATGTAGGCAGGTATTAGGACAAACTTTAAATTAATTTTTAAAGGAGTTGCTTATTTTGTGTGTTATCTTATTTCATCTATTGTTCTGTGCTGTCAAAATAATTCCAATGTTGTGTTTACAACGCTGGCACTAAAAGTTTCTGATTCAAAATGTATTTTTAAAAATATATATTTTCAGTCTCTAAACATTACTTGAACAAAACTAAAACCGATCGGCAAAATTGCATGCCTACGCCAAGGAGTCAATTTGACATTAAAATACGTCAATTAAATAACTTCTGTGAGGCAAAAATCTTTTTTTTTTCATGGCTAAATTCAAGTTTCTTCCGGAGCCCTCAAATATTACAGAGTTATTTGATTTTCCATTTATTTTTTTTCTAATGATTTGATAATATGTTGTTATATAAGTATAAGTATAAGTATAAATATAAATATAAGTTTTTCATTTGTTTTGTTTGTTGTGGATCCAACTTTGGTGCACAAGCAGCAATCATATGATTGATTAAACCTTAAAAGACTTAAATTGAACCACAAAACACAACTGAAATCAAATCCTTTCATGAAAAAATTATTATTATGTTTGCAAACACCCGACGAATGAACAAACATCTTGCATAATATAACTTCTTAGTAATGATAATAAAGCATTTATTTTATTATAATTGCTAGATAATTACAATTGAAATACAATTAACTTTAATCAAGATCTACTGTCTCTGAGATCTCATGAAACTTCACATCTTTATTTTGACCACCACAGCAGGTAATAGTTGTTGTACTGTCTTCACTTTCTGGACGTGGGAAGAGAGTAATGTCATGGTGCGACACTACACTTTCTGACACCATCTTATCTTATCTTATAACTAGTGAAGCTTCATGAAGCAGTGTCATGTTGTTTAGAGGTCAGTAGGTTGCGCCATCAGTTTAAAAATGATGTGATGTTTCATTAGAACAGTTGTTAAAAAACAAAGGAAAATAGTGCAGAAATCGCCATCTAGTGGAGAGGAAAAAAATGACACTGCTTCATGAATCTTCATCAGACCATCACTGCTAATAACATCTATTTCAATTGTCTATATGTTGATCCTTCATCCCAGACCCACAACATTCTTCAAGTTCTTTCACAATCTACTTCTTCCTGGTCTCTTTGCTTCCTTCATTTCAGCAAATGTCAGATAAAAGTGCACATTTCAAAGAGGAATCATGTCCACATTGCAAATATCTTTCTTAAAGGTTTCCCATGCACAAATATTCATATTTGTCTATGCATGATATACATTAACTAAATAAACTAAATCATAGTTATCTCAGGTGTATTGTGTTGAGTTTTTTTACTGCCATGATTTCAAATTATTAACATTATTAAAAGCTGTATCTTATTATTAAGCACATATGACACAGTGATTTAGTTATTCAGTTCAAGTTTGTTCTTTGTTACTTTATACTTACTGGCCTCACCTCCATGTTTTATTTTCATCACAAAGAGATAATCATATGGAGAGTATTTACTGGTCCTTGGCTGCGAGGTGAATCGTTTCTTCGGCTGCTCTAAATATTCTCTGGACTCGAGACACGCTGGATAAGTTTAAATCGAGCTAATCTTTCCCCAACAGTCTGCCATGGGTCATTATAACGCTGCCGTGGTTTCAGTCGGAACGAAAAATGTGACTTTTTATTTCAAGGGTTCAAATTTCTTTTTTATGATGTCAGTAAACCAAGAAGACTAGCTGAGACACTTCACTAGTCGTGTCCAAAATAAAGAGCAAAAAAATGGCAAAAGTTACTGGCTGAATTATTATTGTTTTATATAACACCGCTTAGTATTATGATTTATCCCTTTTTTCATATCCAACTAAAAGTAATCAATTCAAAAAAGCATGCTTAGAAAAATGGAGAAGGAGGAGCCTAAACACTTGTGTTATCTCTGGGTCAAGGTGACCCGAAGGCCCCAAAACATGGTCTTCCATCTTGACCTAGAGACAACACAAGGGATACCTCAAACAGATTTGATTTCGGGCTTTGGGGTCACCTTGACCCAGAGATAGCACAAGGGTTTATAATAAAAGTTTTTTTAAAAGTTCTTATTTGACTGTAAATAACTTTCCCTTTATACAAATGTTCTTCTCAAGATTCTCATTGTGAATCAATAAATATATGAGGTTTGACTATTTCTGCTGTAAATACATGTACATTGAAAAAATTGATTAAAAGGCAATTTAGTACAAAAGAAATTGAAGGTTTTTATTCATTTTTTATCTTTTTTTTTTAATTGTGTTGACACACATTGACACAGGATTTTTGAAAAAAGAATCAGTTAACTAATGAAAATATAATCTTACACATACTATCCATATAGTATTATCTAGAATAAAAAGAAAATACATTTTTCAGATACATCGCTTGGTCTAGAAACATTTCCATTGAAACACTGAAGAGTTAATATTTGTGCTATTATTCAAATACACAAATTATTTTCTTTGCTTTAGTTTTATTTTACTGTTCTTAAGGTCAGTCATCAGTTGTGATTATTCCAATCTTAACCAACATTTAGAGCTTTGCTATTCATCTGTATAAAACACTGGCTTCTCGCCTTGAGCCAGGCAGGCTCCGCTCTCCTCTTGTCTCAGCGGGGGTCACAGTTTGTCACTTCAGATCTGCCTCCTCCAACATCAACCCGGCCTTGGAGCAGCGGCCACTTATGTCGCCTGGCAGCCGGGGCCTCTCGGGGGACGCATGAATAAAATTTGTAAAACAATTGGAGCCAATGTCGGGGAAAATGTTGCCGACCGATCTCAGCGGAGAGTCAACCTCATTGACTTGAGTTTGGGGTGCTCGGGGCGAGCCCTCGTATTGGGGCTGATCTGAGGAGAAACAGCGATGCATCAGCTTCTCTGCATCTATTAATGCGCTGCCGGTTTGACGCCACCGACCGCTTTGCAGGGATTTATCAAGCTGCTTACCAAAGCAGACGATGAATTCATTTGCGTACTAATGAGACGGGATGGCGATTATTCTCTCTTTAAGTTACACCTGCTATGATCGTCATGAAACGCAATCAAACCCATTTCAGGGTTTCTTTATTTTGTTGCTTCAAAAGGTTTTCAGGTCAATTTGTCTGATTTTAATTATGAAGTCAACAAAGGCTCAGATTGTTTGACTCCAATCTTGAGTATCATTGATTCGTTGAGTATATTTTTTTCCTTTTACATAATCCCTCTGAAATCACTGACGCGTGATCAAATCTAATCAAATAACTCTTTCACTTTCCCGCTCTCACAATCAATCGAGAAAATAGATTTTATTAGGGGTAATTGTTCCCAGTTTGGCGCTCATGATGTCTTGATTAGTCCTATTCTCCAGAGGGCTCTCGAGCCGAGCACGCACCGCTGCCGCTGTTAAGACTGGATTAATGAAAATCCTCTTTGTCTCAGCAGACACAAACACGCACACTCAAGTGACTTTGCAGAGGCTAATGGGGTCAAGCAGGGTTTCAGCGCATAAGCCAGAGGTTAAAGACGCAACATGAGTTAACAGAGTGACTCCATATACTTGTGGTTAACTTACGTTTTCTTCAGATGAAATCTGCTGTGAGGCTGCTTCACTGTGCTGCCCTCTCTGGCAGTCAGTTTTACAATATACCCAGAAGACTTTAAAGTTTCAACTTGAAAAATCTGATACATTTATCGTGTGATTGGACACTTAGCTTCAAAACAAGGAGCCAAAATCTTCTAGTAGTTAAATTTTTTTTTTATATATTTACCAAACTATCTGTAACATGAAGTATCAGTTTGACTTATGTCTTTTGAATTTTCTGTTTGTCCTCTTTTACTTTCAGTTTTACTCTTTTTAGAATTCCCTGTATAAATATATGTTCCTTAGGTTATATTGAACACTTTGTTTTTTTTATACTTACTGATATAAACATGAACATTCATCTTCTTTGACTACTACTACCCAGGGGCTAAATTGAGTTAATAGAGACGGTTGGTGCTGCAAATCACTGATTTTAATATCTATATAGTTGAAGCTCTGGGTTAAATATTTTCATTTAATTAAAAACAACAAAAAGAAGCCCCTTGGAATACAATTAGATTTTGTGATGGAATCTGGGCCTTCGTGGCATTATGGAGTGTTAGTAGTCATCCCTAATGAAAAGGTAATTTTTTTCAGTTTGGTCAAATTCATTTATTCATTCATTTTCTTTACCGCTTCATTAGCCATCCTTAATCCCTTGCAGTGGGCGGTGATTGCGGGGGGCCTGAGCCTATCCAAGGTTCTACGGGCAAGAGGTGAGGGACACCCTGGACAGGACGCCAGTCTGTCACAAGGCACACAAAGACCGACAACCATTCACACACATGCTTTTCCAAAGTTCTCAATCAACCTCTTTATGTCTTTTAACCGAGGGAGGAAACACAAGGAGAACATACACAGAAAGGTCACAAGTTGACTCCCTCCCGACCTGGAAGTGAACCGGCAACCTTCTTGCTGTAAGGCGATATATAACTGGCTTCTAATAATCTTTAAATGAGCATAAGTCAGTCTTGTTTTTGAAAGCGGAAAAATTTCTCTTATGAGCGTATAGTTTAGTTAGTAGCGTATAGTTTTATGCAGATAAAACTATATAACTGAAGTCAGCATTCCGAAAATTTAGAAAATCATTCTTTATTCTTTTGCAAATTAATCCTTAACCCCAATCTAACTGCTCTATAGCATCAAGCTTTGAAAGCATGCAAAGTCCCACTATATTGACAAACCAATGAACATCAAACTCTGACAGGTTTATCAAACCAAAGCAGCTTCACTGGCACTTCAATTCTTCTTTTCTCTAAAAAAAATGGCCTTAAAGGTACTCGCTCTGAGCCGTTATCGTATTTGATGCGAAGGCAGTTGAAGCAGATTGTATATATTTGACAAGACGAAAGCAGGCATTCAATACAGAGCAGAAAATATGATTTTATAATAATGTCTAATAATAATAATAATAATTTCATAATAATTCAATAATAATGTTTAGAATGTGAAAAACAAGAGGGTTTTATTTATTCTGAATTAATCTTATTTTACTCCATTTAATGGTGAATTAGTCAAATAAAATAAGATAACTATTACAGTTGTTTTCTGACTTTTGTTACTTTTACATTACATTTTTACATTTTGTTATTGCCGATATATATATATATATGCAACCTGATCTTTTCCTTTTTAAATGGTAAAGATTCTCTCTAGTTATAATATTACAAGAAAACGTTATTGTCAATGTTTAAAATTATGGAATGATATGAATAGAAATCTAATATTCAGGAAGGACCAGATGATTCATTTCTGTTGGTTGTGTTGTCATTCCAAACTCCTAAAAGAAATGTTTGGTTATTCAGGCCATTAGAAGACTTGGCTGACCTATTTACAATTAAAAATACATTGACGTACAAAATAAATACTTGAAGTTTCCCTCATTAAAAAGGTGAATAAACTTTAACTATCTCACTCATTGCTATGTGGATAAGCAAGTAAGAATCAATAGTTCCTCTGCTCTGGTTTTAGCTGACGAGGACTTGTAGTTACCGACATTAGACACGTTCTACTAACTTCTGTAGCCTGAAAAGAATCTTTTTCATATCATAATTGAAATCAGCAGCAGGATTTAGACTCGTCCCTCGCAGGAGACGAGGAAAACATATCGTGGGAAGGTTTAGCTAATTACTTTCAGATGACCTTGTTGATGCATATATATTGTTTTTTTTTATAAGATGTGTATTCCTGCTGTGTGCAGCGACATCTATTACCTCAGAATAAATAGGTATCACACAACAAAACAACCAGTGGAGAAAATTGGCACATCTTTATCTCGTGTGAACCGTGAGGATGAACTGACACTGTGCTCATGAATAGAATTTCTGTGATGGTGGAAAATAACTCCTATGGACCACATTATGATGCTTACAATATACAGCTAAAATAAGTATACTGTTGAATGTAATCATGGGAAAAAATGTGAAACTATTTTAATTTTAAACAGCCTGTTTTTATCGTTTCATCACATCACCAACCTTATCTTTGCGACCTGCCTGAAGTCAAAATAATACCTCAAAACAAAATGTTTTTGATGGCTATCATACTGTTTTATCACTAATACTAGCTCTACATGTAACTTGTTAAGTTGATTTTTATTTCTTTTCATTTATTTTCTCTCTGTCTCTTCCTTTTTGTAATGTTTAAGATTTATGGAAAATAATTAGCTTTCTATCACATTTTAAAATTTGAATTACTATTAATGGAAACATTACAATTTTATTTATGTATTTGATATACTTTTCTTTTAATTAAAATATTTAAATCTACTTGTTTTTTTTAGAATCCTTAAATAGAATATATATTAAATAATATAAAATCAGATTAGCACTGAAGATAATTTATTTTTTGTCGTTTTTGTTTGTTCTGTCATTTAGCTGGACGGCCCATTATAACAGTCAGTATATAATGTGGCCCCTGAGGAAATGTATTTGCCAACCCCTAGAACATATCCGAACGTTTTAACGTTTTACAGTTAAGATGGAGAACATTTCTTAAATAAAATAACAAAAATGACTCAAATCCACAGTGAAACCACACAAAAATCCATCAAACATGAAACAAAATATATGCATTATTATTATTTTCCTTTTTATTGTATGCATTTCTTTATGTTTGATTCTCTTTGTGTTGTTTATAATGCTGTTATATTGCAGTCTTCAGTCAACTGATATGGTAAAAAAGGGTACTTTCACCAAAATGTATTAGTTATTATATTTTCCCTGAACAAGCTTGTGTAAAGAGGCAGGTGGGAGTCTGGAAGTCAACAGATTTGAAGCTTCAAGTGTTCAATGTGATAGAGGTCCAGCTGAATCTGGGTCAGTGATGCTGGTGTGTATTTTAAACTGTATGCAGTTTGCAAAATAGATTTTCAATGACCGACTATTGTGTATATGTACGAGTGAATCAGATTGAATCCCTGTCTTTGCCTCTTTAGTTAGTAATTTTGGTGGTTGAAACAAACTCAAAATCAACTGCTTGTTTTTCTCTTTTCTCCGCTCTTACCAACATCTCGTTAGAAAGAAGTTTTATTTTTCTTTGGCAATCAGATGTAACAGACAAGGATTGATTGACAAGCTTTAAATAGTAAAATACTTTTTGCCGATTACGTGTACATGGTTTGGGATTGTTAGGCTTTGATAACTCAGGAT
Source organism: Callionymus lyra (assembly GCF_982586985.1). Taxonomy (NCBI): domain Eukaryota; kingdom Metazoa; phylum Chordata; class Actinopteri; order Syngnathiformes; family Callionymidae; genus Callionymus; species Callionymus lyra. The sequence continues at coordinate 22,800,312 of NC_141832.1, read as the reverse complement.
CACAACTAGGATGAGGCCCCCGGTGGCCAAGAGGTTACGCCAAAGTAACCGAAGTGAGATCAGTTTTCCCAATAGATACATAATCCTGTGACTCTTCACATGTCAAGATGCTGGTCCGTGAATATAATGCTGACATTAAACTGGTCCTTGGTGAGTAAAAAGTGAGTAACCCCTGGTGTAGATAATCTCACCATCTGTGAAAAAGTAATCGGTAACCATTATTTAAAATGTTGGTCATATCTGATGATAAATTATTGGAACCATCTTTCAAATATTCCGAATATAAGTGAGTCCGAATATAAGTTCATCTCAAGTTTAAATAGAGTCTTTTAACCCTTGTGTTGTCTCAGGGTCAACATAAGGAATACCACAAACATTTGTTTTCGGGTCAAGGTGACCCGGAGATAAAGCCCCATCTGACACTCTACAGACCAGGTAGTCTAAAGCCAAAAGTAAGTTAGTACTAAAGAGATGCAGCAAAAAGAATTGAAGGTTGTCAACAAGCATGAATTATTATTGTTTTGGTTCGTAAATGTCAACTGGATGTTTGTGTGCTTTTTTATTAAGGACAGTCAAGACTGATCCCTGACTGCGGGCAGATGATAAATTCAAAACTAATTCCTGATCAACAGTCATTGATTGCAAGTGGGGGAGAGAATCCAGCGGCGTTCCTACATCCATCACTAACCTCTGGAGAATGTAGCGCGTGTCGGTAATGACCAGGCAACAACACATCGTGATTTATTACCCGTAACGTGTGAGGAGTTTGTTCTTCAAAACTGTTAGTGAGGTGTTGATGTGAGCAGCGGGAACATTTTAACAGCTGAGCCTCAAACAGCCTGACAGCAATAATCTGTTAAGATACGATTCAGAGTGTGGTGTGCTGATCTATTGTGTACCCACTTCACCAAATTGTCTTCTATGTGGGTGTTTATCGTTGCTAAATGAAAGCAGGTTTTCTTTCTTCACCTCGGCCTCCTCATTGGCTTCTCTGTGCCCCGTAAGTAGTGATGCTTGAGGACACTTCAGCAACTTTCAATCAAGATGAATCTGTCTGGGATTAGCCAAGGTCTCTGTGGACAAACGTGTAGAATGGACCGTTTTTTGGAGCTGCTGTCTCAGAGCTGTGGTTCCCAGGGAGACAGCTCACTATATCATCCGGCTGTCGGCTGTTTGTCCGCAGCCAGAGCGGGAGACACTGCCGTCGCATCCCGTGTTGCCTGAAGGTGAAACCAATGCATCATTCCAGAACGCCTTTTTTTGCATTCTCCTCACCGCTCATACAGATGTCCACATCAATAAACTGACTTGAATTGGAGGTTTATTTTCCAGCTATTGTTGGACCGGATCGAATCCACGCAAACACCCGTTTAGCATTTCATCGGTGTTCAACTAAACAAACACAATCAAGCGGCCGATTCTTTTCCCCCCTGATCTACTCTCAGCGAGTGCCACTCCAGCCGTTTGTCTCTCATTTGCAGCGAGGTGTCTTTTTTTATTCTGACACTCACTGGAGCCGAAACCAAATCAGCTTCATACTCCACGGTCCACTCAGCGCATTTACGGAGTCAAGCGGTGACGGCGTCTGTTTGCAATTCCCAACACGACGCAGACGTCGGTGTTTCTGTGTCAGTTATTAAAAGTCAGGTGGAAGATCATGCGGCACACTGGGCGGGTGAGCGGGTGATGCACGCCTGAGGCAGAAGAAGAGCTGTTGGAGTAAATCAAGAGTAATGCCATGAATTCAATTAGGTCGGTCCGCCTATACCAGGAGTGGTTGATTCCACTTTTTGAATAAATATTGTGATGGGAATATTTTAGAAAATGTGACAAGTAACAAGGAAACATGACAAAAAAAACGAATAGGTTTGTTGGGACCATTTGTTGTGCTTATTAAAATGTATTAAATTAAGAACAGTGACTCTTTAAATATTGCAAAAATGTTGAATGAGCCCAGAAAGTGTATCCAAACTTTTGGCCTGATCAATAGTCCTATAGATTTTTTAAAACAGCTTGAAGTTAATTTTTGATAACCAACAAACAATTATTCATCTCTGTAATTTATTTTGATTTCAGTTGGAGGAACATTTCTGTCTTCAAATATGTGGCTTCGCTGAAATAGATTGTGATCTCTTTTTCACTGGGAAACTTTAAACTAGAATTCAACCATAATAATTATACGATAACAATAACATTAATTCATACAGCACCTTTCAGACAGGACAGCAGTTGCAAAGTACTTACATTAGAGCAGAGTCAATCACAAGAAAAGCAGAGTAGAATAAGATGCAATACAATTATTAAAGGAGATGTAATGAAAGAATCCAGTTAAAAGATAAAGACGTCACATTAAAGTCCGTCTGTGTGTTTTAAAAAAAAGATGACTCAGCCTTATCTCCTCCAGCAGGCTGTTCCAAAGTCGAGGCTCCCTGATGGAGAATTATCGATGCCCCTTTGATTTCTGCCTCATTTTTTTGGAACAATACACACATTTGAAAATCTTTTTTTGTTCTTAGAACCCGAATAATTACATTTCCTTTTTTTTCTCTCCAGAGTTTTTTTTATATTCACCACAGGCGAGAATGAATGTTTTCTTATTATCCCGTCGGCCTCCTTTTGAGTTAAGATACTGAAAGAGTGAATAAGTAAGTAAGTAAGAATTAATACATTTTTATTTATATAGCACTTTTCCAGACTAGGGTCACAAAGCGCTTAAACAATCAAAACAATATTCAATAAAGTATATACTTTAAAGGTCAATATAACACTGAGTTCCAGAAAATCAAGGAAAAGCAAATAAAAACATCTTAAGAAAGTGAAGCAACAATTTCAATTTATGGACACGTTTGCTTTTGATTAGAGAACCGGTCATTGTCAACCACCACACACATTTTTATCTCAATTTTCTGCAACCCAAAAACCCCCAAAAGAGTGTTTTACAAATTGCCAGTTGCCCCTGCTTTCCACCCCCGTCACCCGCCGCCTGCCGCTTGTCACCACTGCTCCCAGACACCCATGGGTGTCGTCACGAGGTCAGCCACGTGTCTCCTGCTGTAAACAGGAAATTAATAATTCATAAGTCTCTGAAGTTTGCGTGGGACAGCTGATGGTTTCTCCGTGACGGGCAGCGATTTACCCTGAGCACTCGCTCTCTAATCCTCAGCTGGAACAGCACTAATGAGAAACGTAAGTGTGAGGGAGACGCCGTGTCCTTGACCAGTGTGGCTCGTGAGGTTGGCTTGAAGTTGCAGGAGGTATAAAGCAAAAGTTATGGTAGTGATCCAGGTCTCTTAATCAAAATCCTGCTTTACTTTCATGAAGATTATGGTTTGTGTATCTACTGCTTCACATCTCAGATTAAAATATTTACATTTTTATGCATTAAGATGCAACAAGTTCTCACTATTTTTAAAGTTTTTTTATGATACAAGATGAATAAATGAATGATGAGAGATTGTTTAAATTAATGTGACCCATTTTATCAATTTATTTATTTCTCATTTTACTGGATAAAATATTTTATATATAATTTGGATTCTTTTCAAGAATGTTCAGAAACGTAGTTACTGGTAACATAATAACTTCATTTTGCCAAATTGAAGAACCGTAGTGACCACAATAGTCAGGGTGATTTATTTATTGTAAATATTTTTATTTATTATTCATTGAGTGTTGTCTGATGGATGACTTTTGACAGTCGGAGCACGCTGTTTATTTATGGTGTCAACGTCTACACGGATATCAAATCATATGCGTTTAAAAAAAAAATCAATAACATGTTTTTTTCTCTCCTTCTCCCCTGATGACCAATGAGGCGTGTGTGTTTTGGTCATGTGATATGGGAGTCAAATGGGAGTTTGTGATGTCAATAAAGTTTGGAGACTTTGATAATAGTACTATGAGTGGCGGAGTAATACTACGATGACTTGGGGAGTAAAACTATGGTGACTTGCAAGGTAATACTACAATGAGTGGTGGAGTAAAACTATGTTGACTAGCAAAGATAATACAGTGATGAGTGGTGGAGTAATACTACGATGAATTGTGGAGTAAAACTATGGTGACTTGCAAGGTAATACTACAATGAGTGGTGGAGTAAAACTATGTTGCCTAGCAAAGATAATACAGTGATGAGTGGTGGAGTAATAGTACGATGACTTGTGGAGTAAAACTATGGTGACTTGCGAGGTAACACTACGATGAGTGGCGGAGTAATAATACGATAAGTTGCGGAGTAAAACTATGGTAACTTGCAAGGTAATACTATAATGAGTGCCGGAGTAAAACTATGGTGACTTGCAAGGTAATACTAAGATGAGTGGTGGAGTAATACTGCAATGACTCGTGGAGTAAAACTCTGGTTATTTGCGAGGTAATACTACGATGAGTGGTGGAGTAATACTACGATGAGTCGCAGAGTAAAACTACGGTGACTTGCGAGGTAATACTAGGATGAGTGGCTGAGTAAAACTATGGGGACTTGTGAGGTAATACTACGATGAGGGGCAGAGGTAAACTATGCTGAGCTGCAAGGTAATACTAGGTTGAGTGGCGGAGTAAAACTATGGTGACTTGCAAGGTAATACTATGATGAGTGGTGGATTAATACCACTGGGACTCAGGGAGCAATATTATTATGACTTGCTTTGAAATACTATGGGGATACTATGGTGACTTGGTGAGTTTACCACAATTTGAACAGATTTTTGAGCGCTGTGTATCACATGAAATCGTTTTGAGTGAGTGATTTAAATTAAACAATAAAGGTTATAAGATCCACTCGACGGTAAATGAAGTTATGTGATGTATCTGTTATGTTGGATATAATTGAGTACCTATTGGAAGTGCAAATAAATAACTAGTGTCTGATAACTTCTGGTAGGGCTTTGCTGTCATGGGATTCGGAGGTGCTTGACTTGAGACAGAACCCTCTAGTGGCTATACAGCGCAACTGTGAACGACTGGTGACACGACAGTTACAACTCTGGACTAAATGTGTAGAAAATATTGTGAATGATGACACATCTACTGTTTAGTATCCTGAGCTCTGATGATTCCAGTGGAGTAGAATCAATGACTAGTTTAGTGAAAAATGTTGGTGCTGCTCAGTAAACACAGTATATTGCACGTGGCCTGTTTATCCAGGCTTTGGTTTTCTCTGTTATCGTTTTAAAATCCTCCATAGGGAGCTTCAACCGAGGCGCTCTGACCTGCACACCAAGTTATACTTGACAGAAGAACCAGGTTGAGGAGCTGGAGTTTATGCTGGCGGGAAGCTGGGAGTGATTGCTTTTTTTTTTTTAGACTCTTTATCACCACCGCAGCAGGCGTTGAAGACGCTTCACACTGCAATACTGAAGGAATTCAAAATTTACCACCGTGGTCACCCTCACCACGTCTGACTCACGCCTAACCCCCCCCCCTCCCTCCAATTCTCTTCTCTGTGATTCCTCTCACTTCTAATCTGGTGAACTCCCTCTGGCCAGCAGTAATTTAACAATCCTGTTATGGTCCTGCTCCTGCAAACACCTGCACAGGCTCTGATAACAATCCTTATCTCCTCAGCCCTGCATCATGTCCCTTTAACATTTTATCTCCAGGAGAGCCAGGAAGGAGGCAGCAGTGGAGGACCCATATTTCCAATCCTTTTCGCTGTCGTCAAGTTTTCGTATTTAAAGATGCGCAACAGCTCACATGAGGAATCCGTCCTTTATCTTGGTAATTACATGCCAGGAGCCGAGGAGGCATCTGCATGGCAGCTCTCGGAGAGGAGGAGGAAGGAGGCAACAAAAGGCAGAGCTGCTTCTCACCAAATCGCTTTTCAATTTACAGTTTTGCAGCTGTTTTCCTGCAGAGAGCTTGTCAAAGGGCTCGTCCTCTTCTGGGCGACAAGTGCAAATGAAATGCTCTCTGTGATTTTTCTAATGACGCGAAAAATGTTTCACAGATCAGGAAATGTTTTCTTTATTTTTTTTTAAATGTCAGACTTTTTTAAGAAACATATCTATCCGTTACGCTACATTTTCTTTGCTCTCCTCTTAAAGTGATAGTTCACCCAAAATTCAAACTTCACTCATTTTCTACTCACCCTTATGTCGACTCAGAGTAATCCGTTCCTTTTTAGAGTTATATGCAAAAAATGTTTGTTCATTTTAATGAATGCTTAGTTGTCTTGTCTTCATCTTAAAAAAGTGAAAATAGACGACCTTAAAAACATCCAAATACCTCCGTGGTGCTCGTCTGAAATGCCCATCTTGTATTGAAGCCTTTAGACGTTAGAAATTGATCCGTAAAACGCTCAAATAAGTCTATATTTTAAGCTTGTTTGTAGCAGAAGTTTAAAGAATTACATGCGACACAGGCAGAAAGTACTACATATTTCTCTAAAAATAATCCCAACCCTCAGTCAACAAGAGGGTGAGTAGAAAATGTGTAAATTTCTAATTTTCAGGTGAACTAACCCTTTAACTTAACTTAGGGCCAGCTTTAATCATCAGACACACTTTTCTTGGAAAAGAAAGAATAAAAAACCAAAAAAACAAATTATTCTTATTGATACAGTTTTGGTTTTATCCAACACCAGTTTAAGACTGGTACTTTTGAAACATCCCTTAAGGTTAGTAAGTGCCTGAGATTGTGCTTACAGAGAAAGTAATGTATTGATTTGAGGCTGTTTTAGTGATTTTGGACCCTTTTGTACTCATCAGCATCTGTCCGTTCAAACAAAACTCTCTTTAGAAAATGTGCATTACTCTGGACATTGAAAACGCTTCGTTTCATGGGCGATTAAATCTCATTCAACCCAACCACGCCCACTCTGCTGTGACTGGTCAGGTGTCAAGGGCATGCTGTCTTCTGGACCGCCTCCGCAAAGATCTAATAGATCAAATACGATCATTCATTCTACAGTAGCTTACAAATCTTCATGGATCTACTGCCCAACCCTTAGGGTTCAAATTGCGGAGCTCGACCAGTGGTGCAGGAATGTCATGATATAGAGGTTTGTCACGCCGTGTCATCAATCCTTAAAAGGCACCATCGTGGAGGGACTTAAAAGTAACAAAAAGTAGTGAAGAGATCCCCAACTTGTGAACAATGGTAAATTATTGCCACGTTTTTGGCAGCACCAATCAACCAGATATTGAAAAGACGTAATAATAAATCGTGTTCCCTTAGAGTATGGAATACCAGATACGCTGATAAGGACAGTCTGTTCCCGTACGCCTTGTGCCAGAGGTCTGTCGACATAGCCGGTAGGAAGTTGGAACTTTTTTTTCCAGTAAGAGTTGGACTCCTCAAAGGCTGCTTTGTCATCGATTCTGTTTAAAACATTCACGGACAGAATTTCTAGGTGTGGCCAGGGGCGTTGCAGGAGTCTGGTTTGGTGGTCTCTGCTTTTTGCTGATGGTCCCGTTGGCTTCATCTGGCCCTGACCTCCAGCACTCGCTGGAGTGGAAACGCCTGGGTGTTCTCGCTGAAGCTGCCAGATACGTTTCTTCAAACATTGGGGAAACCTGGTAAACTGTGGATTGTACTGTACGTCCATATTAGAAACGGTGTGTGTGAAGTGTGTTGATATGAATGAGTGCGGGCGAGCACAAGTGAGTGTTTGTGTAATTGAGTGTGCAGGCATGCACTGGAACGTGTGTGTGCATATGCAAGTGTGTACACATAGTGTGAGCTTCTGCATACACTTGGATACTTAAATATTTATTAAAGACAACCTACTGATCAACTTTTCAGAATAACAGTAACATTTTTTTTCTCTATTTAAAAGGTAATGTTTGGAAATACAGAGCAAGTCAAAGATAAACTTCTACTTTGAATTACTAACAGGTTTACACTCGCAGAAAGATTTTTGCAGACTGCGGTCAAGCCCTAAAACATAAAGAGCTGTATCCAAAAGTTTTTGATATTTCCTATATTTAGAGTTTGATTCTCATGTCAATCTCCAGGATTTCTTTGCATCAAAATATTGTCTTAAACCGACTATGAATGTTGTTATTGTGGCATGAATGTAACAGGATTATTTGAGTGTTAGCCATTAGACATGACAGTTGCTAATGATAACTAGCAACTATTTTAAGTCATATTTTAATCTCACCAAATGACTGCATAGATTGGCTGCAGACTAGGGATAGATGGCAACAAGTCAATTTACAACCATCAATTTAAAAAAGCCTCTTTTTTTAAATTGAAATAAATGCACTGTAAAAACAATACACAAAACCCACATACATTTAAGACAACGTAAAGGTTTTGCAGCTACACTGCAGTAACCCCTTAATATATCAGTTTTGTCAAGTTTAATAAAAATAACAAGCTAATAAAATTAACCTTAGAAGTGTTGTACAATCAAGGGTTGTATTGATGGATATTAATCCCTTTAGTATTTTAGTCAGAGTTGGTTTTTGGGTTCATTAGCAGTGTTAGCTCCTCAACAGCTCTGACCGTAAATGATTAACAATTCCTTAATAAAAAGAAGACCTCGCTCTTTTTTAGTTTATAGATTTTTTTTTTCGATCTATAGATTCAAATTGTTTTGCCGTGGAATCTGGAGTTCTTTTGTCGTCTGACATTTCCCTCACGTTATCGCCACCTTTGTTTTTCACAATATGCTACACAGGATTAGAGAATTGAATCTAATAGATCCAGAAGGCCCCGTCAGCAAGGCCTGTAAATGAAGTGCAACAGATGTGCCTCTGTAGATTAATCTTCCTGCTCATGATCAATTATTGGAGCGCTGGCGCTGAGGCGTGCGGCTGATTCGAAACAATTACAGCTCAGGTTGGGCAAAATTAGCTCATTCATTTACGGGCGACTGCAGATGATTGAGCGAGAGAAGGCTTTTTTATAAAGTCACTAGGGGGTAATTGCTTTATAACATGTCCCTCTGTTGGCCTTTTCAACTCTTGGCCACGTCTTTCTGCTACAAATATGTTAGGATTAAACGACGAATGTAGCTGATTAACATTTTGAAAATGTACTTCTGTGACATCACACAGCATTTCACCTCGACAATCCTTCCAGGATTAATTTTTACAGATATAAAAAAATGTAATATCCTCTTTAAAATGTACAAAATATGAGGTCCAGCTTAAAGAAGGTGTGTGTTCAAATAAACGGAAAGTTGCATTTAGTAATATGTTAAAGAAATTATATCCACTAAAGGATTTGGAATTGCTAGCATTTAAAAAATTCAGAACAAAAGTATTTTCTAGTGTCCAATTTTCAATCAAACACATTTGATCATACCTTCTCCATTTGGACAAAAGTCTAGGACAAAATAATTGGTTGTAATGGAACTTTCTACTCTTCTTGGAGAAACATTTCCTCTGTCATAAATCATACCAAGCATTTCTTTGAGTAGATTAAGAATGTGGCTCAGCTAATCCTCAGTGAGACCTTTTTTGAAGATTTTATTTCTATTTTAGGAGGTTCAGACTTTTTTTTAAGATTGTCTTCCCATAGCAAAGAAAAATTGAAGATGAGATCTCATTCATGTCACATTAGCATCTCCTAGATATACAGTAAATGAGCACTAATTGAGACAAAAGTGGTCATTTTTCTCAAATGTCTCTCCTGAGAATGAAGTCTCATAGTACAAGTTCTCTAAATTCTCTTACAGCTGTCTCTAATCCTGATCTCAGCTAAGAGAAATGAAACATACTGTGCCGCCTTGGAATATTTCTCAATTTGATCTTATATTATATCTCAGTGAGAAAAAACGAAAAATTTGATGAGTGCAAGCTCTCAAATTAATCTCAATATGACCTCAAGAAAGCCTTTCTCAACAGTTGTAGGGCCAGAGCAGGCTCGTTTATTATTTTCAAAATAAAAGTTCAACGGCATGGTTCAAATTTGTTTACTAGACATTTGCCCTTTACTTGATATTTGCACTATACTAGATTTGCACTATTATGACACTAGTGACTGATTCACTGGTTTCTCATTTGTATAGATGAGAATTCAAGTTCAAATAATGGAAAAAAAATGAACAAATATTAAGTTCAACTAGGTTATTAATTAATTTATTGAAATTAATTGAATCTACTACGAAAATACTATATTGTTTTAACTTTTCAGTATTTAGTATTGTTTTTACAGTCATTTCTAATTACTAATGATAAAGAAAATTTAAATTGCATTCTTAATTTGTTCTCGTATTTCTCAAATACAGCCTGGATCAGGTGTGTTGCACAGTGCTCACTGTGAGACTATGATTCTGATATATAGCTCAAGTATGGAGTGTCATAGCTTAGGTAGAGTGTTGGCCCATGACCTGAAAGGTTGTTGGTTCAATCCCAGCTCCGAATGAGATTTTGTCTTTTAATGCTCATACTTCTCATATTTGTCTCATAAAAGTCTCAAATTTATCTTATTTTATTCTCTTTTATTCTCATTCAAAGGTTATTAGACATAATTGAGATCCCTCTGTTTTCCTTCTTCTCAAGTATCGCTAAAATGGTTTTATAAATTCAACCTCCTTTGTTTTACTGGTGTCTCGTGTTCTTTTTAGCGTATGTCTTGCTCCTAAGGGTCCCTTAAGAGAAGTAGTTCAGAAGCAAATGATCACAGAATGATATGAATATGAGAATCTTACCTCAAACATCTCTTTTTTTTCCATTTTGAAGCCTTACTTAGAACCTTAAGAGAGTGTCCATGAGACCACCATAGTCTATATCAATTATAGAAGAAGAATCTGAGACATTTGTTACTGAAAAATTGCTTTGAAGCAAGACCATCTTGTAAATGTGGTCAGGATTGGCCAGACTCCATGGTGTAGTCTACAGTATTAATGCTCAATGGTTTAATATTTAGATCAAGAGTTTATTTGATGAACCAAATTGTTTCAAACAGATAAAGGAGGATCACCACCGCTGACGCTGCCATGTAGCAACACGCATTAGCCTCATTGAATTAGCTTAGCTATTTACAAACAGACCACTTAACCCACAGCAGTTGAGAAGTAAAAATGAAAACCAAAGCCAGACATTCTGTTAGACAAAAAAAATGATAATATGTTCACGCTGAGTTTACTGCTGTGGAAGTGGATTCTTGCTCCACAAAAGAGCAACTTACCAGGAGGCCAATTATTCGTGGAAGAAGGTGTGATTCATGAAAAGAACATATATCAACAAGAGAAGTTGGGCACACGCTCCTGCTGTGAATACGTTGCGCTAATGGCGAGATTTTTGTGCATCTCAATGGATATGAGTAATCAAGTAATCTACTCTCCGCACGCACTTGACTGGCTTCCATTACACAAATAAACCAAATGTTCTCTCTGAATGTTCGCAAGTGTGTGAATGAGTCATTAACTGCGAAAGAGTCTCTCGTCGATGTGCATTTCTGTGATTTTCCCCGATAGAAAAGGATAGAAAAGGATGTTCTTTTCTACATTTTTCTCCTGTTTCTCTGAGCTAACGATCATGCGCTCGGGGACTAATCAACTCGATGTAAGTTGACTTGTCACGGTGCGCTGGATTTGTCATTTGGTTGACCAGCCTGATATTTTTCCATGTTAAAAACGTCGTCACAATTAATGCCTCGAACGCTAATTACTCAATTTGCAGAGGAAATGGAGCTCATCTAAGTCCCTGTCAATCTCAGAGAATTCCCAGCAGCAGTTCTTTTTATCAGTTCGGGCACAACTTTCGAATGAACACATCGCTCAGAGTATGGATACAGGGTTTACCTACAGTTCGTCAGCAGTTGTGCTGAAGTTTAGTGGTCATCTGCACCGTAGTGACTCACTCCATCTGCACAGATTAATGTCGCTGATATTTCCCTTCCCATCTTTTTCTTATGCTGCATCAGGAATCAGTAGCATCTCTGTTGGCGGTTTGCAGTCGACTGCCTCGCAGGGTTTCACAGTGGGGAAGCTGAGCAATTTGTTTCTGGATGGCTTCAGGCTTATCGTCTCTGCTTGACAGATGGGCTTTGCTTTCCGCTCAGGTTCGGTTCGACAGCGACGGAACGCTTGCTGCTTGCCTGACAGAACTCATTATAGACTCTCCCCAGGAGAAGAAGCATCTCCGCGAGGTTCTGTTACATCGGCAGGATTGTTACGACTCTGTCAACCCGACGACCGTCGTACTGTCGAACGAGTAGTATGAGGTCAAAAAAAAAATCCTTCAACCGTTGAATCTATTCATTGTGTTTGTTTGTTTGTTTGCCTTTTTACCGCTCTTTATGAAGCTGGTCCAGAGAAGGTTCTCTGTGTAATAGTTCATGCCCTTTACTTCACTAACCTCCAGCCACACCTGAAAAGAGAACATCGCAAGTGCCCTAGAAATCTGATCTTTCCTTCCGAGATAGTAAAATGACCCTGAAACATTCTCAGGCAACATTGAAACAACGTTGGATTTTCAACCAATTCTAACAGTGAATCAACATATATTCAACTAATTGAATACGTTGATACCTAGCTCTGTCCCACCAAAATCCCGCCACAAATGTCCTCCAATGTTGATTCAAGGGCAGAGCTTCAATGTTAAAATGGTTACAGTGAGTTGATAGATTAAAAACAGACTTAAGGATTTAAACAATGATGAGAAATCAGATCTTGGTTCAAATAAACATTTTAATTGTATTTACAATGGGAAAGGAGTTTCCAGTTCTGTGTCCCAATCCTTTCTGAGTTGCGAAAAATTCGGTCTGCTGTTATATCTCCAGTCAAGTTCCAGCATGGAATCAATGTCATTTTCCATCTGGGAAGGGATTCCAGGACGGCCATTTTATACGTCTCTTGGGCTTTTAGCAATGATGTAGTCATGAAGGGTCATTTGCCAAATGAGCCAAACGTCTACTTCCACTCCCACGATCTTTAATAACTCGCATCCCACGAGACATATTAGAAAGCATACATTCTGAAAGCTCCTCTCACAACTTCAGTGATCAAATAAGCACAATAATAAATAAAAAACAATGACGTCAAGGAGAATTATGACAGGCAGGTGAGTCTTAAGTGTCTCAACAAACGCAGCCTCTGACTTCGCATAATGTCTCTTTCGATTTTGGAAGCGAGGAGGAGGAAAAAAAAAAACCTTGTGAAGTAATTTCTGACGCTGAGCGTGCTCTATTTTCAGCGGCGGGTCAAACTGTGCTTAGCCTTGCATATAATCAGGCCACATGGAGCAGTTTGCCGCCTCCTGGAATCCAGAGAGGAGGCAGCGCCGCTGCCGAGCGTTGTTTGGGAGGGCTTACTTTAAAATAGGTTCTGATGGAGAAGGTGACACTGTTAGGATTAAATGGAATCCTCGCTAGAAAAAAATTCTGGACCTAATTAACTGCAGAAATAAAGTAGGTCTATCATCTATTAAAGTGAAGCTGCTTGGTTTCTGTTGTATCATTTCTTCATATCATGAATTAAATACATTTGTATTTGTTATTTTGTGTTAATCGTCTTAAGTACCTTTTTATAAGTTGATGGTTCACATTTTTTAAAGTTAAATTTCAATTCTCATGGTACGTTATCTGAATAAGACATTAAAACAAATGTGTTAATGTTATCAGCTTGTAGCTCCTCAGTGGAATAATGGTTGGACATTGTCATGTAAACTAAATGATAAAGATAAAGGAAGAACATAGCACGTACATACTTCCTTAAACAGAATATACTTAAATAGATGAACAATTACACTCTTGAAAGACAGTTATAAAAAATCCACATGTATGATAAAGGAAGTGTATTTCATCATGTATTTAAGAAGGTTTAGAAATCTTCATCCCTTGTATGGCTTTTAACTGCTGTGGCTTTAAAACACTATGGGAAATATGTTTAATGTAGAAAATTAAGCCCTTGGCAGTGGTATGCCTGAAAGGCTTTCTAGTGTTCAGACCACTTTCCAGACAAGGCATTTGTGTTGAATAATTGAGTAGATGTTACAAAGCTCCTCACTGTGTCATTTCATGTATAAAACAAAGACAAAGAATGAGTCCCCAAGGCCTGAATTTTTTATTTTCGATACAAATCAACATTGCAATGTAATGGAAATAGATTTTTAAATCGCAAGGACTGGGATTAAAATAAATATATACATGTATATAACAAAGGATCAGAAACGCTGATGCTAAGTGACACTTGACAGGTGAGTGGGAGAGTCTGGGAGGAGACTTTTTGTTTTGTTTTTGGACTTTGCCAAAGAGGACACAGATGAAGCGCCTCTGGTGGCCAGTCAGAATCTGGATTTAGAAAAGATCCTTCACAGAGCACGGCATTGAGAGGAAGCTGCCTTGCTAATGTAGCAATAACAACCATGAGCAGTACCAGCCGACGTCCCGGAAAGCTTAATGTTTAGATATTTAGGTGTTTCAGCCAGAGATTTATTTTTATATCGAGGTTATTTTCTTACCAGTCTTGTTCTGCAGTGCTTTCTCTGATTTAATTTCAGTCAAGGATATATTGTATATATAAATAATATATTTTTATATGGCTGTTCAAAGTCAATAATCTGCTGACTTTTGAAAATTCAATAGTTGAATAAAGATGTTTTATATTAACAGCATGGCATTAGTGAGAAAACACATGCTGTGTCAGGATATATATCATTTAAAATATTAGTTGAAATAATTAAAAAATCATTCGTCTGTCCATCTTATTCAGTACTGATTAGCTCCTTGTACTAGTTCTATATGCACCTTTATGAACTGAATGGAAATTTGTAATGAGTCGCCCTGAATCATGAAACTGAACTCATCCCATTTTAATTCAGAGGCTAATTGATGTTATCACCTCATTGCTTCACATCATCATTCAATCATAAACTTGGACTGCACTTGAAAGAGGGACAGTTGGAGGACAGCTAAGTGTACGGGGGACGGGGGGGTAAAAAGTGACCATTGTTAATTAAACATCCGTGCGTTTAATGTTCTCCATCTGTGCTCTAATGACTCCCATGATGCACCTCACACCTCCTCCTGATCAAGCGGGAGATAATTGCTTATTCAGACTGGACTCTCTTATCTCCTACGGTCCGTGCAATAGGTTCGGACCGCACAATGTCGCGTGGAACCCTGAAATGGAAATGAGAGGAAATCAAACGATGAAGCGGAAATATGAAATGCATTGTGTTGGTTTTGTCACACAAAGTACTCACTGATTTAAATGTAATTTATTTCTATATTTCTCCAAAGTAGTCTTACAGATTGTTTTCAACAAACAATGTGCCGTTGTATTTGTACCCTCTTTAGAATCCCATACTAAAAAAAATGGTTCTCTACAAATGTCCCCAGTTTCAGCGGAATAAATCTAATCAAGGGTGGATTTAAAGTGTCTTACCTGCAGTTGCTTCCTCTTAGGAAGCAGGTAAAACAGTTCCCTAGACTTTGTGAGTCGATGAGCCTTAATACATACAGTTTATAATTGATACCCCCTCATACTACGCAATCAAAAACATTGAAATCCTTCATTCTAAACATATTAATCTTAGAATACCAATCTTTTTCATTTAGATTGCCAACTCTATAAGAAGGTTATTCTATTTTTCCGTCCTTAACCCATGCACCCGTCTTGTAGAAAGTGAATTTAATTCTTGACACAAGCCTCTTGTTCCACATTAAAGCAAGAGTTTGTCGACGCTTTGCTCTTCCTGTGCTGTCAGGTCCGCTCTCGTCAGTGTCGGGGACCGAGGTTTGCCGGGACGTTTGCACGGCAGCTGGGCGGAGGGCGGGGGTTCGGAGGAGGAACGATGATGGCAGATGCACCGAGAGCATCATCCCTCCCCGTGCATGTCACGACTGCTTGCATGTTTGCTTCACGATGGCTCCAACATCTCACTGGCATATGTAGATATTAGAGCCTCATGTCTTTGACTAAAGGCAACCAATCATCTACAAATAAAAGAAGAATCTTTTTTGAAACCAACTGGTTGTTTTTACAGGTAACAAAATAATAAATTATAATGATATAGTTGCTGAAAACTACACAATTTAACTTATACTTGTGATTGTATTTTATTTAGTGTTGGATTCTTTTCATAAAACAATGGTTTCAATGTGTTCAACATAGAAAAACAAATGCTTTTGCCAGGCTGGCGTTAATCTCCCGTGTTCACTCCACGAAGCCCGCCCACGCTCGAGCTTCACTGGAGGTCTTTTTTAAGTGTCTGACCCGTGACAAATTCTGCTTTGTCTTTAAAAAAAAACGCTGCCATTTTAACTGGAACCTTGTCTTCCTCTTTTTCTTTTTTTTTTTCACCAGCTTTAAAGCCCGACCGGAGAGATACCTGCAGGTGTTTATAGAGACACATTCACAGGCAACTGCCGTCGTTCTGTCTCCTTTTTGGTGTTCTTACATTTGTTTGTTTGTGGGGTGGTTTGGGGAAAAAAACTGAAAAACCAACAAGTTGTTTTCAATAAGCACAGAAGAAGGATGATAGTAAAGCAGAGTCAGATTGAGGTTTATGTGGGAGAAAACATATCCGTATAAATAGAATATTCTTTTGTTGGTTTTGTGCGATAGAAGATGAATGATGAGAAATATTGCGAGGGTGTTTCCTATAGAGCGAAGTAATATAATAGTAGAGTGAAATTATTCCAGTCAGATAATGCCTGAAGCTTAAAAGAAAAGTATTTTAAATTTTTATAGAGAGCAATATAAAGTTACCTTAAAGCCATAAGCATGATCACTTAAACAAGATATTATCAAGTCATTATAATTATCAGAGTTTCATGTTTGCGATGTCAATAAATGAAGTGTCGTTCAATCATGTAGACACTTCTGTTTCCTTTCACGGTCACTATGTAGTGTGAAATTACATTTAACTCACTTCATTTCAGGGCAGATTTGCTCGTTTTAAGATCACTTGGGTTTCGCTTTTTGGACTCTAGTGTCTTTCTATAATCCACTGACACCGATTGAGTTGAGTCGGGTTAGTGGACTCTTCAATGAGAACCAGGTTTACCATTCCCCTGCCACCATAGGAAGAGATAGATTCTATAATGGTGTTATTTTCTCCACCTAGGTGACAAGCATGTGTAATAAAATGAAACAATGTTTCCTCATCATATATCCAGGGATTGATCTGATTTTCTTTTTTACCAGAATTGTTGTTGACTATATGGCTTCTAACCATTGCTGTCTGTCCGTTTAGAACTAGCGATGGAATGGAAAAACAAACCAAAAAAGAATATTCCAGCATAAAAAAAAATCCACTTCGATGTGTCTGTGGTGACAAAATGGTTTGATTTGGCTACAGTTCTGACAACACGACAACATCACTGGTTGAAAAGTGATTGGGACACAGAAGCATCTCTCAATCCAAGTCCTTGGTTTTTCAGCAACATTTTTTTTGCCGCATTCTAACACCCCTGCTATTTCAAACAATCTCTAAAAGTTGTTTTTTTAGCTCCAGCGAGCTTTGTCTTTGTTCAGAGTAATTGTCTACCAGTGATTGATAGAATAAATGTTGGAAATCACGACATATTCCATAACTTTGCAGCAGAGTAGAAGAAGGTAGAGAACGGCACTCTCGACTCCACGAGCTTTCTCTGCCAACATCTATCCAACACAATTACACAAAGCCACAAATAGAAAAGCACTTGTCTTTTCTCTCTGGCCATTCAGCTCTCTCTTCTTTAGCCACAGTCTAGTGCAATTTATCAAACAACAAAGGAGAGTGGACTGACGACAGGAGAATTAAAGAAGAAGGAGCTCTAGTTTACAGGTAAAACAGTGAATAAGAACATGGTTCTAGAAACAACAGAAATTCATAAAAGCATAGATTATGGTATCGTTCTATTTATTTTTTAAAACAGAAACATGATTTATGCCACTTGGAATCAACACAGTCACATTTCTGTCTGTTTTCTTTCTGCCATTTTGTTTAAACAGATTTTTGTCATCGTACAAGTCAATTACTGAGAAGAATAGTCATGCTCTTCTGCACGATAAAGAGCGTTTCAGCATCTGAGTCACAGTTGTCAGTGAGTAAGGAACCTCTTCGTCATGTCCCCTCCACTCACTTAAAAGACGACATACAGTATGTTGAATGTGTTTCCTCAGGAAGTGACACACTTTTACTCTGTACTGTTCAGTTTGGCTCTTGGATTTCTTTCTTTCTTATTAACTAGTTTCCATTATCAATGTTTCCTTAGAAACGGTTGATTATAAAAACCTTGTTTTGAACGGTCACACAGACAGAAACACTTAGACAGAAGCGTCGACCTACACCAGGCACAAAGCTCCTTGAGGTCCTTGACCCATGCACATTGCTAGAGACATCAAAGAAGCAAAAACTGAATTATATTAAGTCAAAAAAATCATTGTTCAAGAACAGAGAACAACGCATCCATCCACCCGGAACAGTGGACATGAATATATTATAATTGTAGGGTGACAACAAAGAAGGACGGATCTTAATGTCCTGACAAAGAAGACTCACTGGTGAGCCTTCCTGAACGTACAGGGTGTGTTGGTGCTCCAGGTCAGGTCATAGCTAACATGAATGTCCAGATATTTGTGGTTGGACTAGGATTTTGACTTCCACAGCTGCTGCTTAGAGTTTACCCAACAGTCCAGGTGTCTCACTTCCTGTCTGTATTCAGACACAGATGATGCATCCTAACACTGCTGTGGCAAAGGCAATTCATAATGTGACAGCTCAAGTCTTAGTGAAGCAGTTGTACTATAGGAGGGTGAACAGGAGGGGGCTCAGCACAATGCCTAGAGGAGAGCCAGTGCTCAGTGTGATAGAAGATGACAAGTTGTAGATCCTGACAGTTGGTTTGTTGGTCAGGAAGTCCAGTACACAGACCAGACGACGTCCTCAATGGAGTGATCCTCCTGCTATGAATTTCGATGAGTAACGTTGATCTACCTTTTTTTGTCAGGGCATTTCTGGTAAATCGGTGCGAGGGTCACAGGATTTAGTGTGAAGCTCACAGGGACGATGCTGAAGGACTTCATACAGGATGGATGGTTAAATTGGCCTCCATAAAAACAGTCTAAAAAACATTTTCTGCTCCTAAAAAAGTTTGGTCTTTAGATGTAGAAAATAAAAAAAGCTTTTGTTTTTGGTGTTATCCTCAGAGGTAACCTTCCTCCTGGGGTTCCCTCGCAAAACGGTTTCAGACAAATAACATTCACCTGCACTGAAGTGTAAATATTATTTGTGAATAAACCCAACAAACCGGGAAAATATACACAAAGTTCTGAAGCCCTGATGTTTGTGCAGGGATTCAGTGGACAAACACACTTGTGAATAGATGTGCTGTGACGCTCGCCGTTGTGTAAGATGTAGTGAGTCATGAGATGGAGGATTTGTTGTGATGGACGGGGGAGGAAGGAGGGGGTTGATGGGGGGGGTGGGGGGGGTGCTAGCCCCTGGGAGGAAGTGAGAGACCGTCGGATCGTCTGGAAGAGAGAGGTAGAATTTGGATATTTGGTTTCAGGCCTGTCTCACCTGCCAGTGGTCATCTGGATCTAAAAGCCAGTGTAGATTCATGCGAGGCTGGATGTAGATTCTGGACGAGGAGAGCATATGTGGTCGTGAACCGGCGCAGAGACGAACACGATGGCAGATGAGTGGAAACTGATGCGGCGTGATAGAAGGAGGTTATGCAGTGCTGCAGGCGGTCCAATAAGAAATGTGTCTGACTGGAATGACACAGTAAATGTGCCAAACACAGCATTATACTCACTCTATCTCACCTGTGGAGCTATTTGTTTCCCCGAGATGAATCAAGGTTTTTTTTTACACAACGCTGTTGTCTGGATTCTGGCAGCGCCTCCGTTGCTGCTGTTATCTTCTAAAGAGGCAAACAGACAAACCCTGATCTAATAAGATGCCTGGGGAGTCACGGGTAGGTGAGGAAGCACCGTCACCGTCCTGGCTGCGAGCTCGGCGTTCCTCTGATAGGCCTGCCAAGAGGATGCTTCCAGTGTGTGGTGAGAAATCTCCCTCCAGGCTGCTGCCCACGTGTCTGCAGGCTGCGTCCGCCCCGCGCCGCATCTCCGGGTGTCAGACAAACAGCAGAGAGTTGAGCCCACACATGGCAAGCGCAGACCCAGGCAGCATATGCTCTGAGCTTTAGTCCACCTCCTTACCACCCACCCACAGTGCACTCGCTGCTCACACAGTCGCTGCCAAGTCCAACACAGCCATGCAGCAAACTTCTGACAGGATTCACCATGCCGCATTTGTGGATTAGGATTAAGATGCCAGGAGTAATAACGGTTTTAAAAAAATGTTGATGGAGTTGTCGGGAGCCGAGGCGGGAGAGTTCAGGGCCAACCAAAACAGATAAGAGTTTAGAGACGCAAGAGTGTTAATGTGGGAAGATGAGGTTTTGACCTCATAGTGTATAAACTTCAGCACCATAATTCATCTTTTGTAGCATTGGTTAAAATTAAATCTTCATCTTCAACTGAAGAGGAGTCAATCTAACAATTCAAGCAATTCAGTAGTGCTTTTCTAAAACTAGATAACCTGCGATCCATCGATATTCAACCTTTATTAAGTAAGTAAGTAAGTAAGTAAGTAATTTTTATTTGTATAGCGCTTTTCCAGACCAGGGTCACAAAGTGCTTAAACAATCAAAACAATATTCAATAAAGTATATAATTTAAAGATCAAGATAAAACTGATAACACAACAGGAGTTCCAGAAAATCAAGGAAAAGAAAATTGATCTTGGACCTCTAGCGTTCAACCCTGGAAGTATCCACCTCCAAGGGACTTGTTGTATAAACAAAGCGGGCCGTGATTACAGCTGGCTGGAGGTGGAGTGAAGCCATTATAACGTCATAATTGATTCCACTCTCGTAACCTCTTTTTTGCAGAGATTTCAGACGGAATTCAATAAAGGATGGAAATTGAAATGTGACAGATTTTAAGTGTCTATTTGCTATGATGTGACACAAACAGGGTATATTTGTCTTAATCCAATAAATAGAATTTTAGAAAGTAGAAAGTATTCGTAAAATCTCAAATAAAGGTCTTAGAAATCTACTTCACTTCAAACTTCAGTCTGGCTTTGTAGTTTAAAATTTTAATTTTAAAGTTAACAAACTGATCCTATTTCCTTTAAAATCAAATGAAAAAAATTAAGCAACCAATTGATTTATTTTATAGACGTTACTGGGCTGGTCCATCCAAAGTTACATCTGTATTCTTCGCTTCTGCACTTTCACAACCGTGTAGTTTCAATAAAGTTAGCATTTGTAAGAATTATTGAAAATAAATTAAATTCAGTTTAGATTACATGTTTGTGGTCATGGTTTAGAAATGATATTTGAGCGAAACTTGGTAAGGGTTTTTGTGTCTTGACTATCATTAGAGCAGCCTGAGGAAAGCAAGCAGATGATTATTGGCCACTTGTCTTGTTGATACCACATCTCACCAGCAGTACAGCGGAAAAACACCTTAAAGAAAAACAATGTTCTCTGAGTGTCCTCTTACACCTCCAGTCACGAACCGATGTACAAGGTGCGTCATCTGTTGACTGAGCCTCTAGATTCTGAGACATCTGTGTCATGTGTTTTCACCATTTATCTCCCCTGGACCCTGGTCTATAAGAGAAGTCAACTCTGTGGGCCTGTTTTGTGTAGCTGGACATTAAGAAAAATACACTTAAATGAAATTAAAAGGTAAGTAAGTAAGTAAGTAAGTAAGTAAGTAATATTTATTTATATAGCGCTTTTCCAGACCAGGGTCACAAAGCGCTTAGACAATCAAAACAATACTCAAAAAAGTACATACTTTAAAGATCAAGATAATACTGAGAACAACACAGGAGTTCGAGAAATTCAAGGAAAAGCCTGAACAAATAGAAACGTCTTAAGATGTTTCTTAAAGGAGTCAGTAGACTCCATCAAGCGCAAAGAGAGAGGAAGATGGTTCCAAAGCTTAGGAGCAACAGCCTGAAAAGATTTCTCTCCTCTGGTCCTGAACCGTGTGCGTGGAACCATAAGTAGATTCTGATCCACAGACCTCAGAGCCCGAGCTGGGGTGTAAGGCTGGATCAGATCAGTGATGTAATAAAAAAGGTGAAATAAAAATGTGGGAGTTTGACAAATAATTTTGAATTACTAACAGTATTCAACACCACATTTTTGGCACATATATTTAATTGTTTAATTATGATTAAAATTATTTATTTTTGTCCATTTTGGTCTCCTTTAGTGAACAGCATAGTTTATCCATTTTGCTGTGAATACTTCGATCAGTTCCAGTCAAGTTTTCTCGTGCCTTCGGATTTGCAGAAGCAGCATCTAACCCCCACACACACACTCACACACACAGACACTCACACACACTCGATGCAAATATGGATTTGTTTTGCTCTCTTGCCTCGGCCTCTTATTATTATCGACTTGTGCATGTTCTGTGAAATCTGCATCCCTGAGTCAGCACTTTTTAAACGTTCAATAATGTGTGTTGTAATGAGTTATTGCCTTTTTTTTTCTTTCTTGTTTTTGTTTATTAAAGAACATCATATTACATGTTCAATTTGGATGAATGACACGGAAATAATACATTCAATATATCAATCTGGAACCAGCACAGAACAGAACATGCTGATATACATATTATAATTATAGTTATTTTCATTATCATAAGAAGAATAGATTCATTTATGCACATGACATTTTAAGGTTATTTTTTTGACACTATTTACTTATATTCATCAGGGTTTTTTGGGAAAGAGCTTTATTTAAACACGCTATATAATAAACAATACAAAATAATTTAAAAAAGCGATCTTATAAGCTCATAATTCACAGTTAAGTAACGTAACTTAAACAGTTGTGTTTGGAATACAAAATACAAAATATTTTCAAAGAAGAAAATGTTATATCCACGTTTGAAGCCGGACAGATTTAGAAATTGGAGCATCATTAACTCTTTCAAAGCCAGGATTCTTACGCCTTTTTCGTGGTTATCAAACGGTGAATCCAGCGGCGTACGCCTGGACTCCCATGATTGGCACACTTTGCAGCGACCAGGCTGACCTGCTGCTGACATCGATGATTGATCCTCGTGCTGGGATAAGTGCCTGTGCACCGCCGAGCGCACCGGCCCGCTGAAACGCAGCCAAGCAGAAAATTAGAAATCTCTTCATCCCCGCTCCATTTGAAATCCGATATCTCCCATCTTCCTCCCCAACACCTACCTTTCCTCGGCCGATAAATCAGTAATTAAATGATGTGTTTGTGTGTACGTGTGGACACCTGGGGCCCGGGGGTGTCCTTAGGAGTGATCGGAGTTCATTGTGGAGTGTCCGGTTGAAGGTGATAGACTGTCCTGAAAAACTCGATCTCTTGTTGTTTGAATGCAAATGGAGGAGATTAAATACCGACTGACTTTTTAAGTAAACCTGGACCATGACATTTATCACTGTAACCGGTTCCGATTTTCTTCTTTTCTAGACTTTTCTTTTGGTGTTTGTCATTAAGTTCCCCGGTGCAGGGACCGGTTAACCAATGATCCTCGTCCGAATTCTAATTTGAAGCCATTGATGTATTTCTGTGGGAGGAACCCCGCGGGACTATCTGATGCAGCTGTTACTTAAAGTTTCAACTGTGATAGGTAGCTCGTCGGCCGCAAGATCCATTCAACATTAGGTGGCAAAAAAAAGTGACTCCGTTTCACTGACAAGTTCCTCTCTCGATGGTCTAATACAGGAGTTTCTAGGTACATTTCTAACAGGAAGTATGAGTCAGATTACAGTGTTATTTTCTACTCCTGGAGGCTCAATATATCTGTGGTTGTCTTCCTCTATCAAACACCCACCAAGCAAATTTCTTTAGCATAGTTTTACTGTTACTAGAAGGTTTTTTTGTGAAGAAATATCCTCAATTTTGCATAGGAAATTATAAAGTATTATTTATTTATTTATATAATTTTAAGTAAACAGTGTAACATATTGGTAAATTACTGAATGTGTAAACATAGCACTAGCTAAGTATAGCATTTTCTCCTTGGACCTGGACAGTAGAACAGTTCCACATTTTTCTTTTGGCCATGGATAGAAACCCTATCAGCAGGTTCTCCCTTACACACCCCCCAAACCCCAAGCCTGGCTGGAGGTTTTGTCCAGACAACAGCAACATTTACTTCGATTAGGGTTAGCTAGGACCTGTTTGTTGGGACACTGACAACAGAGCTTCCATGATAATTTGACCACACCTTTATAAAGGGATCCAGGACTAATGCTTTCCTTCGGCATTCCAATGTAATCTGCTAAATAAATTGTTGAATTGTTTTGACTTATTGTTAATTAAACACATAAAATGTAAAATAATCATTGAGCCTGTAACTATTTAAATACATGTCTATGTTTTTTAAATGTTCTTAGAACTCATCCGTGAGAAGATCCCCACAGTACTTCTCAGCTGAATCTAACATAAACCTTTCTTTTATCGAGTAATAAACTGTCAAGCAAGTTTTTTTGGTCCATACGCACGTCCTTAAAGTATTGTGAATGTCATATAAAGGTGTAACGCTGCCCGGAGGAACGAATAAATCAAAGTCGAGCCACCACTGAGTGCTGCACCTGGTGTGTGTGTCTGTGTGTGTGTGTGTGTGCTCCAAAATATTGTGTTTAACCTTTAACAGCCATTTATTCAAGATAGATTCACTGTTTGTGTGCAGGTCTCTGACCAGGTAAATTGTTATTTTAAGAAAAAAATCAAGTTTCTTTGATGAGTTATTTTAAAACTTAAACACATGATTTTCTATATCTTCTGTAACAGGGTCAAGGTGTTGCAGATACACTTACAGTATATATATATATATATTAGAAATATATAGCAGAAAAAGGGGTTCCATTTTTATGAAAATCAACTCCACACATTGCCCACAATTTGCACAGAATTACCATTTTGTTGAGCTTTGATTAGAAGAAAAACCTCTAAATAGATTCGGTCTAAATGTTTGCTAAACTAAAAATTAAACCAAACCTTGTTTTTTTTGTGTGCTTGAATAATTTTTACAGATTGAGTGAGAAAAACAAAACTTGACTAATTGTATGTTTGTACATAACTCCCACAAAATTGTCTTTGATTTTGCTGTGTCTAAAAGGTTCTGTGGATTTTTACTCAATTTAAACTGGTATCAAGTTGAGAAAGCTGATTTATTTATATTGTTTCTTTTTGTTCTCTGTGGAACACATCACCTGATTAAAACATTACGTTCTATGATTTTAACATGTGTTTTTGTTGAACCATTTTTATAAAAATTAATAGAAATCATCTTAAAACGATGTATTCTCCTTGTTGATATTCAGTCTTCAGGGGGAGAATGTAAAGTAAAATAATAAATAAATAAGCAAAGATATAAACATTATTAATAAACTTCTAACCTCACACAGTTCCTCACCAAGTCTGGTAGTCATTTCTATTTCTATAACACTGAAAGAAATGACCCATTATAAAGTTGCAATTGTATTAGAATAGCTGTGTTCTTTAGGAATGTATTTCCTCTCTCTGAACGTCCATCTCTGGCTCGTCTCTCCAGGTACCTCAGCCCACGGCAGCCCCCTCCTCGCCTCCCTTCCTGTCCCCGGACGACCGGTCCAGCCTCAGCTCGACCTCAAGCACCTCCTGCCCTTCAGACTGAACGGATCTTCCCCCCTCAGTCTCTTCCCCAACTTCAACACGGTGAGTTTCAGTGCTTCAATCTTCACCTCGTCCGTGTTGTTCTCATTACTGTGGTAAATAAGTAGATGAAGCTGTGTAATGGAGCGAAACCAATTCCTCTATGAAATTTATCAGTCATGACAAACGGAGTAAAAGCGCCGCGACAACTAATTGACATAAATGGAATCTCGGCAGTGGAAATATGAGGAGGCTGGAATGCTTTTGTGATTGTTACATGTTCCTATTGAACTCTTATCTTAATAACGAAGACAGCTATCTTGTTCAGCCATCAAAGACAATTTATGAATTAAGATATCAAGTCTAATAAATATTTGTGAGACCTTTATGACATAAACTGTTGACAAGGGTGAGTGTTATCTCCCGGAGGCCTAGAAACAAATGTGTTTGTGGTATCCCTTGTGTTGTCTCCGGGTCAAGATGAAGGACCTCCACCACTGCTGTTGACCTTGACCAGAAGGCAACACAAGGGATACCACAAACACATTTGTTTTCTGGTCACCTTTGTGTAAATCACATTTTTGCTTTGTACAAAATATATCATACAATTGTAGAATTTCAGATACAATCAACACAAGGGATAAGTCAATAATTATCACATGATTTATCATTGAAAATATTGATAAAAATATATTTTAATATTAAAGTCTGTTGATTATTATTTTGTTAAAGGGCTTATTCTACAAAATGTAATTAAAGGAAGTGTTCTGAGTCATAAAAGGCGGTGGTCCCCAATACCCCGGTACCGGTCCTTAAGACATTGATTTCCGGGCCGCACAGAAAACCCCCCGACACATGTTCTATTTGTTATCACTGCCTAAGAGGTGTTTTATTACGGGAAAAAAAACGCGATTTTCTCTGAAACAACATTAGTGTTCGACTCTTGACACCTATTAAAAAGAATAATAATAAATAATGTTTAAACACACAAAGTCTCTAGAAGTTAGGAGACACAAACATACATCACACCATCATCAGCATACAATCAAATATACATAGATGCAAATACACAAACATCTTGTTGTAACCAGTCCAGAGCTCTTGTTGGTTCAACGTTATGGTGAGATGGTTTTTTCAGTAACTTAACTGTCATACTATTGTCAGTCTGTAAAAATAAACCCTGACATTTAACCCATCTGCTGTGCCAAAAAGGAACCCCTTACATAAGACAGTGGGGATGGAAATCCATGTCAATCAAAAAAATATTTTTATTTTAAAATGAAAGGACATGAAAATCATGATTTACCAAACAAATTACCAATAACATGCAACATGACATGTTCCAATGGATGGACATTAGCTAGTAAGCTAATGCATCATTTATCTTTTCAATAAAAAATGATGTTTGATTTTTTTCTCAACTCCGATATAAAATGGAGGGAATTCCAACTGAATAAAATACTTGTTGGCCTGTGCCAGTCAATAACAGTGGTATCTGCTATTCTAAGACAAAATTCAAGGAATAAATAAATCAGTCACAGATTTTTATAGCAGTTAAATCCATGTATTAAACTAATACACAACAATATTTCTCCATCTTCCACACAA
The DNA here is from genome assembly GCF_982586985.1 of Callionymus lyra. Classification (NCBI taxonomy): domain Eukaryota; kingdom Metazoa; phylum Chordata; class Actinopteri; order Syngnathiformes; family Callionymidae; genus Callionymus; species Callionymus lyra. The sequence continues at coordinate 22,773,162 of NC_141832.1, read as the reverse complement.
CTGTTTTGAGTATTGTTTTGATTGTTAAAGCGCTTTGTGACCCTGGTCTCGAAAAGCGCTATATAAATAAATATTACTTACTTACTTACTTACAAAAAAGATATGAAATATTTATCTAAACTGCTGATGTAACTGTGCCCTGAGAGCCTCATCATTGTGAGTCTTGAGGTGTTTCACCTCTCAGCACCGGCGCTCAGCTGCCTGTTAACTTTCCTCGGTGTGTCAGCAACAAACCCAACACATCGTAACGATGGAGCTCAGCTTCTCTCGGCGGCGAGAATTAAAGATCTTTGATCCTACAAACGGTATTGTGCACGTATATATGTGTAGGCGCCTCTTCTTTGATCATGGCTTCACGCCATCTCAGTGAGTGTGTGTGGGTACAAATCCTCCATCACATACTGCGACTCCATTTGTTTATATTGAACATCAGCAGACGTCGCCGCTACACCTGAACATTGTCGAGTGAGAAGAGAAGAGGCAGACTGAGCACACGTTTGAGTGGGCGAACCCAGACATAAACGGCTGCAGTGCGATGAACATGTGGGTTTGGAAAAGAGTTGAACCTGCCGTGTTGTTTATTCATGTCGTGCCGGCTCACCACTGTCAGCCATGTGTTCATCAGCACAATCTCACACTGACCTTTGCTAACACACTCACAGTGGAGCAGTTCTTCAGTTGTTCAGAATGAGAAATCAGTATGTGTCTGTTTGTACAAAACTATCTTTTCATTGAAATATTTACATTAGAAAATGTGCTTAAGCCCCGCCCACTGAAACCCAGCTTCACTATACCCACTCTGCTGTGATTGGTCAAACATCGAGGATTGTCACTGCCTGCCATCAATCCGGAAAGTCTCCACCTCTAAGGGACTTGTAGTATGAACAAAGCGGGCGTGATTACTGTTGGCTGGAGGAGGAGTGTAGCCGTAATGAAATCCGCATAATGGCCTCCGATCTCGTAACCTCTCGTTTGCTGAGATTTTAATTTAAGCAGTAAGTTCAGAACATCATCATGATGAGAGATTTACTGCATCTTGGAGAGGAATACTTTTGAATTGAAACCCGTGAGTGAGTCAGGAGAGTTGGGTTTTCACACTAGTTGACCTTTACCCTCTGAAACAGCAAATAAAAATTCACGCTTTAAGTATTTAAAAAGGTTCTAAGAGATCTTTCAAACAGCTGTTATTGTGTGTATAGTCAAGAATCTGGTAATACAAAACGTATCATAATACAGGGGCAACAATACGATATACTGCGATATATTGTGATAGTGTAAGAACAAGGATATATTTGTAGAATTGACCAGGTCATTTTGCAAAATGTACAGATGACATGACAAAATCGTATCTGCTTCAATTTGTTTTGACACCAAAATATGGCAAAACAACAGCAACAATGAATAATTGCTTGTGAATTGTTAATTGAAAGAAAATTAATTATTTTATTTTACTCGTAACTAGAGACTGTAAATCATAAAATAACTGTGGTAACACATAAAATAGGATTTTCAAGCCAAAAATAATCAGTATAATATCGATACAGTATACTGATATTACACCCCTAGTTGTTATAACATCATGAAGATTATTAAGTCACGCAAAGAAGTAGCATTTAACATGTTTAGTCAAATTTAAATTAAGCATTATTAGAATTATGGCCTTATTACTAGTTAATATGATACAAAGATACTGTTTCTTTAAGTGACTTTACAGTCATCTAAAACCATAACTCAAACTCTTGCAGGAGCCAAGTAAGATGGGGTTTGTTTGGTAAATTCTTTAATTATTATTGTTTCTTTTTCCAAATAAAGTGTAAAGTAAAAGATACATTTAATTGAATAGTATAATAAAAAATATATATATATAATGACCATAACAGTGACATGAAAGCTTCACCCAACAACACTCTATATACTCTGTATTAAATACCATAATAAGTAAGTAAGTAAATTATATTTATATAGTGCTTTTCCAGACCAGGGTCACAAAGCGCTTAAACAATCAAAACAATACTCACTAAAATATATACTTAAAAGGTCAAGATAACACTGAGAACAGCACAGGAGTCTCAGAAAAACAAGGAAAAGCCTGCTCGTATAAAATATATAATAATATAATATAATATACAATATAGGATTGAAATGTGTTTTTTCATGGCAGAAAACACTAAATAAATGTTCTTATTGTGCCTGAACTATTTAGTGTTACAAGGTGGCAATGGATTCAGAATTCATCTGCCCTATGAAATATTGCTTGTCCTGGATGATTGGTTTGTTCTGATGCAGAGCAGAAAGTGAGTTGATCTCGTAGAATGATGAGACAGATAATGTTGAGATGTTTGTAACCAATATGTAGTATCTGTATTTTGAATAGTGACAACACATTATTATTCTTCACTTGACGTATAAGAGCATAATGTTGTGTGATATGTGCACAGCAAATGTAATAAGATCATATTTTGTTGGGTTTTTTCTGATGCTGTGCAGAGAACACGACAAGGATCTATTTCTGCATGCAGAGAATCATGAAAAGTGCAAAAACTCGCATCAAATCAGCGTCGCTTCAGTCCCGCGAGCAGATGATTAGCCTCCATAACACACGGTGCGACAGAGCAGCTGTGCCATTAATCACAAAGTCCATTCAGCAGCCAGAGGCAGTTTTTTTTTCCTCTGCTCTGATAACACACACGTGGTCCGGGAGGTGTGCGGGGGGGAGATGAATGCACCTGTCTGCAAAACTAAATATCTCTGGTGTCCCTCCGCACACACAGCGGCTCTTTCTCCTTGTCTCTCTTCATCCGCCCTGAAACCCCATCAGAGTCCCGGTCGCCCCGGCGTACGATCGGGTCTGTTCCCCGACCGGGATGACAGGGGGAGCACGGAGGTTCGGGACAAAAGGTGCTTTTATAGCAGTCTGTTCAGGATGGCTGCAGACGCACAATGGCGACATTCTTCGGCTCCTTAAACAAATAGCTGTGAGTCGGCCCGGCGGAGGTGGAAAAGGGATTCTGTAGGCGGGGGGGTTGGGGTGGAAGCTGGAGGTCAGACGAATTAAGATGACGGAGGTGAAGAATCTGCAGGTGTGTTGACACGTCGGCTCCGAGCTGCCAACATGGAGCGAAGCTTTTGAGGTTATTGTCACCATTACCTCTGAGAGGGTTCATCCTCAGGTGGGATGTATCAGAGGGGTCTCAGGCAGGTCATCCCACCATCAGCTGACTTATGAGACATGAAGAGAGACGATGAGACATGATCGGTCGAGGAATAGTGTTACCGTAATACCTGATGTATACGGGCACTGTAGAATTCACAGTTAGTGATTTTACTACTTACACTTGCAGCTATAACTTTCTAAAAATAAAATATTTTTGCTTCTTTATAATGGGATCATCTTTGTCTAACATTTAATCATAATACTCAGCAACAAATTCATTTGACTGACAGCAAGATGACTTGCATTTAAATGGAAAATTGTTCCTCGAAAACGCACACGGAAATAATAACTTTCACAAAAAAATGACAGAAAACTGCTCATACTAATCAGAAACACTGAGTGTGTGTGTGCCTGTATGAGTGTGTGTGTGTGTGTGTGTTCATAAGTGCAGAGGAGAACTTTCAGTCGTGCCGATTATTTCTGGCCTTCATACATTTGTCTCAAGAAGCTGCTACAGTAAAACATGTGCTTACATTTATCTCATGAGAAGCTTTTACGAACAAAACTACAGACTTGAAGTGATCACTCGAAGGTGACCCACGCGGTCTAGAAAAGAGCGCTAAATGGCATAAACGCCTCATTGATGACTCTTCACTGGTGAGAGCCCATGCAGATGGATAAAAAGTGACGGTTAAGAATGACTGTGAAGTGAAATTATCTGTCAACAGAGAAATCAATGGATTCCAATTGAGCTCTGGGACGTGGAGTTGTATATAATGTTGGTCTGCTGCGGTGGGATTTAATGGCATTGCTGGAAATGATTCCTGACATTTTTTCATCATCGATCTGACATTTTTAACCTTTTAAAAAGTGTGAAATCTTAACTTGAATTCTTTCTCGTAGATCTCCAGTGAAAGATAAACTGACACCGAGATAAATCGTTGAAATATTGGATTAACCTTTTCAGATGTCGAGATTCGATCCCACTTCCATTGTTTCAAATGAAAAAGTAAATGGGTAAAAAATAATTCTGTATTTACGATGTAGACATTAGCACCTTGGTTGGTGATCCATGTTGTACATATTGAACATATTTGTTTCTGTCTCCCCAAAGGGTCAGAACAGTGTAATTGCAAAAGTTGCATCATTGTTTACTAAATGAAAAAATGCTCTCTTTGCGTCACTTTACAGTTTTGACTTTTTTAAAAACCCACTGCCATAATGTAGTCCGGTGAAGAGCAATTACTAAAGAGCATAAGACAATGGCAAGGAATCGCTGATTGGTACTAAACAGTTTTATTAAATATAAACTCAAACGTTCACATTCAACCTCTGCGAAAAGTGTAGTGGAAAAAAATTTAGAAATGTTGAGACCAAAAGATGAAAAGGTCAAAAGTAAAAACATTCTCATGGAAGAAATATAAGAATTTGGACTGTAAATGTAGGTCTGTGAGTGAAAGCCTTGGAGGCCTCGACTACACGCCATAGGTGGGGGAACAAATGTGATCCTTCATGTGACTGATTCATGCTGCCTTTGTGAGGTCGAAAATATAACTTTAAATATACTAATCTTGAAATGTATCTGACAGGGTGAAATATGTTGTATTCATTTTGATTATTCATTATAATGATTCACACAAAATAATATTTATTATAATTAAAAATCATTTTTAAAATGTTGTGATATGACCTTTTAAATCCAATCATATGTAATTAAAAATAAGGATTTTAGCTTCAAAAGCTTTTTTTATTTGTATTGTTGCACATTTCCCCACTTTACTATTTAAAGCATTTTTTTCTGTGTCTCTTTCTCTTCCTCACTTCTTTCTATTTAAAGTGTTCTCTTCCTCACTTCTTTCTCTTGGCTTGACGGTCCCTCACATCAGTCAATAGTATATGTGGCCCCTGAGACCGTTTTATTGCCCACCCCTGATCTTGAGGCACCATTTACTTGCATCTTTAAACAAACCCTTGAATCACAGATGCGAGGACAGGGTGATGTTAGATTTATCTCAGTATCAGCGAAGTGTGAAAGAAAGCTGAAGATCCAATGGTTGCTTTAAAATCCTCCTTCCCCTTGATCTGGCAGACGTTTGACTATGAAACTTGCGTCATCAGATTTTAATTGAGTAAACACAAATAGCTACTATAGCACTTTTGGCAGAAACATAGAAGATGCCATTTATTCCATTTTCAAAAGACACCAAAGGGAATATGAAGGGAGCATAAAATTCCGCCTGTGTTATCATTCCCTCTTCCAGATGTGTTTTAACAGATAAACACTCTGGTGTTTGTTGTTTAATTTTATGATGAGTATCTTGCACCGTGACTGAAGCGCCCTGCCTCTATATTTGCCTGCTGGTTGTTTTTCCTTCATTTTTTTTAAGAGGGTTCAGATCTTTTCTTAAACACAGAGTTACGGTGCATGTTTTCGCCCCTGAGCAGTTACTCTCCATGAAATTCTGCATCCGTCATACAACCTGCATCTCTGCTCTTTGAAGTGATGCTGCGCTTGTTATCTGGTAACGACAGACTGTTTTAATATACAAGTTCAGTGGAAGGACGATGTATATATCGTGGGTCTGACTATTGAGGGTGAAAAACAATTATATACTTGTAGAAGTCTGTTTGTACCTCCAGGTGACGCTGAATTGATAACGTCTGGTCTGCATTGCTACGAATCAATCTAGGCCTTTTTTTTCTTGGAGTTAAAAAACAAAGAAACAGAAAGAAGTTTCTCATGTAATTGAAGTTATGTTTATGGAGAGATCTTGACACATTGATTGGTTTTATTTGCACCAATCGTGACCATATAAGAGTGGTGAGATACCAGTTACAAGTCGTAGTGAGGGAGAAAAAAAAATCTATGTATCGCAATATTTTCTCCATGATACTGTATCAATATTCAAAAGGACTAAATTGAATTTCTTTTAGAAAAAAGTATTTTTGGCTTTGAAATCACGTTTCATTTTTGCCATAGTTATTTTAAGGTTTATATTTTAGTATAGTGAGAATTTATGATTTAGATGCAGATACTCACAGTGTTTGTTCAGTTTGGTGTTGCGATTCAACCTCCGGCAGCTAGAGGGCAACATTCATTACGTCCTAAAGGAATAATAAAATCCTGTGAGATCCCGACTATTACTGAGGACGAGAGGATACAGTCGATTCCAAAAACTTTTAAAGTTATTGTTTCAACATTTTTTGTGTTTCAGTTATAATAATGTTAACTAAAAAAGTGGAAAAATAACAAGATGTCACCAACATTATATTATATATATAATTTTCTGAAAATGATTCAAATGTACCGAAAATATCGGTTAGTAACATAAGCTGACAGCCCTAGTTACGAAGAAGAAAACCAGAAACTGACATAACAAAAAACTTTTTTTAATCGTTTTCTAAATCAAACAGTCTACAACATGATAGTAAGATTATTATAAGGGAACCCAGAAACAATGTGTTTTCAATTATTGCACATTACTGATTTGACAAAGCTAACAACATGCGCAGCAGCAGTTAGAAGCCATACAAGTGAATCATGAATCCCAACTCCTCTGGTGGATCTACTGAACACTACTTCATGTTGGAAACATTACCTGACTTTAATTAAATACAATAAGAATTCTTTTATTTTATTATTTTATCTTATTTTGCTAGAAAACAGACGGACAATACTTTCTTCCCGGGGACGTGTATTGTACTTTTCATCTTCTTGATTCCTCCAAAAGCACAATGCAAAACTGCCGTCACAACAACGTCCTGAACTTGGAGTAAGCGTTCACCTGCATAGCAACAACATGACCTGAAGCCACTTTCTTTGGTGTGCTTCTTTCAGATGGATCCTGTCCAGAAGGCAGTCATCAATCACACTTTCGGGGTCCCGCAGCCCCTCAAGAAGAAACAGATCATCTCCTGCAACATCTGTCACCTCCGCTTCAACTCCACGGTAAGTTGACTTTCTGAGTAGTTCTGAGCACCGATATCGTGAGGAAATAATCAGAAGTGCCATCCCTTGTTACGACAGTCCAGCTATCTTCCTTTCGTTCTTTTATTTATCTATTTTTTAACCTTCACCAAGCTATGTAGCGCTTTGAGACTGATGTAATCTATTGTTGAGGAAGCATTTTCATTTTTTGCTCCTGGCAGAGAGATCTCGGATAAAGCATTTAGTATTAGACAGTACAGGGGAAAGATTTCTTACATCTTATTATAGAAGTTCTGTGTCAAGCATGTGCACGCTGTATTCATGCTAGAGATTAGACTGCAGTGCGAGCTGTCGTTTATCAGTAAAGAGCAGAAACAATCACCAGCCTCAGCAGGAAGCAGGTCCACATTTCATTTCCCCCGTTCATGCTGCCAAACACTCACATGAACACTATCTCACTCACACACGCTCTTTTTGCAGAGCCGTGCACCGGTTTCTTTAAGGTCAGAGTCTTTGTAAATGTTCACTCAATGGGACATAAAAATGCAGTAAATTGAGGTGCAGGTAAACAAAAAGGTCATTTTGCTCACTATGTTAAGCTGTGACTCATTTTTTTTACTTTTACCCTCGGTTGTGTTTTTAATTCTGGCATGAAACGTTCAGGAACAGACTGGAGCCCGAGGGCAGATATAGAGAAATAAAAGCAATATTCAATGCAAAAAAATGGGCTTTGAGAAAAGTACTTCCTCAAGGGGGTCATTTCATGTCTATAAAACATAGCGTACTGTGAAATGTGTGAGAAAACATTGTTGATTTAGGTAGTGTTGCTGCACAAACAGAATATAAGTGCCAAGTTTTATCCTCTATTACACAAGGTTACTTGGTGAGTGGTATTTCTGAATGTTTAACAATCTATCGAGGCGTGTGTTAGTGACGTATATAGCGTACCATGTGACCAGTTCAGGATGCGCTCATGGCTTCCCTCTAAATTGGAAATATAGGTGCCATCAAAACGCAATGAATCCATCCTTACGTCTTGCGGATTAGGAGGATTTTTCTGCAAGACCAGCCTTTTGTACTTTTGGAGCCTGTAAGAAAGAGTAATCTCTCTCCTCTGTGGATTTTTTTTAGCTTATCTTTCCTTATAAAGTATACTTATTCTGATATATTTTCAAAAGCGGGTGAAATAATGTTAAAAAAAACACCTGAAGCACAGTAGAAGAGTTGCTATTCTAGAATAAAACTGAAGAATTGTTCCCCAAAAAACAGTAATTCAACTATATTTTTGTTAAAAACAAATGATGTCAGAGGTTAACACTTTCTGTTCCATTGATGGCGCTGTAGAGCAAATGAAGCCTCTTTTAGGCTCTTGCTCGAGGTGGAACTACTTGGATGGAAAGCTTTATTGGTTCATGAGGCATCATCTCCTCATCACAAGGTAGAACTACTGAGAACTTCCAAAAATTGATTCACCTTCATGACACCACATTTATAAACCATTCTGAAAATTTCACGATAAACAAGTCATGCCTTTTTCAGTTTTGTTGGTAACAAACGCATCAATATTAGCAAAAACATTACTTTATTGAGGTCATAATCAAGAATAAATTTCAGTTGAAAAATTCTCCAAAAAAGTAGCAAAAACTCTTGGTTTGGTGAGCTCTAATAAAGTGTCCAAACCTTTTTAGAAGACGGCACATTTAATTAAGTGAAAACAATCGTGAGTAGTGACATCATAACTAGAGATCTTTATCTTAAACACAAACTAAAAATTTGTTCATTGACTGTTGGTGAAAAAAACATTTTCAGTATTAGCCTTGACACAGCAGCAAAACTTAATGTTGCTTTATTATGACCTGATCAGGCTTGTGTGACATTTCTAAAGTTTTTCTTTTAAAATATAAAATGTATTTTTCTGGTTGAGTCATACTGTTTATAACTAAGAACTGACATGAAATCTGCATAAAGACATACTTGCCTGGTTCAAGGCAAACACGACAGATTTAAAGTTGCAAAAACAAGGGGAAAAAAAAGATAATTATAATCTTGCCAAACCGAATTGCATCAAAATAAAGCGGATGAGTGATCAGCAGATTGAGAGCAGCTGTGAAGCTGCCAGCCGTCCTGATGTTGCACAAAAGACCCAATAGTAAGGCAGCAAATTAATGCAGGAAATTGTCATAAATAGTGATTAACTTGTAATGAAGGAAAAGTTATTTTCACCGGCACAAAGTTTGAGATTAAAAACTTTATAAATACCCTGTTTTGTTCCTCACATTCTGCAAATAGTGTACATTTACGTTGCATTTAAGAGCTATCATTTCTATGTCTAATATGTAGATGAAAATGAATTTAAAACTCAAATTAAAGTAGCCATTGGTGCTCCTATTAGTAATCCTTGTTGATGTTACGGCCTTTATGAACCATTTATTAACTCAATATACAGTAGCTGCTCATCTTTTTGACTCGTTCTGTGAAGTTAAATTCATTTTTTCATATTATTCATCTGAGCCTATCATCTGATAATCAGAAACATCCGTCATTTAAGGTCATGACACTCTCAGTCAACCCCCATTTGCCGTTGCACCGATGAAACCTCAACATCAGGCCTGAACTGAGGAACATATGATCAAGACCCAGAGCTCACTTGCCCTCCATCTTCAAAGAAGCTCACAGGAGCCGAGGGAGAAGATGTAGACGTGCCCTTCACACGCTCAAGCAAATCACATTCCCTGCCTCCATGCGGAGACTTAAAAAGGAGTGTCGGGTCTGACTGGAGCTCCATCAGTCGCTCGGAGAGCTCCGAAACATCTTCAACAATTCCACGCCGCCTTTTTTTTTTAGTTTCGCTCAAAGTTGTGATTCATTCTCAAAGGAGTCCACTTATCCGTGTCAGACAAAATGACCCACAGAGGAAAATAAGACAAGCTTAAAATACTAAGTTAATACTTAATATTTCACGAACACGGCGCAAGACAGAGTTAACTAAGTAAATTGACATCTTCAGTTTGAATTTGCCTCTGAAGGGATTGAATAAGGACACACAGCAGATTATAAAATACATTTAAAATGATTAGTGGCAATTACTGATGGGGTCTCAGTTCTGGAACTAAAGTAGCCTCTTGGTATAGAAGTGGAAAATCTTCCCAATCTGTACACAGTCCCGTAGATTTGAAACCTTCGGAATAACACATACTACACTGTCAAAGTGACAGATTCATTTACCAACATATTTTCTTGGGCCTACCAGAGAACTTTGTCGACTTCAAAGACAATATTTTCTTGCCATACAGTAGCAGAGGAACACCTTGATGTGCTGAACGCATCCTTAAACAAGAAGTAAATTAAGTAGGGCAAAGGATTTTGTATTTGAGAAATGGTCATGTCCCGAAATTTCCATTTGGATCCAAGAATCGTTTAAAGATTTCTTTGTTTTTCTTCAGGAATAGCGTCCTACTGCGACATAGTGGGCCTGATGGGCAAACTAGAATAAAAATAATAACGTTAAAAACTGTATTACTACAAAAAAAGCACAACCACAAAACTGAAATCTCAATTACAGAAACAAAAGTGAAAAATTATAAATTCCATAAAACTTTTTTTTTATAATTGCAATAACAGTTAATCTTTCTGTTAAGTGGAATTAAATGTTAAATGTTTCTGCTTTAACTTTTAAACATTTTTTGTCATAATGGATTATGTGTCAGACCCATAAAGTAGTGGTTCATGATGAGAATGTAAATGAGAAACTGTATGTTAAAAGAATACATTTATAAATCTAAATACATAAATGAAATGTAGCTATTTAAGCTAACATGCCAACATCTAACATTTTGCACAATGTATAGTGATGTGTGTCTGTGTGTTATGTTTTTCTCATAATTACTTTGTCTTATCTTGGTTTAACAAGATTTCGATGAAATGATGTGAAGGTTCCTCTGTGGCACATAATTAGCATCTTTAAATACTTAATGTATGTTGTATAACTGTGGTATTCAAAACACAAATATAGTTGTAGATTCGCTCTCGCACCTGCCAGTAGTTTCCCTCCCTCGCTTGTTCTTTGTGCTAAAAATGTAAAGTTGTCGTCAGAGATTAGAAGCTAATTGGGCTACATTTATTTTTAGCACGACAAAGGCAAAAATATCCTCGTCATAGTTGTGAAAAGCCGTTTTAGCGCCGAGCGTTGGAGAGTGTGGAGTAGAAGCTGTCGAGTGACCCGCTGCTTGAAGAGCGTCACGGTCAAAGACTGAAGCTCAGTGTTCAATTAGAGAGATCAGCTGCGAGTGTTTTTTGTCTCGCTTTGCTTTTGGCTGACTCCGCTGTTAAAATTGGAATCAAAGCTCATCCCAAACCTGCCTCCCCTCGGATTGTCTTGGCTGTGGATTTGCACTGGCGGCGCTACAGACACGTGTCTGACCTATCTGTATACACTGGGCCCACGACTTCATATTGTTCACTCAGAGCCGGAGACAGAAACATTTATATTCACAAGCTAACCCATTTCTTTTGTCATGATCTACAGCAGGGGTGCTTGATTTGTCCACCGCGATCAGTAGAGACTTGAGTTTTTCTGAGACTAACCACAGACTCACACCAAAGCATCTTATCAGTTCACTTAGTTACCTTATACTTGCAAAATCTAAAATTGTAACGTCAGTTTCGTTTATTTTTTCTTATTATATTCTATAAATATAAATAGATCTAAAACTACACATCCATGGAATACCATCTTTGTGAATGTCCAGTTGAAGAAGTGTTTGTAATTAATTCATGTATTGTGCATTATTAGTTCATACTGTTATGTAAGGTACGTCAACACATATTGTAAATATAAATAATTATCAATATGTTTAAAAATTAATATATGTTATGCCTTTTTCTTATAGGTAGATCATCAGGTAGATCATAGGTTTACAATAATGTTGGTTAGGGTTAGATTTCAGCTTCGAACATTTTGTCGAACAAGATGATGGCGACTGCACATTTCCACCAAAGCCTACCTGTCAGTAGGTGGACAACTTACGCAACAATTCACAAAGGCACTTGTCGTCTCCCTGATACTCGATGAAAGTTTCCTCTTAGCCAAAGGTTCTCTATTTTCGATCAAGTGTATGAGTCCTTGGGAATGAGCATGATGTGTTTGAGGTGTACACACTCAAGGTTTGGTGGCTATTGCTGTATTACGCATTTTTTGAGTAGAGGGTGAACTCATGTAACATATCAAATCATTATTACCGCTGCCAAGGGGATTACCTTACACTAGCTCAAAAATGGATATAATGGTTTCAATAAGATTTTTTAAGAAATGTTGATCGTTTGGCAATAAGTAGATTATAAAATGTCCACATTAGGCTATTTTCATTTGTTTAAAGACAAAGTCTGTTGTTTCATTTCATCTTCCTGGTATCTTTAACCCTTGTGTTAGGCCCGAAAACAAATTTGTTTGCGGTATCCTTTGCATTGTCTCTTAGATACCTCAAGGGTTAAAATGTTTGTTAGGACTTTATATAAACTCTCTCTGAAAACACTGCTGTAGAGAACAACATCAACTTTAAGCCTATTCTTTGACTAAATCTTTAAAAAGCATATTTAATAGTGGAATAATCTTGTAGATGCGGAGGTACCTAAAAACGAGGAGCACAGGCTACCTCAACTAAATCGGTCTAAGTCGGCAGCTCTTGTCTAACAAGTCACGAAGGGACACATCAGACGCACACAACGTGGCTCACAGTAGCAACACTGCCATTGATTTGATCAGCCACTCATGGAATCAATTCCAACTGTTTCCCTCCAGTTTTCCACGTTTCCATTGAAACTTGAAATGTCAGGCTGGTATTTGATTAAGTTGGACAGGCCTGGGCAAAGTGAGTCACAGGGGCCACATGCCTCCCTCGACAGTATTTATGAGGCTCTCATGAGTAAAATATACAACAGATCATGTACCAATGGTTCTGCTTGTTTTATGAATGATCATTTTATTTCAACTCAGAGTATAAATCATTGTTTTTTTGGACTTTATGATCTCCTATGCCCCTTCAAAAGTGTAGTCAAATAAAGGAAAAATCTGCTGAGGCATGTGACAAAGCAATGAGGATGATGTTCTAAGCCTTCTCTGCTTTTAGGTGCAGCTCCAGGTCTCTTGTTACACTGTTGTCATAATAGATTCAGATTAAGGTGAAGGGATTCCACATTCGTATTTCAAATTAATGTCGGGGTTGTCTGTGTGAGACAGTATGTGACGGATTTGCCTGGGCTTTTTTTATTTTCTCGGTGCATAATAACGTGGAGATCTGATGCGCCTCCATTGTTGCTTTCAACTTATGCAATTATACCTCTGGCCTCCCAGTGAGCCGGCGCTCTTATCAGGGAACCGCAGACGCTCATTTCTCCTGTTCGCCTTCAAGAATATTCAGGCTCATTTAAACATTTTCTTCAGCTTCTGTACTTCCACGGAAACCGGCTGTTAACCGTCTTGCTTCACTGTTTCCCCGCAGAATCAGGCGGAGGCCCACTATAAGGGTCACAAGCATGCCCGCAAACTCAAAGCCATGGAGGCCCAGAAGAACCGGCAGCGACGGTCTGGTGAAGCCGGAAGAGAGCGAGACAGAGATCGTGAGAGGAACAAGACAACTGACGGGGCCCCCCCTCCAGCGATGGACACGAGACCAGTCGACGGCACAAGTAAGTACACAATATATCTACAATCCTGCTATGGTTACTACAGTTTCCTGTTTACTTCTATGGCTTTGTTAATGTTCCGGAAATTCCTTGTTTACAGGTCAGAAAATGAAAATGTATGCCAGGAATTTTAAGTGGGTGGGTATCCAATAAAGTGGGAGGCACCAAATAAACGAATAACACCTTCCCATTACAATCACTGTACCCAGCTCTGCACAGTTACGTATTCAACTTTAACAAATTTGGACAAAAGGATCAAAACACGGCGTCACTTATGTTCAACCCGAGTCTTATATGGATTTGTGGAGAAGATCGAACAATCCAGAGTACGTACCGGTCGCTTTATTCGCCGATTCAAGTCAATTAAAATACAAGCTTCACCCCTTCTTCTGGCGACTTCACAGATTGACAGTCCCGGACAGAATGGTCCCAAGCTGTAGAAGGCTCGCTGTATTTATGCCAAATTTCCAGCCCAGGGGTCGTCTTTTCCGGCCAAATTGTTCTTTTAAGGTCCCTGTGTTTCCTGTTAACTCATTATTTAAATGTTCTCGGGCAGGGGACACGTATTGTGGGCGTTGTTTTTCCTGTTTTCTGCTTCCCTCCTGGGATGTCGCTGGCTTCTCTTCTGTCTTTCGCTCCCCCCCTCTGGCGTCTCGCCGGCTTTGTTCTTTGATATACAATAGAAGGTGTGATTTGCAGGCAAACAAATGTTTGAATTTACCGGTGTAATGAACCTAATTCTGATCCGAGCTTGTCTCGAACCAGATATCTGTGTGAGTGGAAATGTTGATTGTGAATGTGTGTAGATAAAAGTTTTCCTGCTCATAGATCAAACGAGTAAATTCTACTTTATATTTTGATAATCTTTTAGAATTAATCAAATTTAATCTAACAACTGGTAAATATATGTATTTGCATTATCTTATTTCCTGAACATGCTAAACGACCAAGTTGAATATTTCCTGCCCTAAAAGTAAGACCTTCTCCCTTTAAAACAACTGTGTACTTAATGTCTCCATCAGTTGCTTTCGTTGTTTTTCCTGAGGTGAGCGAACACTATGCTTCCGTTGCTCCATTGGTACTTTAACTGTGTAGAAAGAAATTATAAACAACAATAGTACTAGGATGTACCTGTGGCAATCTTCACTACACAAAGCTTCCCCTTATTAAAAGTGAGGATTTAATCTTGCAGTGGAATTGGTGAAAGAACAGGGAAAAATAAGTCGTTTTCCTTCCATTTTTACAACACACCGCCCGTCCAGTAGCTGCTGCATTGTGGGATGTCTGAACAATTGATGTGTAAACAAAAGGGCTGCCTGACATCGATTGGAGAGTCATTTCTACCCTCTTTGCCTTTACATTTCCACAGCTTGAATCCCTTCTCTCCCACCCGCCAGCTGCTATCTATCTCTGTTCGAGTGGGCCATTGTGGGACCAGAATTGCTGTGCTTTTGTCGAATGAAAAGAACAAGTAGTTAAATCATGGGGGAGTGAAATAATAGTGAGTGAAGTTTCTTTTAAAGTGCTGTCAAGTGACAAGTCTTTTTTTTTTGAGGGAAAAAGTTTTTTTTGTTAAGATTTGGTTGAAACACAAATACGTGTAAAGGTTTTGATGTTTCTTCTGTATCCTAGACATTCTTCATTTATATATTCTGTTGACACTCATTGCTGAGGTTGTTTGTTTTTCTCTCACTTGCCAAAGTTAATTTCTGTCTTGTCATGTTAGTTATTTCATACGAATAAATAGATTGTTTATTCTGGTTCAGAGGTTGCTGGTGATTTGACATGCAATGTTGACTTTAGCGAATTACCGGGTATGACAATAATTAGCTAATCCATATCTGCCTCTTTAATTTAATAGCTGTTTTAATTAGTTATGACGGCAACCATGACTCCATGTAGCAGCGCAAAACAAACGCAGATAACTGAAGAAAATCCTCTAACCTTTTTACATATCAATATATAACAGTTTTCCTAAAAAGATACTTTGATGTGCTTGAGTCCTTTGACAGCGACAGCATGGAAAGTCAACAACATTGGCATTAGACGTGAGTTACTGGCAATTGCTAGGGATGCCGCAATAGTCTGGTGTGATATCAGGTGGACAGAAAAACCTGAATTGGAGAATATTGTGATGTATCTCCAAATAGATATTTTCTAACAACCCTACTTACATCTGTATGATTTTTTTTGAGAATTGATGTGGTTTAACACCGTGACCTCGGTGGTTCTAATAACCTAAAAGGTAACTTATGTGAAAACCCAACTTTGATTACTCACTCAATGTTTGTTATGTTGAAGTCTTCCTCTACAAGATGCAGTAAGTTCCTTTTATGATGATGTTCTGAAGTTATTAATTTATAAAGATCTCATCCCTCTGAAATGTCAGCAAAAGAGAGGTTACGAGAGCAGAGTAAATTATGATGCAATAATGGCTTCACTCCTCCAGCAGCCTGCTGTAATCACACCATACATTGTTTATACAATGAGTCCCTTAAAGGTGGAGACTTGTAGGGATTAATGATGCACGGTGACTTACCTTCATGCTTGACCCCTAACAGCAGAGTGGGTTATGATAAACAAGATTTAATCTCCAGAAAAACAAAGTGTTGGTTGCTCTCTTGCTCGGAGGACATTCAGGTGGAATTGACAACGGTCAAATGCTGTTGACGTTTTTAATGAAGCGTTAGCAAGCTCAACCAAAATGTTTTGTCAGTAAACTATTTCTTCATACAGGGAAGCAGAATATTTGTTGAATGGTGTATACAGTATTTTTGATGCCTGTATTCAGAAAATCATGTGTAGTCATTGTTATTAGCTGACGTCAAACTGGTACCAGATATTTGGTATCGACAATTCAGGAGGCATGTCTTCTTCTACCACAGACGCTGGACTTTCTGCCATTACTGATATCTGAAGAACATAAATTGTGTGGCTTCCAGTTTCATGGCAGAGTGAATCCATTACCTTCTGATAGTGCAGCCAGACTTTCATGTATTTATCCAAGGTGATGGTGGTGGAGTGCCAGAGCACTTTTGCACCAATCTTCCCGCCTCATTTTCATTTTCCACCAGCAGATCTGAGCAGAATTTCAAAAGTGTACACGTGGAAAAACTAGCGAAAATATCTGACGCTTTCACAAGGGAGACAGTTTTAACTTGTACACATAATCATGTGGGCATACGGCCACTCAGACTCTCTCGCCGGCAGCATTGAGAGTCTCCTTGAGAAAGGAGAAAGTGGACAAAAGACCTGGTAACGCTCTCATCATATCGGATTTTAATATTCTGCCACTGCAAAGCCTGGCTGTGAAAACGGGAACGTAGCAGCACAGATGAAATGAGATGATGAGTGGAGAATGAAAGATAAGATTAAATGAATAGAGCAGGAGAGCGAGAGTTATAAAAGCGAAGGAGCATGAAAGAGGGTGCCATTGAAAAGCAAAGTAGATAAGTCACAGCAAGTTTTTCTGCCGTGAATAATTTTTACAATTCCGAGGCAATTCTGCGAGTAGGATCACTCTTTAATAAGCCCAATTGTGTGATTGGCCTAATGTGAAATTGAAATGCGGCAGTGCGAGCCAGTGTCTGCACGCACTACAATGCCAACCTGTAATGGAATAGAGCATCGAATTAAAACTCTATGAGACAAGTTATGTCTGTTATGAAGGCTGGTGGGGAGCTGGCTGATGGGGTACCATCATCACAGAGCAATAACACAGCTGCCGGCTGTTCCTCTAAACACTGTCTGGCTCAGAATAAACGGGCTTCACAGAGACCCACAAGGTCAGCTTGTCGTTGCACATGCAGCGTCCACTGGTGTGCGTTCAGATGCAGGAGGCAGGTCCTTTAATGAAGGAACTACTGATGCCAGGATGAAGAACTTATGTTTGTTGAAGAATGGGAAGATGGTTTTAAACTCAAGAAAAAGCTATATTTAATTTTTGTTCATTCGTTCATTTTCCGCTGCCTTATAGGGGGGGCTGGGGGGCTTTAGACTATCAGTTGCTTCTGGTGAAAGGCAGGGGACACCCTGGACTGGACACGAGTCTGTCACAGGACACACAAAGACATAGAACCATTCAGACACATACTTATACCTACTGACCATTTCCCCAAGTTCTCACTTAACTTCTGCATATTTTTGACTTTGGAAGGAAACCTGGAGTGAACTAACGCAACATGGGAAGAACATGTATGTTCAACACAGAAAGGTCCCAACCTAGAAGCGAACCGGCAACCTTCTTACTGTGATGTGGTCGTGCTAAACACTGACACCTGCAATATATACTTTTAATTGAAAAAATAAATCGTTTTATGTCTTGTTAGATTTAAAACATCCATACAAAAGTATGCCCTATTTAAACTAAATTATCGTCTTTTATGTCACATTTGTATTTATCAATATATACATTTATATCCTCTTTTTTTCTTTTTTATCTCTGAGATACCAGCATAGGTGTGATGAGGGATGCTAAAAACTAGACAAGATACACAACAATTTCTACACTTTATTTTTATTCAGAGAGAATACCCAGCAAACTTGTTTTTGTTTTAAGTGTACCACAGATAAAAATGTTTATTAAACATGAACAAGACGAAAAAAGATGTGTATCTATTGAACAATTTGGCAACGCAAATAATAATAAAGTGTTCTTGAAGAAATTGCTTAGATAACTGACATAATCAGCACATGGTGGTCTACTGGTAAAAAGATTTCATATCAGTATGAGAAATACTGCATCTACAATCCTTTGTATCGGATTTTATCTTCTCCCTTCGCTAGTGTTAGTCAACCCCAGGAACTCTGATTTCCTCCCACAGTCCAAAAACATGATAAAGTTCATTGAGCATCCTAAATTCCTTTGTGCACTGGAATTTGCTAGCAACCTGTTAATGATGTCCATGCCTCTCACCCTAAGTAGCTGGGACATATAAAATAGAAGCAGAAATTGCTGTTTTGGGCCAACACTGGAACTGACAGGAAGTCAATATATAATTTTATTGTTATTGAGAACTTAACTATTTTTTTTTTTTTTTTTTAGTAGTACCAAACATTACTGCGTTGACGCACACAACGCATGAGTTCCATTTGTTGTTGTATAACCTCATTGGAAACGACATGAATCGTCTTAATTCTCTTTCAAAATGAAACTCCAGACTCTTGGCAGGAGTTCGTTTTTCCTTTTCATTTAGTTGTAATGTCTGATCATTCTTGGCTACAGCATTCTGGAACAAACAGTGTGCTATGTCGCTGAGGACAGACTGTGAGTCAGGAAACTACTTTGATCTTGTCGATTACAAATATGACCTGAGTCACGATGACAATAGAAATCAACAGTGAAGAGCTAGGCAGGGTCATTTTGAGCACTTACTGTTGTCATTACAGAGTCAAGTCAATGAACTGTTGGGTTGGTTTAGTGAAGAATTTCTCTGTGAACAATTTTTAATAATTTTCAAGACCAACATTTTGATAATCTTTAGGTCAAAGCTTGATATTTTGAAACTTAGTATTGCCTTCAATGTTCCCTCTTGGATACCTCATGTGTGGTTTGGTTGGATTGATAAATAGCTGAACAAAAGCTATTTTCCTAATTCGTTATTTTACTGGGTTGTCACGTGCACAGATGGCAACACCAAAGTGCCGGCTCATTACCGAAGTTTCTGTTCTGACATAAGGTAGCAGCTGCCATCAGTCACATAATTGCTTCATATTAATTCCTGCTTTGCATCCTCAGTGTTTCTCTTTCAAGGTCCACTCACTTTCCCAGCACTTTGTTTCTAAACTCCTTGTTCTGTTGAAGAACTCGAGACTAAACTCTCGCTCCGTGATGTCAGACCTATAACCTCAGGTCATCAGCAGAATATCTGGTAATTAAGACCAACTCTCAGGTACTAAAAACTTAAACCAGTTCTTGGCTTTTCTTATAATGTCCACTAAAATTAACTTCAAAATACAAGATAATGTTTTTTAAGAGTTAATATCTTCAGCATCTGCATCTTAAAATGAAAATGAACCTTGAAATACTGGGTTAAAGATCCCCCCGAGGAAGATGACTGGAATCTATTTGCTGAAAAGTCGTTCTTTCTTTTTGATCAAAAAGGGATAGATGATAGAATATAAACGGAATATGTTGTATTTGCTACAACCGAACATGGAAAAGCTAATTGGGTTTTTACCGTATAAAAAGTTGCATCGTAATTAACAAAAATGATATGGAGACACCAAAATGATCAGCCACTTAATATACTCTATCCATCCAAAAATAGCCCAAAATTGGAATTCCAGCTAAAAAATCATTATTCAAAAAAATATATAATGTCTTAAGTGTCGGTTTTCCGCCTTAGTTACCTGATTTACGGTTTTGGCCGAGAAGTTTAATTTCAGTGCATCCCTACAATTTTTTTTTAAAAGAATTTCAAAATTTAGATCTCAATGTAAAACATAACCCTTTTCCTACCAAAAACAAGGTAGGAACAGACAAATGTGTTTATTCAAGTGTGTTCAGGTTAGAATGCAGAGCCAGGTGAGCCTAAGTCACTGATTCTAAATGGCTCTAAATTATAAAGCGCTTTTCGATGCTTATTCAGCAGCCAAAGCGCTTTACACTAAGTTACACATTCACCTATTCACACACACAATCGCACACTGATGGGAGTAGGCTGCGACGCATCACACCAGATCGACCTTCAGGAGGAATCAGGGTAAAGTGTCTTGTTCAAGAACACAACACCACAATCTCATCCGGAGCTGGGATTGAACCCACAGATTCTCAGGCCACAAGCCAACCCCTCTACCATCTGAGCTATAACGCCCCCTCTAGACTCCGCCTTCTTCCTTGGTGCTACTAGTTTCCTGTCACTCAAACACAGGAAGGGAGGTTAGCAAATCTGAAAGACCGTGACCAGATCGGTCAGAGTTCACGTGACACGTGTCAATCACCCTCAGCTTTGATCAACTCTACTCTTTAAACTGTTCACATCTCGAGTTTCAAACGAGACAGAGGTTATGGCATGTTTCACCCCACTTATGGGAAGAAAGTACTCTCTGCTCTGAGGTAACTTTGATCAGTCAGTGTGCTCGTTGCATATTTCTTCCCGGCTTAACTGTGAAAAATCATCCTTGGATCAATCTGCTCGATCCTCCCCGATGTGTTTACAAAGTATTAACCTTTCAGGTTTAATTGCATTTCGAATCAAGCTGTGAATTAACTTAAAGAATACAATGAGGGCCTGTAGAATATCGATCCATGTTGTTTTCATTTGGGGCCTGTAATTCGTCTCTTTCCAGACTCGGCCACCAACACGCTGGCCTTTTGCTGTGACAGTTTGCCAATCTGGAGGAGTCAGCAATGGTGAAGACTGTCTGAGGGCAACCTAGATGTCTGATAAGATGACAAGAGACGCTGTTCAGGTCCCGCAGCTTTGTCTTCTTGAAATATGGAACCGCGATTAACCTTCAGTGTTGGGAGATAATCACAGTAATACATGGATTTCAGGCTCTCTGAAGACAAACCCATCACTCATACGGTTAATAAAGTGACCGTAAAGACAAACTCTAATCTGGTGATTGACGATGTGTATTTGAAAGACGAACACGTTTATTTGTACAGCATCATGTATATCATGTACATTCTGAAAGTTACGTACAAAGATAGAACAACATTAAATTAGGATTGGTATAATTTTGAATGCAATTCATTGTAAATAAAACTGTAGATAATGTCTGCAGTTCTATAGGCTCATTATAGGTCACTATGTTGAGGCAGGCATTGCAGCTAGTATTGCAGTATCGCAACACAAATATACAATGTTTTTGTTTCCCTTTTATACCTGAACAATCAAGTCAGTGGTCAATCTTCTAACTCTTGTTCCTCACAAGGAAAATACAGATACACAATACTGGTCATGCTGATTAAAAGAACAAGATTTCATTGAATTCTCTTCATCTACGTCACAATTGGGCATAGTCTAGTCCCTTTAAACTGTGTATATGAAGCTCTTAGTGAAACTATATGATTGATTATGTAGAAATGGCAGTTTGAAATAGCTATTCGTGTTATTAGACTTTAAGCCCCCATTTTTTTCTTTCTTTCTGTTCTCCTTTTTTATAGACTTTTCCCCCTCAAAACCTTGTATAATGTGGCCTTTGAATAAATATAACCCTTTGATCCACAATAATCTTTAGTTTAGTGGGCGACATAAATGACCTGGCAGGCTGGAGATGCCCGGAGAGCCTTGAGTTTGACATGAGGACTATTCTTTACATAATAAAAAGGTTGATTTAAACCTCATCCAGACTATAGTGGACCAGATATGAGGTATTTTCTGTTAGTTGAAAACTGAAAGAAGACTGAAAAGAATATCTTTATTCTGAAGATCTTCTGCACCATTACAACCAGATTCCTTGGATGGCTTATTGTTGTCAATTTGACCTTTGAGCTATTAATTTAAAAAAAAGAAAAACGTCAGTCAAGTAGCTTTGATTGTTTTTTTTGGATATGACATATGTGAGTGAGAACAATGGGTTTTGGGTGAATTTGAAATTTTATTTTTGTAGAGTAAAATATGGATGTGAATGCCTCTACAAAGACAAAAAGATCTCAATGTAGTTTCCAGCTTTCTGGTCTATTTAATCCTTCATTACCCTCCATTCCACACATCTATCCGACTTTTCAAAAATGTCTCAATACCGTAAAACTTCCGTTAGCCGAGGACTTATTTTTTGTGCAGAATCCCATCACATTCTTTGGCACTCCAACGTAGCGCTTGGGTTATCTCAAGTTGCTGAACAATACGAGCCCCTAGAATCGGAAAGAAGTTTAATTCCCGAGTTCCCCTGTGCCATCACATTGAGGTTTAATCCACCGATTGTTATCACTTTCTCTTAAGAGAGGCTCAGGTGGTCTTTCACATGAACCGAGGATCATTGGTACCTGTATCGAGGAGCTGGAATACTCCGGGGGTCACTCTCATTACAACAAAAGCCACCGTCTAATCCTACTCCCATGGCTTCTTCTTCTCTCGGACAGGAATGAGAGAGGAAGACGGTTATCTGCAATGATGAATTTACTCTGGGGTAGAACAGGAGGAAAATCAATGGACCACAATCAGGCGTGTGAAATAGAATGGAGATAGTCGGGCGCCGCTCGAGGGAGGGGTTGAGTGTCCCTCGGGAGGTCGGAGGGTTTGAAAGAGGTGGGGCGGGAGGATGTAATGGAACTTCAGTGACTTATCGGCCGGGGCCAGCAGTCAATAGATTTGTTTATATTGAGTGAGACTGCAGGGCCGGCGTTTGAATGGAGAAGGGAGGGAGGTGAGAGAGAGGCGAGGTCAATGGCATTTACTTGTCTAAACCTCTTCTAATCAAGTCTGTTCCACATGGTTGCGAACAAAAGACTGGAATGTTGGAAAATGTCACACTGCCAATACTTTAAGCTCAGCTATTGTAAATAATTTAGAGCGATTTAAGAAGATGATGAAGAGAGAACGTGCAGACTTTTTCCTTCAGGGAAGCACCAAATATATTTTTCCCAAAAAAGGAACAATATTCATCCTCAGGCGGGATAGTTACAACAAAGCGAATGATGACATTGAAGAAAAATATATTATTCATTCAATTCTACTTAAATGGTTGGTAGTTGCGATCTTCTCGCAGTAGATGGGTGCACTTTATTTCTTTGTCACAGTAACCTTTTGAGCGAAAGCAATAACTTTTATTAAAAACCCACTGAATTTTTCATCTGGAAATAGAAGTACTATAAGTGGATCCGTCCATATCATATTCTGTCATATTTTATGTACGCGTATGATTCTTCTAAGTCAGGTAGTAAGTTTGCTTTTGTAAGGGTCTCCAGAAAATGATGGATGGAGGAAAGGAAGGAAATTACTTAAATAGAAACGACAATGGCATAAATAATAGTAGATTATTTGAATTATATTTTTCAAAACCAATTCACACTAAAAACAAGGGAAAGGGGGAGAGAGAGAAGAGTGAGTTCAATTGCAGAGCTGAAATATGATATTAATTATTAATTATTATTAATGATACTAATCATCTATTATTTATAAAATAAGGTATATGTATACCTTAATTCAGTGAAATTGGATGTATTGTAATTTCAATGAGGCTCTTCTTATGCCTGATGAAGTTTTCCCCCACAAGCAATTTTGTTAAGCAGTTTCTATAAGACATAAAGATCGGGCGGGCACACAAGAAAGCAGAACACGCTCATTTATTTATATAGATAAAGCTACTCAGACACATTACTCTTTATATCTGTGATGCAAGAAGAAAATGTTCATCATGGAAGTGAAACACCTTTTATGCAAATTTATCAACCTACATTACCATGTAAAATATTCTCATGTTTAATTTTCAGTGACACAAAACTACATTTTGCAGATCTACAGAGTTATCATTTCTTCAAATCATTTATGGAACCAGATGGCTATTTAAAACAATACCAAAAGTTGTATTCCGTTCCATCCTCATAAACAATAAATCCAATAATTAAATAATTGATTGTGTTCCGAATAAATAGCTAAAAATCTTAATTTAGAATAAAAAAAGTAGTGATAGTTAGATAGAGTCACTAAGTATATGAGATAATGAAAGTATATATTATTATATATATAAATATATTTGAATAGTCAATAATTATAGTTAATACATTATTAATATTCTAGACCAGGGATCTTTAATTATGTTTTTCTCATGAAATTCGTCAAATCTCTCTTGTATTTTTAAACTTTGTCTGTTCTTAGGTAAAGTGCAAATGTTATTTATTTTTCCTTTGAAAACACGCTGTTGATTATTTCGATCCATTCTTCTGTCTGGGTTGTTTCAGCGCGCAACTCTCGGGGTAGTTTTCTTTTCTGCCAAGATCATAATAAGTGTTGATCATTATTCCATTTGAGAAAAGTACATGTTTTTAAATTGTCTGTGTTTTGTGTGGATTTCATTTTTTATGTTGTTTTGCAAACAGACAGAAAGAGTCTTAAAAGAAAGAACTTCACTGATTTATTGAATAAAGACAAAAAAAATGTATTTTAGCTTTACAAAACAAGTCTTGTAGCTGCTCAAGAAAAGGAGTTGAGCTTAATGTGGGTCTCTCGTGGTCCTCTGGATGGAACAGCGGCACCTATCAGGAGTCTGATCCAGGAACAGATTAAAAGATCACATCTTAAGTCTCACTGAGGCTCTTCGCTGTTGGAAGTACATGTACATTTCAGGATGAAACCAGCGGATGAGAGTAGAGCGTGTAGCTAACGCCTCGATTTGTTTCCTCCTCAGGTCTAAAGGCAGAGCTTGAAGTGGCCACTTCGGATGTGAAGCTGGACGAGAGTCCCAAGAGTTCGGTGATGCTGACGCCGGAGTCAGACGTCTCCTCCGTGGAGATGGCGACTCTCTCCCCTCCTGAGATCTCACCTTCCCCCCAGATCTCTGAAACGGCCTCAGACACCAGCGGCCCGGAGGTTCCGGAGTCCGTCGAGGCCCCCGGTCCCGCCTCCGAGTCCGACAGTCAGGCTGACAAGACGAGCACATGCGAGGAAGCACAAACGGATGATGACAGCAAGAAGAGCAAAGCACACCTCCATTGTCCCGTCTGTAAAGTGACCGTGAACTCATCGTCCCAGCTGGACGCACACAACAGCGGTGAGCGTTAACATCTGCTCTGTGAGTCTGGATGTTGGAGCGGACCTGACAAATAGTTCCGTCACATTTCAGGTACAAAGCACAAACTAATGCTGGAGGGACAGAGTGTCCTGCCGCGGCGCCGAGGGAAAGTGGTGGCGGCTCGCGGCAGCTGCAAAAGCAAAAGGTTGGCCAGCAAAGGGAGTGTTGGCGTGCCCAGCAAGAACTTCCAGTGTGAAGTGTGTGAGATCTTTGTCAACTCTGAGACCCAGCTGAGCCAGGTGAGTGCCAGACCATTATCATCAAAAGAACAGTGCTAACTCTACCTAGAAAAAGGTATTTGAAGGTCAAAGATTACATCATGAATTTCTACTTTACATTTTCAGGATTAGTTAGAAATAGTGATGGTCTGATGAAGCTTCATGAAGCAGTGTCATGTTTTTAGAGGTCAGTAGGTGGCGCCATCAGTTTAAAAATGATGTGATGTTTCATTTGAACAGTTTTTCAAAACAAAGGAAAATAGTCCACCGACCGCCATCTAGTGGACTCTGAAAATAATTACACTACTTCATGATTTATCAAATTTTTTGGGGAACATGGAGATGTCAAAGAACAGGGTATAAAAACTATGATCTTTTGAAGTCATCATACCGATATGTTCTGAAGGTGATCCAGAATTTTTAGTCCAAATTCCTGAGTGAATTAAGCCCTTGTGTTATCTCAGGGGTCAAGGTGACCCGGTGGCCTGAAAACAAACATGTTTGAGGTATCCTTTGTGTTGACTCTGGGTCAAGGTAAACGACTTTCACCACTGCATGTGTACTTCAGGAAGCCAGGGAGGTCCTTCACACATTTGTTTTCTCGCATTCGGGTCACCTTGACCCTGAGATAACACAAGGGTTAAAGCTGTTGTGTAAAACTATTTGGCGCCCAAGATTTGCACCCAGGCCTTTAGTTTAACTCAATCACTAGATCTTTGAAAACACAAAAATGCTACTACCTCAATGTGATCTTGAGAAACAACACAAAAATAGAGCATAAATGAAACCAGAAAAAATTAATCAAGATCTAGCTTTCTGTGTGCTTTTATAAATAGAAACGGACAATCTCGGCAGGTGTAGCATTTGTGTTAATATGCTTCTTGAGTCTCGTCCTGAACTGCAGGGGTAAAGTCTCTCAGGTCCAGTCGCACCAGGCTTTGTTGCATAAAATTAAGTCTACCGGCCATGGAAGTGGCCCCCGCGATTAATGGGAAAATGGAAGTGACTGCACGTAGTTAGCAATTACCTGACACATCAAGAGATTACACCGCGAGGTTTGACCGAGATGACCTTGGGCCGACACGATTGGAGGGGCCGCGTGGAATGATGAATGTGCATAATGAGAATTTAAGGAGAGCAGTGAATCCCAAAGATTGTTTGAGCGTCATCCTGGATGTGGAAGTGTGTGTTTGTGCTTCTAATTTAAAGCAGCAGTTTTGGTTACAGCCCGTGAATGGAGCCGTTGAGAGCAGCTTGGTTTTGCACATATTTTTCAAACAGCCTGTTTTCTTTCTTTCCTTCAGATTCGGCTGATTGATATCGTCTGACACTCTCACACACAGCGAACCTCTTCAACCAGCATCTGTTAGATTTATTGCTCATCATTTGTCCTATTTTTTAATGGTTTGAAATCATCACTATTGTTGCTACAGACATTTCAAACATAATTGCTGCATCAGTCATTGAACTAGTATTGAAATACAGATCTCCCATTATACCCCATCCACACAAGCCTTTTTCCATCGCTTATACGAGATCAGGTTACACACTTCCTTGTCCCTGAAAAACTTCAGCCCTTCTGTGGTACACCGAAGTGTTCCCTAGCCGACCAAAAAGTATCTTCAGGAGAAGGAGTGGTTCTTCTTTGAGGCTCTCGTGGGTGACTGAGGTTATTCCTAGAAGGGAGTTCTGTCTTGTGTGCTTAAAAAAACTTTTTTCAATGTTTTTTCAGATACTACCCAATTGTTGTAGCTTTAGATGAGCTTTTGTCGATTTTGAGCACTTTAACTGAAAGAATTGTGGTTTATCTCTGTTGGGTACACTTGCTGATTTTTTTTATTGAGAAACCCCATTTTTTTAAACGTGTAATATCCAGCTCTGCTTATGTTTAAGTGTTGAATTAGGAATGACCTATTATTCAGTATTAAATACTGAATTTATTTTGTATTTCCAGAATATTGTCTGCATTAATTGTAGGGATTAAGCGACCTAGCGTAACAATATTTTTATAGACATAATATCCTGGTGTTGCCAGAGTGGAAAGGTTCTTCAGTATCGCGACCCAAGCATGTCATCACTGCTTTTTGTCACCCCTCAATCTGTAGATTTTCAGCTAAATGTGTAACTGCTGGGATGAAAATCAGCTCCTGTAACTTGGTTCCAAAATGGGTTGAACTTCCTTTCCTAGTTGTAGTATAGATCCTTACCCAAGATCATTTGAGCTCAGTCACTCTGGAGAGACTCAAAGTAGAACCGCTGCTCCTCCTTATTCGAGAGAAGCCAGTCAAAGTTAGCCTGGCCACCATAATGTCTCCCGGATCCCTTGTTGGAAGGTGATTCAGGTATATCTAACTGGGAAGATACCTCCGGGCATTTCCAAGACAAATTGTTTCCTCTCAAAAGACATAAAAATGGTTTCTGAGTAGAGGAGAAAGACCAGAACACTATGTTATGGCTTCAAGCCTGTGAGCAACCCTCGGAAAAGTGCTAGAAGATGGATGGATGAATGGATGGATTGGAAGGATGAATGGATTCAACTGTACTGTGAAGTGAAGTAAAATAAAATGAATAATATAGTTACTGTTTAAGCAAATCTATCATTCTAAGGTGAAATTTACAACAGTGCAGTCTCGATTGAAAGAATACTATTAAGATTCAAGCCTGGGGTCGTGTGCAACTCTATCAAGCTCAGGAATGTAAAAAGTGTACAAACATGAAACATTGAGCACTGAGGTACAAGTACAAACGCTTTAGAGGAAAGTTCTTGTGTTTGTTGTGATCGTAGTGCTTCACTCTCAGATCCTTCTATAAATAAGAAAAATGGAGAAAAATAATTGTGTTGCTTTTCTTAAATGGTATTATTGGGGTGAACAGACATCCAAGTGAAACACTGTTATTCAGGGTAGTTTATTTCTGTATACGCCAGTTTCCTCCCGCAAACCACAAACATGAGGAGAACATCATTTATGGTGCACATTATCAACAGTGAACCTTTAATTACTTCTTGACGTTCTTTGGCAGCTTCATTTTCCCACGACAAGTCAATTAAAAAAAAGAGTAATTTCCTAATGTCACAGCGTTTGCTCAGTCCACCTCAGTGCTCGTCTTTTTTTCTATCAAGTCAGCAGTTGATCAACAGATGCCCACCAGCCAACTAATGCTATTTCCTCGTGTCTCCGCAGCACATGAACAGCAGACGGCACAAGGACAGGCTGGCCGGAAAACCACCTAAACCCAAATTTGCTCCACACAGCAAGAGCCAGCCAAGCTCCAGCTTAGCGGTTAGTCTCAGCATAAAGACGGAGGCTTCCCAAAACTGTTGCAGCGACACAAGTGTAAACATAATCTCTCCGAGGAACGAGACACATGCTGCACATATACACGACTATTGGATAAAGATGGTGGACAAAAATGTTTGACGGATTACAGATTATGTTTGAGCTTTCAAATTGGAAAGAATTGAGTTGAAGCACAAAACTTGTTTCGGGATGTTTGAGCACTTCATTTATGTTGCAGTAAATATCTATAAAAGTGTGTTTATCTAGGAATATGTACACTGTTAAACCAATTTAATCATGAAAAACAAGATTATATTTCATAATTGTATGAATACAATCTAAAAAGTGGAGAGAAGAGGAAGTCAGGAACAAGAGAACATAGATTGTGTAAATCATGAGAGTTAGAAGAGTCAGAGTTGAAGATGCTCATTTATTCAACGGAATTTATTCAATATCATAAAGATAGATAACTCTTGTAGAATAAGTAAGATACAAAGTACAAATGTATTTAGTTTTGAAGAAAGAAAAACATTTAGATCAGCAGGTTACATGAATATAAAAGATTAATTTCCACAGAGTTTTAACACGTATAATAAATTCGCATCATCCATTGATACTCGAAAATAACCATCTAAACTGTAAAATAGGAATAGAGACAAATAATAAGATGATAAGGCACAATCATATTTGAATGATCTATCTAAATAAAATATCAATAGAACTTATTTGCTCAATCCAATTAAAACTAAGATCTATTTATAGCAAGTGTTTATCCACATTCATGTTAGTGTGGACCGACTTGACCTTTACACTACATGCGCACACACGGTCAGACATATTGGCCCCGAAGTTCAGCGGTCCCCCGGTGTCACCGAGGTTAAACACACTCCTGCTCCGGTCCAAAATAGTTCCGTCGCTCCTGCTCGGACGGCGGCGGTCTGACTCAGCACTCCAGATAAATCACATCTCTGCTCCTGTCACACACACTCACTCCTTCCCCCGCTTCCCTTATCTCTCCTCCCGCAGAACGTGAGATGGAACAGCTACGCCGGAGTGGCCGTGTCCGCCATGAAGAAAGCGTTCGGCCAGTACAACCTGGCCTCCCTCTCCTCACAGGTCAGTGACAGAAGAGTTCAGGTTGGTAGGAAGACAGCGACAGTAATGTTGGACTGGGTATAGCAGGTGGAGTTGAGCCTCACAGGGACTCATCTTTATCTTGTAATACTGTAACCACAGGGTTATTGATAGAGTCAATTGGTTACTAGTATTCCTTTATCTTGGTACTCTGTTTTCCTCCCTCAGACCAAAAACAAAAATGTCCTTCCTTTTAACCATAAGAGCATACAGAGTTGATGATCAACTTAATGGAAGTATCAGCCAAAACTAGTATTTCACTACGAAGAAAAAATCAATGATCCAATAATTGACCATAGACCACAATTTTTCAATTTATTTCTTCAGATTTCCCAAGAGTACTTTGGTAATTCAGAGAAAACAAACGTTAGTTCTATTGAAGACAAATCTTGACAAAGAAAAAATAACTACTCAAATTTGTTAGATTAAAAAAGTTGAAAGATTGTGTCTCAGAAGGCAAATGTCTGCCCAGAATCTAACCATTTGACTTTTGTAAGTAATTAAGTAAGTAATTAATATTTATATAGCGCTTTTCTAGACCAGGGTCTTCCTCTCTCTTTGCGCTTGATGGATCTACTGACTCCTTCAAGAAACATCTTAAGACTTTCTTATTCGTGGAGGCTTTTCCCTAATTTGTAACCTAAATTTGTTTTTCAGAAATTTGCTATCTGTAGCTGGTGCTTTCAATTGATTTTTTCTGAAAGATAGTATCACATAAATGGAG
This sequence comes from Callionymus lyra, assembly GCF_982586985.1. Taxonomy (NCBI): domain Eukaryota; kingdom Metazoa; phylum Chordata; class Actinopteri; order Syngnathiformes; family Callionymidae; genus Callionymus; species Callionymus lyra. The sequence continues at coordinate 22,742,366 of NC_141832.1, read as the reverse complement.
CTCAGGTTATTAATAAAGAATTAACTTTATTTTAAAAATTAAATTACAGAACCTTTATCAAACTGGTTGAAGTAAATGAAAACTATATTGTTATTATAAAAGAAAACTTGATCTACAATAAGAAAATGTGAAAAAGTATTTAGAGTTCTCTTGCTCTGTCAAGGAACACTAGGCAGGGAACTGTGACTCGAGGAAAACTTACCCAACCACATCCAGGCCATGTTAAGTTAACCAAAATTGAATCAACTTTTAAAACTAAATTCAAATGAGAAATAATCATCAATTTTCTTAACCCGTGTGTTTTCTCAGCTTTAATGTGACACAAAGGCCTGAAAACAGATGTATTTGTGGTATCCCTTGTGTTGTCTTTGGGTCAAGGTGATACCACAAACACATTTGTTTTCAGGCTTTCGGGTCACCTTGACCCTGAGATAACACAAGGGTTAAAACGTAATCTGCTTCCAGATCAATCTGCCACCTGTCTTAACCCTAGTGTTATCTCTGGGTCAAGGTGACCCACAAGGTATTGCTTTAAACACATTTGTTTTCGGGTTAAAACAGTTATTGTAACAGTTAAAAACAGAACAACAAGCAACACAATAGAAATCCATGGACTGATATAAAAGAAGTTAACAATAAAGGGAGTGAAACCAAAATCTATGAGAATGATACATTGAATTTCCTCTTTAGCTCGGATTAAACACCATAATCCAACATGGGAAAAAAAAAATGAATGCACGTTCTACCTTAAAACTCTTTTCAATGAGGATTTAAGAATGCATTATTACGAGGTTCTTTAAACTATACTATTAATATGTTAAAGAGTGGGCAACATCTCACAATGAAACAGTTATATTATTTATTTTAAAAATATTTTTTCTAGTTATATGTCATCCCTCGACAACATTGTACATTATATTGGTCAAAAATGCAATAAATGTTGTAGCTAAATTTCTTTTAACCACTTTGAATTAACAAATTCTGACCTATAAGCATTTTCTTAATCAGCATCATCTGTTAAAGTGCTGGATGCTTTTTTCTAGTGTAGCCTTGAGCATTTATTCAAAACTAAATTTTCCACACAAAAGAGCAAAGATAACGCAAATGAAGCCGCACACTTAAGCTGAGTTCTCTAAACACTGTTTTCAGACCAGTTTTATTTAAATCTACAGGAAGTTTCACATTGTCGTGGCTCCATCTATTTCAATAAATACATTTACTTTCACCAAAGGTGTGTTGTTTATCATTATTTATCACTTTGCTACTTTGCCACTCAACACCAAACACCCGCCAACAGCTGCGAGCAATATTTAGCATTGACAAAGAACATTTGTCAATGTTTTTCATGGGCACAAGCGACAAGTTCTTCTGCTCATCTGACAAATGTACGATCCTTTCAAAAGTGGAAACATTTAATGATGTTTTTGAGCATAAAAGTCTTCCAAAATATTCATGTTTAAATGTGTCCAAGGTTTACATTGTGCAGAGCAGAGAAGCATGTTTCTTATCCAGCTTGTGCAAATGTTAGCACTGCTGCATGTTTTGATTTACACTTGTCCTGATGGAAATAGGCGAAGGAACGTTCATGCTGTGGTGCTGGCATCGGCCTATTGTGTGGAATGACTGGTCATGCAGCGAGCTTCGGTCGAAGTGTGAAGCGATGCATGGTCACTCATTCATCCACAGAGCAGAACAAGAATGTGTTGAAACAATGCATTTGAGAACCATGTTTGGCCAGTAAACATGCTTTCATGACCCAGGCTCACAGCAGCCCACGTCCCACCTATGCTAGGTTGACCGACCCCTTTGTCCTCCGCTCAGCTCGTACATCATTTAGAAGCACAATGACCAGATTAATTCCTTAACCATGTTTGTGATTCAACAATTCAATGCAGTTCTTATTGTCATTGTATTGACCTTTAAACATATACGCAGCAAAACTCTTACATCGACACTGAATCTTACCTAAAGATTTAAGATAAAGTAGTCTTTTCGCAGTTTTCTATATAAAAAGGGACAGATTTGCAGGCAACCATTGGAGTATTACATTCATTCTTGAGCTCCTAAAGCCACTACATTACTTTTATTAAATTATAAACACATTTTAAAGTGATCCATCAGCCACAGTTATGTTAAGTTATGAAAGTCACAACTCTTCTACAGCAGCTACTAAATGAAAAGTTCCCACTGGTTTCCTTTTTTAACTTGAAAAATGTGGCATAGGTAAATATTATCTTACTTATTTTAGGATGATGATTTTGTTAAAACAGAGTTTTTAGGTAATTACAAAGAAGTTTTGATGAGACGAGGGTGTATATTGCGTTATAACACATTATAATGCATTTCTTAAGCTTCATAGAAATATGTTATTATGTATATATATATATAACATTGGAGAACTGAATGCATAACTCCTAATGAATTGTGAGTATTATAAGTATTACTCAATCTAGTCATGACTCGAACAACTGCTCACACACATCATTTTTAATGGGATTTATTTAAAGACTTTGAGGAAAGCGATTTTTAAGGTTGTTAAAATATATTTTCATTTTGAAAACATGTTCTAGAAGAGAATTACCTGAATAGAATGCTATTTGTTATTAGATTATACAATGTTAATATTATATTAAAACAGTTTAAATAGCATAATTCAATTAGTTAGACTACACATTAATTGTGTCAGAATAACCTTTTGAGTCATTCATTTAGATTTAGTTACAAAAATAATGATATAGATGGATGGAGAGTAAGACTGATGAATAGATCCTTCTTTTTTAGCATTGTGAAACATTATTTCTCGCAAACTTAATCTAACTTGTGAGGTAAAATGATCTTGCATGGACTAATGATTTCATTTATAATAAGATCTATTGTGACAGATTAAAGGGTGTATATCTTAATGTTGGCAGTGGCAGTGAAGTATAATGGAAAATACTACTTGAAAATGCAGGAAAATCGATGGATAAGTCAATTTAAATATTAGAACTACAATGACTTACTTAATAAAAGTGTTTTAACACTTTAATAGTTTATTAGTTAAACGGTTCAATTGTTGGTTGAGGTTAAACAGTAAAGAGATTTCCAAACCTTTAACATACAAACGTAATTAAATACATTTGCATCACAAACTGATCACCAGCACAGTTAGTGATGCGGTTGAAGAGGACACTTCATAAGTAGGTTCATACTTGCATTGAGACAAACACATGTTAAACACATATCAAGACAAGGGCATTGAGCAACGTAACATAGGTGGGGACGCACACCGACGTGAGCCTGGGTTGTCCCTCACTCTTTTCTCACTTCTCACCATCCCCCCTCATGTCTTCTCCAGACCAAACTGGCTTTGCAGAAGCAGCTGACCAAGAGCTTGACTACTGGCTTCCTGCCCAGCCCCCTCACCCCACCAACCCTGTGCACAGTGGCAACTAACCCACTGGCTCTCCGCCACCCAGTGGGCACCACCTTCATACAGTCCCCCTTCCTGGGCCCTGCACTGTTTCGGCCCGCTCCTGGGCCCCTGCGGGCCACACACACACCCATCATCTTCTCCCCCTACTAAAGACTCACTTCCCTCTTCCTCCTCCCCATCCGACCGAACCCCGGCCCTCCTTCAGTGTGACCCACTTGACAAAGGCCACACGCAAACTATGCAGACTGCCTGACTAAAGAGTGCACAAGTCATGACTCTCTTAAGGCCGTGCGCCCAGGAGAGATGTTCCTAATTTAAAAGGCCAAGATTTCCCATCATGCCTTCTTTCTGCTCCCTGGTCATGACGTCAGGAGCAGCACAGGCCTCCAGACACTGACTGGTGCACAGAGGCCGCTTTTATAGCCATTTCATGGGTCTAAGCAGTTTGGATTCTCGATATTATTGTGTAATTTATTAGAGATCGACTGTAAACTAGATGTTTAGTGTGGTTGCCACAAAATAAGGTCCCTTTACTTGATGCTCTTCAGAAACATGTATACATATGTTCATGATCAAACTGGAAGTTTATCTTAATCTCCTCCTCTTTCCTTCCATAGGGGTGTAACAGTGTTAGACCGGTGGTCGTGTTCGGTGCGTGAAAGGAAAAGGATCTTCACAAATGCTTTTAACTTCTTAGACTTTTATTCCCGTCCAAAAACTTTAATGATGTTAACTCTACTTTGTCATGATGACATTCATGAGCTGGAATCGTTATTTCTGAAGAAATCTGTCATTTATATTGTTTTATCATGTTACATTTATCTCTAACCAAAATGAGCCGAATTCATTTACCAACTAAAGCTAATACAGCACATAATACATATGTCAGTTTGTACTTATCAAGAGCTTCACATATATTTTAAAAACATTTACAGTATATTTATAATGAGTTAATGGTTCAGAAAGTTAGAAGTAATTTAATACTCTTTCCATTTTACCAAACATTTTCTAATTAACAGAGTACATATTTATTTATTATTATGTGATTAAGACTTCATAGTGCTTAAACATGAGGACCTGCTCTGTGCACATCAATTTTAAATTTGTTTTATTTAAAGTGTCAAATTCTAATAGAGTTATATTAAGAAACTTAACAGTTGAAACTACACTTTATAAGAGAAGAACCATTGAATCACAATGAGCAACAGTGGTGAAGAAAAACTTCCTTTTAACCGGCAGAAATCTCAAACAGAACCAGACTGTGACAGAGTGTGAACGGCCTTCTATAGGGAGTATGAAAAAGAGAGAAAAGAGAAAGAATAGACAGAGAGATCATAGAGTGTAGAGGTGAGTCAGCAGAGTCCAAACAAGACCATCCTGGATCCAGTCTCTCTCTGGATCGAAACAGGGGTGATGCTCAGACAAAAAGTAAATAAAAGGGCTCTGGGGAGAGGACAAGCTGCAAGTGTACATGTGTTGCAACATTATAGACAGAAAATAAAAAAGAGAGAGAGAGTGTGTAAAGAACTCCAGCAAAAAAAGGAATCAATATTGAGTAGATTTTATAAGAACAAACAGCGCACAACAGTAAATCCTCAGTGTGGCGTTAATGTCTACAGACTCCGATGGAGAGATACAACAGAAAAGATTGCTCTGCTGGTCAGATCAGTTCTTCACTGGGTTGTAAATATATTCACTGTAAATCTACAGACGTAACAATAAACGTTATGATGTTACAGAATAGTTTATTGAAAACACCTTTTCCTGCAGCACCTTAACAGCTTACCTTCTCTGCGCTGTTACACCCCTGCTGTTCCATTTAACTTAAACCGCATCAGTGTTATTCCTCACCTCCATGTTTCTGAACTCGTGTGCATCCTCAGTCTCATACTCACACACACCCTCTCCTACCCTGTACACCCGTGATTAGCTGCTTGTTAATGTCCACAAAAGGTCAACTTGTCAACTTGAATTTGTTCCTGTTTGCTTGCCAGCTTTCCCCCCTTTTGTTCCCCCCCCCCCCTCCTGCATCATTCATGGAAAGTAGCTTGAGCACCAACTGCACCCTGAGATTTTGGTCCAAACAAAAAACATGAATCAATGATAATGCTGCAATATTGTAGTCCCTCTAAAACAGGTTTAATTCAATTATGATGTAGTTCATGTGGATATGAGTTCAGTTTTGGGGTCTCGTTTGTCCAATGACTTGATTTAAATCAGAAGTTTATTTACAAACAAGATAAATAATTTCTTTTCGAGCTTTAAAGGGCAACTAATGATTGGTTTAAGTGTGTCTTAAATAGATGTTGGACCTCATCAGTATGTGTTGGTTTGTACAAAACTCTCTTTTAATTAAAAAATGTGCTTAAACCACGCCCACTGAAACCACTTAACCATACCCGCTCTGCTGTGATTGGTCCAGCATCACGGTTTGTCATCGAGCGTCAGGAATCCTGGACTCGTTGTATAAACAAAGTGGTGCATGATCACAGCTGGCTGGAGAAGGAGTGAAGACCATTATTACGCCATAATGGACTTCGCTCTCGTAACCTCTCGTTCGCCGAGATTTCAGACGGGGGAGAACTTTATAAAGTAATAAGCTCAAAACATGGTCATGATGAGGGACTGTAAAAAAAATATGTTAGTCAGACAGGAGAGTTGGAAGTTGACATTAGTTGCCATTTAAAACCAACTAAAGGTTTATATTTCTCCTTCTAATGCTACTGAACTCTGGACTGTGATGAGGAGAGACCCAACTGCTGTGACAATTGACTCCCTTTTAACCAATTTTATTAAACGCAAGAGTGATATAAGAGTCATCCTAATGTTCTGCGTCATCACGGATGATTATATAACATGTATGTACCAGGGGGTTACCAGAGGGAACTACAGGGACGACAAGTCAACAGCCATAATAAACAGGATTAATCTCGAGGAAATAAAAAGCAGCCTTTGATTTAAAGACCAAAGCTCCCTTGTTTGTATCTATTGTTTTCCCTGCATGACCTTTTTCCATCCGCTTTCGACCTTCACACCATTCCTCCCTCACGATTAAAAAGAACAACAGACTTGACGGCGTCTAAGATGTCAAGTTGATCAACATCCCGATGTGTTGTCTGAACACGGCGTAGGTGGGAACAACGCACAGTGCCGTGGCAACCACATTAAAAAAGCACCTTAAAAAAAAACTGTTTTTAAAAAAGCAATGAACATTCGTGTTGGTCGTCATTTAATTCTTCCCTTTTGCTTTCTCAACGAAACAATCAGGTTGTTGTGTATCCATGACTTTAGACGAAGCTCATATTTAAAGCAATACATTGTGTGTGTTTATGGTGTGTTCTCAGTGTCAATGGCTGTTTCATACATTTGTGACAAAAAGTACAACTATCCGAGGTGATGACCTTGACAGTAGACGCTCGTGGCCCCCGATTGTGACTCTCGGCTGTTTCCATTTATAGCGGGGGGGTCAAAGGAGGGTCCTTCAGTGCCATATGACATTGGTGTTCCACATCTGAGCCGGAAAAACTTCCAATGAGCAAAAAAAAAAAAAATCTTAAAAAAAAAACATCAATGTTGCTGTTCATGTGCTATTATTAACTCACCCCACCTTGAAGTTCTACTGACATTCTACTCATCTGACACAGACGAGGTCTCTCGAGGACTCCGAGCACCAATGTCATCCTTCCCCCGCCACTCATGTCCTCTTAAAAGTTCTGGAGCAAATCCTATGCATTTTGTTTTCATTGTGCAATATGTATAGTCGTCTGTGATGCAGCAGTGCCATCTGTCGTGGAAACCATGTGATTGCCATCAAAGTACTCGTGATTCTATGGAATATTTGATCCTGTTGTACATTTGTGTTCAAGGAACCCACAGTCTCTTCAGACGAGGGAAGCCACCGGGTCTCCCTAGATTTCCTCCTGTCGCACTCAGTGAACCAGCCAGCCTTTAATCTTCGCTGTTCCTTTCTATTGCTCTGTTTTAAAAAGACCTTTCTTAAAAAGAAAACATCTAGAGGAGACAAATTATACGTAGGAATCCTAGAGTAAGATAGAGAATCTTTATCCGACTTACTATCTGTATCGCAAGAAGTCGCTATTATAGATAAGAGTAGTTATTGTAGACAAACCAGGGGAAGAAAAAAATACTGTGTCGTTTATTCGTTTGTTCATTTACATGAGTTTTTTTTTATTAAGATAAAATATTTAAAAATAACTTTTTTTTTGAGTGACCTTCTATTCCATCGTTGAATTCTGTAATTCAAGGCCTTTTTTTAGAGAATATGGTACAGTCACATGACCAGGCCTTCTCAGGGGTGACAGATTGAAGCGATGCTCACGTGACCATCCATTCAGGGTTTCCCTCCACTGCTCCCGAGAGCAGCAAACACTGTACGCATGGACGGATCCGCAGCAGAAGAAGATACATAATAATATAAAAAAAAGTGCTGTACTATAGCCTGAAGAAGGGATGGTTTTTGGAAAATAAAGCTTTTAGAACTTGTCAAATGGTTTGTTTTTTGTCTGATTTTAATGTTTTTTTGTGTGTGTGCAGTAAACCAACAATTCAAAGAGGGAAAATGCTTCAAGCATAAGGTTGATTATTTTACCCTAAGAGAAGTGTCAATATCTGTTTGTTCCTGGAGTTCAATTGTGATTTGATAGCACTTTAAGCCTTTTCAGAGTTGAATTTAAACATAACAGGTGTGTCAGACTCCAAAATGATAACCAAAATCCTGTTCCAGGGATGAACGAAATGGGTTCAATATTTGTTGCCAAGTCAATAACCGACCATCATTTTAGGTTTTAAAAATAACTTTGTTTTCGTCATTTCAGCATTTATGCCGTTCACTACAAATGATTTTATCGAATTTTGTTGAAGTTTTTTTTTTTAAAAACATCTTTTTATTGATTTTCAGATATTAATACATACACCTTGACACACACACGGAAGAAGAAAAAAAAATTAAAATAAAAGGTAGAACACAAAAACAAAGAAAGATCCCACCCTCCACCCCTGTGTTGAAGCTATTTTTGACATTTGTTTTCTCTGCCCGCGATAAAAACGATGTTTGCAAACAGAGTTAGTTTTGACTTTCAATTTTGAGATAACCTTTATTTTACGTCTCTTGTGGGCCAATATTTGGTGGTACCGAGTTTGCCTTGTCCTTGGGTTTTGATAAATGTGTATTACAGAAAATTAAAAAAATGTTTCACTTTTGATTTGATTTTCACCTGCATCATTGACTAGGAACAAAAAAATAAACCACAAATTTAAGTGTAAGGAGCCGACTTGAGGCTAGTTTAAAAAATAGTCTAAAAAAAAGATATGTTTCAACTCGCAAATACACATCAAGCGTTTGACGCAAGAACATAATAAAATGTTTTATATTAAATCATAATAAATCATAATAATTTCATACTTGTGGTGGCATTTGAACCGACAACCCTCGGTTAATTGGGCTCGAGCCACCAGTTGAGCCACTGCCAAGGTACTGCTAAAAACTTGTAATGCAATGTTTTATCCTGCTGAATATTGACGTCATCATCTCATCACTTCAAACTTTTGAAATGAAGCGGACGACACAGATAACTTAAATGTGCTAAAATGCTTCATATATTTTATTCATCTGCCAGCAAGTAGAGAGGTGAAGGTAAAACACAGTTTTAAAAGAGATGTTTTGAGCTTTATTCTAACTTTGCTAATGATGTTCTTTTCTTAGTATTTCAAGGATTCTTTTCACTTCTTGAGGCCAGACCACTTCTATCTACGTCTCTCACTCTCAAATCCCAAAGCTGCATGTTTTCCAGGCACTTCAGAAAAAGACTTCTGCAGTTCAGCCAAGAATGAGTGAGTTTTCAAAGAACCTGAGAGTGGGTTACATTACACCAACTCTAAATCAGAATTACCAATAAATGGGAAACTATGGTCCTTTACGAAACATTTATAATGACTTCATTATTGGACTTGTTCACTTTAACAGCTTCAGGACTACATCTACATCAGTGGGTTTTTTTAATTATTAAAATTGCAAGTTAATCTTTTGCTGCACCCTTTCATTCATATTCTATTGAGTTTCTCGAAGACACTGTTGACCTCAACAGAGCCATTAAAAAGATCAATTCATGCAAAAAGCAATACATTTAAGCTAAGTGGATCATTGGTACTGAATTTATAAAATAAAATGTTACTTTTAAAATAGGTCAAAATAAGTCTACAGATCAAGATAAAACATTTTAAAAAAAAACAACGTATTATTATTAGGAGATTTTAGAAAAATGAGCAAAAGTAATTTGCATTTGGTTATAAAGAAAAATCAATGAATAAAATTTAAAATGTCATAATAATGAATGTACGGGAATGAACTGTGAAATATATGTGTGTGTGTGTGTTTGTAATAATAATATTAATAATTATTATTATAATTATTATTAAGTATCAGTTTTCAGCCTCGATTACTACATTGTCTGTTGTTGGTTTTAGCCAAGAATTTCATTTCAGTTCAAATGACGAGGAAATAATGGATGAGTCTTTATTGCTGTGAAACAGTTTGTTGGATGACAAGGTGTTATGTTGTTACCTGCTTCAATTCAAGAGCACAGTTACAACTTCCAACACTGGTCTCCGTGTTTTTGAGTGAAGATGATCAAGGATGGTCGTTTACGTTGCGTCTCAACAAAGGTATGTAAGCTATTGTGTCTTAATATGTAAAGCATTTGTTGAAATCTTGTTATTTAGAAGATTTTTTTTTGTATATCAATTAATAAAACATGTGTATTTAAGCCACACGTGTATTTCTGGACACGCAATGTTGTAACAAATCTTTAGTGCCATCTAGTGTACAATCGAGGTATTAATATATTTTAAGGAATGACGAGGAAAACTTTTATTTTGTTTTATGCCATCTTTAAGCATATACAAATAATAGAATTTTATATATATATATATATATATATATATATATATATATATATATATATATATATATTTCATTCATGTTCAGGATATTGCATATTACTGTATATTATTATTTATCACAACGTTGTATACAGAAATATGTATTTATTTTTATTTATGGGAAGAGGAAAGTAAGATTAAGTAATGTTTGAATAAAAAATACTGTGTTTGTTTAGTGCACATATATTAATAAGTGCATTTATATCTAGAAAAGTTATTAAAATTAAAACAAATATATAACAGATTAAATAAAATATCATTGTATATACACTATTTATACACTTTTAGCTTTTTTGTATATTTAAAAAATTGTATAATCATACAATTCATATTTTTAGACGTACTGTGTGCTATTTTGCGAGCCACTTTCTTCAACACTGTTGTGTTGCTGGTTTCCTGGTGATAAACTTTCACTGTTGATGTGAATCATCTCATGGTGTGATCTCTCTCTCTGTGGATAGAACAGCTGCTCCTCTGATGAGACCTCCTCCCGGTTTAAACTCCCGAGACTTAAATGTATGCTGGAGAGAAAAGCTATTTTAAAGTGGAGCGTTATCATCTTCACCTCTTCAGTTCATTATGAAGAACATGCTGGAAATTAGATGGTACAAGATAGCTGCCTCCAGGGAGACACGCTAACACGCCGGTAATATCATTTTGTAAACGTTCCACTTGAGGTTTCTTCATTATCTCAAGTTAACCTTTCCTGTTGGCGTCGTGTGAGGAAGAGAGAGATAGTTTGCTGGGATATCACACCTTCAACTTTTCAAGAGCATTAAATAATAACATGACTTTACAACATGATATTGTTTTTATCCATTTTTATTATTCCAAAAATATATAATATCCTAATTTGATTTTTTTAGTATTTTTTGTTGTTGTCATACCTCAGTGAAAAGTGTAGTAGTACTTGTTTCCCCATATCATCCAGATCTAAATCTGGATGATATGGTATAATGTTTCATATTTAAGTCAAATTAAATAATCTCTGCTTTGCATTAAAATCCATGTGCTCAGCTTTACTTCAGGTCGGGTAAAGCTTTCACACTGAGGGTAATATAACAAATCTTAAGATGGTGCCAGTAAGTCTCTGCTCAAGGACACCATCTGCATAAGTAAAGTGATAATGAGGTTAATGATGATGAGTTCTCTCTGGAAGACATGGACTCAGGCACCTTTTCGGGAATTTGCGCTTGGAACTCGAAGACGTCTCTGCGATATATCTCTGCTTTGCCAACGCCTGTGATCATGTAAGTTGTTCTCAACTTTTGCATATTACACTAAACGAGCATTTTCTCTTAAACTCATTCCTGTGTCCGTGTCCTTCTTTACCACCATCACGTATCGAAACCCCAAGAAATTAAGTGGTTAAACTTATTTCTAACTTAGTTTCTCCCAAATGTGACGAGGACAAGGAAATTACTTTCCAAATCTGGCTTTTATATACATCTAGGTAAGAGCTTCCTGAGCTGGGATATCGGGGTAAAGATCTGTAAGATGTAACCAAAAAAATTTAACAGAGAAAAAAAATAGAACTATAAATAAAATCATTACAATTTTGGGTTTTTGAAAGGTTTTCTTATGACTGTCTTTGGCTATAGAGAATTACTGCTCATTCTTTTTGTGGTACAGGTAGAGCACAAAAATATATATATACACAGGTATGTATATATGTATATATATATATTTATATATATGGGTACAGGTAGAGCACAGCCAACTATATATACAGTGCCTTGCGAAAGTATTCGGCCCCCTTGAACCTTTCAACATTTCGCCACATTTCAGGCTTTAAACATAAAGATATAAAATTTTAATTTTTTGTCATGAATCAACAACAAGTGGGACACAATCGTGAAGTGGAACGAAATTTATTGGATAATTTAAACTTTTTTAACAAATAAAAAACTGAAAAGTGGGGCGTGCAATATTATTCGGCCCCCTTGCGCTAATACTTTGTAGCGCCACCTTGTGCTGCAATTACAGCTGCAAGTCGCTTGGGGTATGTCTCTATCAGTTTTGCACATCGAGAGACTGGAATTCTTGCCCATTCTTCCTTGCAAAACAGCTTGAGCTCAGTGAGGTTGGATGGAGAGCGTTTGTGAACAGCAGTCTTCAGCTCTTTCCACAGATTCTCGATTGGATTCATGTCTGGACTTTGACTTGGCCATTCTAACACCTGGATACGTCTATTTGTGAACCATTCCATTGTAGATTTGGCTTTATGTTTTGGATCATTGTCCTGTTGGAAGATAAATCTCCATCCCAGTCTCAGGTCTTTTGCAGACTCCAACAGGTTTTCTTCCAGAATGGTCCTGTATTTGGCTCCATCCATCTTCCCATCAATTTTAGCCATCTTCCCTGTCCCTGCTGAAGAAAAGCAGGCCCAAACCATGATGCTGCCACCACCATGTTTGACAGTGGGGATGGTGTGTTCAGGGTGATGAGCTGTGTTGCTTTTACGCCAAACATCTCATTTTGCATTGTGGCCAAAAAGTTCGATTTTGGTTTCATCTGACCAGAGCACCTTCTTCCACATGTTTGGTGTGTCTCCCAGGTGGCTTGTGGCAAACTTTAAACGAGACTTTTTATGGATATCTTTGAGAAATGGCTTTCTTCTTGCCACTCTTCCATAAAGGCCAGATTTGTGCAGTGCACGACTGATTGTTGTCCTATGGACAGACTCTCCCACCTCAGCTGTAGTTATCTGCAGTTCATCCAGAGTGATCATGGGCCTCTTGGCTGCATCTCTGATCAGTCTTCTCCTTGTTTGAGATGAAAGTTTGGAGGGACGGCTGGGTCTTGGTAGATTTGCAGTGGTCTGATACTCCTTCCATTTCAACATAATTGCTTGCACAGTGCTCCTTGAGATGTTTAAAGCTTGGGAAATCTTTTTGTATCCAATTCCAGCTTTAAACTTCTCCACAACAGTATCTCGGACCTGCCTGGTGTGTTCCTTTGTCTTCATGGTTCTTTCTGCGCTTTAAACAGAACCCTGAGACTATCAAAGAGCAGGTGCATTTATACAGAGACTTGATTACACACAGGTGCATTCTATTTATCATCATCAGTCATTTAGGACAACATTGGATCATTCAAAGATCCTCACTGAACTTCTGGAGTGAGTTTGCTGCACTGAAAGTAAAGGGGCCGAATAATATTACACGCCCCACTTTTCAGTTTTTTATTTGTTAAAAAAGTTTAAATTATCCAATAAATTTCGTTCCACTTCACGATTGTGTCCCACTTGTTGTTGATTCATGACAAAAAATTAAAATTTTATATCTTTATGTTTGAAGCCTGAAATGTGGCGAAATGTTGAAAGGTTCAAGGGGGCCGAATACTTTCGCAAGGCACTGTATATATATATATATATATATATATATATATATATATATATATATATTTACATGTATAAAAGTATCTGGGGAAATGATATATACAAAAGAAAATTGAACAACCAAATCAATTTTGCCATTAAATAAATTCTACACTTTTTTATTTTAATTTTACATACATTATATTAAAAAATTAAATTTAAAAATTTAAAAAAACAAGTAAGCATAAAAAAATGTTTATCATTGTAATTATTGAGATGAAAAACCTTCAAAAAAAACTAATAAAACAAAGGAAAGGGGGGAGAATGAATTCCTAAAACAAGAACACAGAGTACTCTGTCACATGATATTTCAAATTGAAAATTATTTAGAAAGAAAATAAGCTTTTATACAGTATAGCCACTCAATTCAAGTCACTTGGGAGTTCAACTGTGCATTTTATTCAAAACAAATTTGGCAATTTCAGCAGTGACAAGAGAAAACAATTCCATTTAAATACATATTTGTGCTCTTGACTTTCACCTTCGTGTGTCACCTGTTGAAGCCCAGGATTGTCATCACCTTTGACGATGTAACAGCAGCTGTGTAACTGGTTCTCATGACAACATATGGCACGTACATTTCATATCAGCAAAAAAAAAGATTTAAATAATTGTATCGTTAAAAGGTATCCTAAGAGATTGCAACAATTCATACACGTGTAACTTCATATGTCGGTCTAACACTTAAAACATCAGTCACATGGAGGAGCACAAGATCTTACTCAACGCCTTCAAGCAAGGCACTTTGTCATTTGCGGGTACGCATAAATAAATAAAAAAACGTGAATACGTTTAATAAATCAACCTTCATGACGTGAATTGTAAATTGTTGCACGGATTAAAACGAGGCACGTCAACACACGGGTGCATCATCACTTCACTTCACATTAAAACACGACTCAGCTGTCGGTGGAACCACTGCTCTTGTTCTTGTTGCGACTGAGGGGGAACGTGGACTTGCTCTGAGGCTGAGTCATTTTACTGGCCAGGTACACGAAGGGCTCGATCAAGGAGCGGCGATCCACCACAGACAACTCCCACAGACGCACCTTCTCATTTTTCGCCCAGTTTTGAGCCATGTTGGCATCGACGCGTCGCTCGTCCTGCTTGTCCAGCTTGTTGCCCAGAACAACGATGGTCACCTGACGATGACATGAAAAATGTACACATCACAAGCTTTATTTAACAAAACATCATTATTATTATTATTAACATTATATCAATAGTTAGTATCAACCAATACTTAAGGATGCAATAGAAGTTTCATACAGGAAATGAAAAGTGAAAAGGTGCAACGAGAATTTTGACCCGCTCTAGTAGAAGAACTCACATTTCTCCGATCCTTAAAACTCTTCACTGGCTTCCAGTTTCTTTCAGGATCAATTTTAAAATTCTGGTTCTTCCTTTCAGATCTATTCATGGTCAGGCTCCTCCTTACATCAGTGATCTGATCCAGCCTTACACCCCAGCTCGGGCTCTGAGGTCTGTGGATCAGAATCTACTGATGGTTCCTCGCACACGGTTCAGGACCAGAGGAGAGAAATCCTTCCAGGCTGTTGCTCCTAAGCTTTGGAACGATCTTCCTCTCACTCTGTGTTTGATGATCTACTGACTCCTTCAAGAAACATCTTAAGACGTTTCTTTTTGTTCAGGCTTTTCCTTGATTTTCTGGAACAGTTGTGTTCTCAATTTTATCTTGACCTTTAAAGTATATACTTTATTGAATATTGTTTTGATTGTTTAAGCGCTTTGTGACCCTGGTCTGGAAAAGCGCTATACAAATAAAAATTACTTACTTACTTACTTATATCAAGACACCCTTAGTATCCATGTCATATTGATGCTGGCATGTATGACCTTTTACTTTCCTACTTATTACTTTAGATTAAGGCTGTGTATTGGCAAGAATCTGGCGATACAATACGTATCACGATACATGTCTGACGATACGATATATTGCGATATATTGCGATACTGTAGGAACAACGATATATATATTTTTTTTAAAGAAACAACACTTTTTCTGGCTTTTACTACAAAGAAATGAGCAAATACTTTCTCTAATCAAATGTGAAAGTGCTTTAAATTATATATATTTATAAAGTAAACTTATATTAATAGAGACGTGCATTAACAGTCTCAAACAAGCTGGAGCAACATTCAATATCCACTAACTGTCAGTGTTTAGTTTTTTAACTTTAAACTCTGTTTTCAAGCCAAAATGAGTCCAAACGCTGATGTTAAATATATATTTAACCTTTGAAATAACATTTTACTTTAATTCAAAGTTATTTTATTTATTATTTTTTGTAAAAAAATAAATAAAAATCAGTTGATCTGTGACTAACATGATTTAAAAATAAGTTAGTAAAGCATCTAACGTTGTTATGACTAAACTTAACTTATTTAATTCATTTTTGTGTCGTCATTGATCGTCTTGAAGTTTGTTAAATTAGCGAGTGTCCGGTTACGTCTCACACACACAGAACTCAGCGCTGTCAGCCTTTATTTAACCACTATTAAACTCTATTTATTAGATCGAGGCAAATTCCAAAGTCAACATTAACACTTACAAGAACGTTTGTTATTGTTGACTTTCATGTGCGACTGAACGGTTCTCTCGTCTCTACAGAACAGCAAAGTTAACTGCTTCATTTTGTTTCGTCTTAATCGTTTCTTCCATCTGCTCATATTCTTTGTCATGATGCGTCTTTAGATGTTTAATAAAAATTGCGGTGTTGAATCTTCTAGCTTGATTTCTCCGCCTCCACACCTCCGTTCACATCTTCACTGCAGCAGAGCCGCTGCTGTGAGCCACTGCTGCACCAGCGTGTGACATCAGCGCAAAAATATCTATATATTTTAAATATGGATACAGAGATATTGAATATCGATACAGTATTGTGACTAAAAATATTGCGATATATAGTAATATCGATATTTTCTTACACCCCTACATAAAAATTATATTGCCTAGAAGTAAGCCAGAGAATGGGACAGCTATAAAGTAAGTAATATTTATTTATATACTATTATTATTTATATATTATTATTTATATAAGACGCTCATCACAGAGGTATGTAATCATTACTACTTGGTTTCCTCATTTCTGTTCAGAACTTTTAAAATATTGACATTTCACACTGCTTTGATACAACCAGCGCCGTGTAAACCTACCTCTTTCTTATCTCTATGACGGTCAATATCCTTCTTCAGAGCCTCCATCCTTTTGAAGGACTCTTTGCTGTCAATGCTGTAGACGAGCACGAATCCGTCCGCGAACGAGTAGTAATGACGAGGAAACTCCATCCCATCCCGCAGTCCTCGAGTGTCATAGAAGCGCACCTGCTCCCGCGTGCCTCGGTCAGTTTCAATGGAGCCGATGTAGATGTCCTCCAACGTCTCCATGGGCTCAGACCCTGACAGGTACAATGTTACAGTAAATAGACAGGATTGTATTTCTTACTGTACAGACAGAAAGAGCAGTTTTCTAGCACCACATAGCACATTTTTATTTTATTTTATTTTACTTAATACTTATTTACTCTACATAACAGAAGACGGCATTAACTTTATTGGTGCGTATGAAGCAGAGTTGGACTAAGAAGTGACAGAAAAAAATAAGATACAGATTTAGAGTGATTTATTTAGATCGACTACAACTGACAACATCAGAAATATTCAAAAGTCAACAAACACAGTTATGGGGCGAAAAGACAAACAATGAGCTTCATGTAAGTAAGTAAGTAAGTAAGTAAGTCATTTTTATTTATATAGCGCTTTTCCAGACCAGGGCCACAAAGCGCTTAAACAATCAAAACAATATTCAATAAAGTATATACTTTAAAGGGCAAGATAAAACTGATACCACAACAGGAGTTCCAGACAATCAAGGAAAAGCCTTAACAAATAAAAACGTCTTAAGATGTTTCTTAAAGGAGTCAGTAGATCCATCAAACACAGAGAGAGAAGAAGATCGTTCCAAAGCTTAGGAGCAACAGCCTGGAAGGATTTCTCTCCTCTGGTCCTGAACCGTGTGCGAGGAACCATAAGTAGATTCTGATCCACAGACCTCAGAGCCCGAGCTGGGGTGTAAGGCTGGATCAGATCAGTGAATGTATGTAAAGAAGGACATGATGAGGACAGGCGTGCCTCGGGATGATGATCTACACCTTTTAAGGGGGAAGATGACCTGTGGTGGCAACTCAGGACACTTCCATTCAAAATCTGTTATCAAGCTGGCTTAAACTGAGCAGAAATTACAAACTCCAATGACACAAACCCCACACCAGATCACTTGCCTTCTCAACAAATCGAAACAACGTACCTGCGACATGATTGGCGTAGAGAAGTTGCTCGAGGACGGCCGTCTTCCCAACAGCTGCCTGTCCACACACCACAACTTTGCAGCTTTTGCCCATGATGATAAGAAGGGTAGACAGCAAAGGCTGGAACAAAAGAAATACAACGTTTTACAGGATGCACTTAAAATACGTATGCTGATCATATGAATAAACAACAATCACACTATTATAAGCATTAAGATATAATTATAAAATAGAAATGTCTTATAAATGCGTGTTAAAGGTTAAATTATTTCCATCTTTTGATAACCATTTTTGACTGAGGCCTTCAATTTAAAACGTTTATTTAACTTAATGTTGTTGCAACATTTGCCAATTTTCGAGAAGACAGTTATTATTTTTGATTTATGCTTTGTAGTCGCAATGTTTTTGTCTAGTTGCCTTTTTTTTGTTGCTTTATGTAGCTTAGCATCCGCTGGCTATGACAACCCGAATCCTGTGTTCGGGCGCATTTTTAAGACAACGTGAACAAATCGGTCAATCCGAGAGTAGACATATTTTAAATACACGGTGGATGTTTGGTTTAAATCGCTGCAAATACACTCGAGCATAGCTGTTAGCGACGTACCTTCTCGAAAGGAGCTACTTCCTGTTTACAGATGACGTAGCGACTGCCGCATGAAGCCACGCCCCCCGAGAGTACGGGCCCCGCCTCCCTCATTCACGGTGAAATGGCGACGGATCACGGCGGTGCTGTGAACATGGCTCCGGACTTGGAACTGCTTAGTGACGAAGAATTAGAAAGGTATGAATATGGGGGTTCGTGTTTTCGTGGAAAGGAGCTCCGCTAGTGTTAGTCCTCGTCGGCGGGACTCCCTGTCATGTTGGTTGACTGTTGACAGCTTGAAGCTAACGTAGCTCACAGGGTTGTTTAGCTACATCTGGCCCCATGTTGCTCTGCTCGTCCTCTGCCTTGTAGCCTCGCTCCTGCAGGTCCACACACCTCTCGATCAGTGGCACAAACACGGCTCAACTCTCGCGAACCATAAGGCATTACAACGTGCACTTTGTCTGCCCCTCGAAATATGATGTCAAAGTAGGTCTTGCTCCAAAGAAAGTCATGGCAGTTGTTCCACAGGATGGTGTCAGATGTTCCTGGCGCTGCCCTCAGAGCCTCGTGTTCGAGGGGCTGTGGAGCCTTCGTCCCGGCTGACAGTTGCTATGTTTAGATCCTCAACGGCAGGGATTCACAGTCCTCCGAATGTTGTCTTTCTATGAATGGCATACCTGGAGCTTCTTGGTAATCCATCCACTGAGACTTGCTGTGACTTCCACTTGTACAACTGTAGTCTTATTTCAACTGTATAGTGTCTTGAGATAACTTTGTTATGATAAGACACTTTAAATAAAATTGAATTGAATTGTGTTTAAGATGCGAGACAGAGAAGATATTTTACATTTGAATAATTACATCTTTTTCTTTTCCCTAGATGATATTTTGAAAGTGTCTTTTAAGTCACTGCTCCGGGGACCAGTATCTGTTACTGGGCCACACAGAACAATCGGTCCTATTGAAAGTTCTAAAAGTGTTTTATTTTGAAAAAAAAAGACTTTCAGCTTTTACATAAATAGCATTAACTTGTGACTCTTGACTAGCACCTGATAAGTAAAACACAAGAGTGGAAAAAATAACTAAACTGCTTCAGAGTTCTCATTCTATATGCTGAAATGCAAATTTAAACATTTGTACAAAGTCTCTAAAAGTTAGGAGACACACATACATCCCACCTTCGTATCTACAATCAAATAAACATAGATGCAAATACACAAAATCTTGTTGTAACCAGTCCAGAGCTCTTGCTGGTTCAGCTGTATGTTGAGGTGTTTTTTTTTTCTTTATGCACTTAATTTTAGTTTATGCACATCATGCTATTGTATTTTTACTTTTTTCTATCTGAACGTTGGGTCTGTAAATGAAATCCTGACATTTACCGGTCCGCGGTACACAAAAGGTTGAGGACCGCTGTTTGAAGGTGTTTAATAACAAAAATAATACACAACCTGTGTAACTATAAAGGGAAACTAAAATCCAACTTTCCAGACTCACATTTCAAATGATGAAGTCTTCCTCTCCAAGTCTCAGTTAATCCCTTATCTCTCTATCCATCTATCATGACAAAGTAATTACTTTCTAAAGTTCTACCTGAAATCTCTGCAAAGGAGCGGTTACAAGAGCATAGTCCATTATGATGTAATAATGGCTTCACTCCTCAAACCAGCTATGATCATGCCCCGCTTTGTTGTGAAAAAACAATTAGATTGGAATCACAATTGGTATCATTGTAATTATTGAGAAGAAAAACCTTGTAAATGAACCAATAACAAAGGAAAATGGGGAGAGATAAATACTAAAACAGGAACACAGGGTACTCTAACATATTTTATTTCCAATTCAATGTTATTAAGAAAGTAAATATTTACATGAAAAGAGAGTTTTGTCCAAACAGACACATACGGATGAGTACAATAGGTCTGAGGTCAATTTAAGAGACACTTTTTAGTTGCCCTTTAAAGTGTAGAAGATTTTTTTCTTATACACTTTTAAATGAAAAGCTCTGTATCTCTACGGTTATCTTGTGACAAGAAGTATATCTCAAAAGCATTTACAAATAATCTGCACTGACATGTGTTCACAATTCAGATTACCGGTCTTCATAAATACATTGAAACTGACTCAGTTTTTTGACTCTCTATTATTACATTTACAGGGAGGCAGAGAACTTCAAAGAAGAAGGTAATTCCTTTTACATCAGGAAGGACTATGCCGAGGCATTCAATTGTTACACAAAGGCAATAGGTGAGTGACCAAATTATTTTTGTGTTAACCCTTGTGTGGTCTCTGGGTCAAGGTGACCCGAAGGCACAAATACAAATGTGATTCGAGTATCCCTTGTGTAGTCTCTGGGTCAAGGTGAATGACCTCCACCACTGCATATATATTTATGGCAGCCAGGGAGGTCGTTGACGCAGAAACAACACAAGGGATACCACAAACAAATTTGGTTTCGGGCACCAGGTCAACTTGACCCCAAGGCTGCGAAAGGGTTACATTTTCGTTCTGCATTAACTAAATTTCTGATTTTTTTCAAACAGATTTGTGCCCAAAAAACGCAAGTTATTATGGAAACAGAGCAGCCACGCTGATGATGTTGTTTCGGTTTAGAGAGGCCCTGGAGGATTCCCAGCAAGCAGTACGACTAGATTACACCTTCATGAAGGTTTGGCTCTTCATATACATCAAGCTGCACGCTTACATTTGATTGAGTTGTATTACTTATTATGATTAATATTATCCTGTAACAATCAAGCCAAACGCAGAACTGTAGAACCAAAATCTGGCAAAATGAACAAGGGCCAAAATAAAATTAAGCCACAAGCCACACATTATTTATTCTTATCCCAAATGGTTTGCACTAAACAACAACAACTTATGAACAGAAATTGGACAATGCAAACACACGCCTAATGATGGACCAGGGATGTGTCTCTGTCAAGACATTAGCTGCATTTACATGGACCACCTGACCCAGAATAAATCTCATCTTCAAGAGGTGCTGTTACATGTGAGTTTTTTTTCTTATGTGATTTACTTAAAAGTGTTTAATCTTTTTTTTCCCTTTAATTATTAAATAAAAGGTGTTTTTCCATTGATGCCCAAAGTTACTGAAATGATTCCTGTCTTTGAGCAATATTACCTCAGCCTCATGTTGTTTCTGGGTTTTCTACATTTTCGTCTGTTAAAATGTGACTTTTGTCCAATCGTGCCATTATTGAGATGAACAGCCTCATTTCCTTTAAATACAGGGTTAAAAAAAGGAACGTCATGGACCTTAAATTGTACTTCATGAAGTTAATAACAGTTGTGGTTCAACCAACATACATTTTTGATCCTTGACTCTGTGGTTTCATGTGGAATCGGTTTTCTATTTTTGTTGGTGTTCAGTATTATAACAATGTCAGGCCGTGTTATGCTGGCAAAGTAAAGCTTCTTTTATTTTTTTCGACTGTCCCATTGATAGATAATATCTTACCTGAACACATTTTCACTGCCCTGCGCACCCATACCGGTCCACTGCCCGTCACTGAGTGCATATGTGTCACCCACAGGGACACTTGCGGGAGGGTAAGTGCCACCTGTCTCTTGGTAATGCCATGGCTGCTAGCCGGTGTTTCCAGAAAGTTCTGGAGCTTGAGGCTGACAACATCCAAGCACAGCAGGAGGTGAGTTGGCATCGTTCATTTATCTTGTATATGCTCATTTACTGTTAAAGCAGTTTTTAACACAGATAAGTGTTTGCTCTACTACTTATCTTTCACATAATAACTTAACACCAAACATTACTTTCAGTTAAAAAATGCTGAATCCATCCTTGAGTTTGAACGTATGGCCGAGATTGGGTTTGAGAAAAGAGACTTCAGGATGGTAAGAGTTCTATTTGAAGCTCTTAGAAATGTGAGTTGCAGCTATGAGTGTATTCACTCAATGTTGTTCGCAGGTTGTCTACTGCATGGATCGAGCTCTGGAAGCTGCAGCTGCCTGCCATAGATTCAAAATCCTGAAGGCAGAGTGTTTAGCTCTGCTCGGACGTTACCCAGAGGCACAGTCTGTCGCCAGGTAAGAACCCGTGTAGATGCTACATCGGGATATTGAATTACTGATGACTTTCAGGTCTAAAAAAAGCTATTTATCTGCCTGGGGGCACCGAAGACATAGAAACAATACAATCCACCACCGTTAGGTGGAGCGGCAAAATGACGAGAGGTCTGGGGAAAAAAGAAAAATACAAACGGGCAAAGAAGGAAATCCATAGGAAAAGATAACTATTTTTATTGTACTGAGAAAAGACAGGAACTTTGTAGATAAGAGTGTATTGGTTCTTTGCCTCATTCCATTAATAAATCACAATCAACCCTATTGTTATCAGACGTGAGGAAACAAGTGTGAGTAATGTTTATTGATTTAAAAAAGAAAATAAATTATAAAGTGAAAAGTGTTGGCGACTCAGTCTGATCATGAGGCCCCTGGTTTGATCACACAGCTGTAACAATTTCTCTCCTATCTGGACAAACCTCTGTGTAAATCTTAAGACACCTTTTTTTAATATTCATCTTAACTAGGACTGCATGATTTAAAGAAAATGTGCGATTTGTGTGGACAATATTGTAATTAAAATGAACTGAGAAACCATAAGACCAGCAGTTACAATAATATTTCAAACTAAAATAATTTAAACATAAAATGTTACTTTGCATTAGTGTTAGAACTGTGTTGTTGTAGATATGAAAGTATTAAAAAATATTTTCCAAAAATGTTTGAAAGGCAAATTCTTAATGTTTTGGTATTGAAGTAAGATCATATATGTTTACAACAGAATTTGGTGCCAATCTATGCGGTAGATTTGGGTAATTTATAAAAAAAAAATTTTTTAAATATTTTACATTATATTATTACTGACAATAAATCAAATTGAATCTGAACATTTTTTAAATTTTAGTTAGATCTTGTATGTTCTTTATAAGTGACATACATTTGGTCTTACAAAATATTTATGAATATAATAATAATAAAAATATGTATAAAAGATTAGTTGTATAGAGGGGATTTATTTTCTACGTGACATGAATTGGATGAACTTGAGTTTTTTAGTTTAAGAGAAACAAATGCATATTATAAAAAAAGAACTTCATAAATTGGAGGTTTGTTCGTTTTAATGCCATCTCGCCACCTGTCCACATTTAAAACCTTGTAATTAACAACAAGACTGTCATGTTAAACTCTATGACTTATAGCAGTTAATATTTTAACCACTTATTTGTTGTCTATTTCTTTTATATCTTTGCATTTTCCTTCAAAGTGACATTCTGCGCATGGACCCCACGAACGCTGATGCGCTCTACGTACGTGGTCTGTGTCTCTACTATGAAGACTGCATTGAAAAGGCGGTCCAGTTCTTCATCCAGGCTCTCCGCATGGCCCCTGACCACGACAAAGCCCGGCTCGCTTGCAGAGTCAGTCTGTTACTAAATGATGATCTTGTTGCTAAACTGTTCATGTTTGACTTTTAACGTAGTTTATCACTTGTTTTTCTTTAGAATGCAAAAGCCTTAAAAGCCAAGAAGGAGGAGGGGAACAAGGCCTTCAAAGAGGGGAGCTATGAAGCTGCTTATGACCTCTACTCTGAGGCTCTGACAATAGACCCCAATAACATCAAGACGAATGCCAAGTTGTTCTGTAACAGGGCCACTGTTGGATCCAAGGTACGTCTCGGGTCCAAGAACTGTTTTTAATGAACCATTAGAAGATGGCAATCACCAGGTTACCAATATTTATCTTAGCTGTTGAGCTAAATTTCAGCTCATTGGCTTCTAGGTGAATATGTTCATATACCAGGGGCCATATTACATACTGGCACCATTATCTGACTAAATAAATAAGGAGCCCTAATATTGGATATTAATGACTTATCAGCATTATAGGGGGAGAAATGGATAACATCCTCTAAATAATAATAATAATAAAAATGTATTTTTTGGGGATATTTTAATTGTATTTAAAGATTCTCAGAATAAATGCAAATTGTAATTGTAAATTATTTTTAATCAACACATAAAAAAAGGAAAAAGTTGTATTTTGAATTGTAAAGCTGCATTAGAAAAATACAATTAAATAGGAAATAAATCAACATGACAGTTTTATTGAGTTATGAGATTTATAATTACCTTTAGATTCATAAGGACTGCATAAATAGAGGCATTTGGCCCCCTTGCCTCACTTTGCACAAATCTGTGTTCAGTTTATGATGTGATTTTCATGTGAAACATCCACTTTAACCCTCATTTATATTTGCTAAACCCTATTTTATTTTTCTGCATGTCCAGCTGAAGAAACTGGAGCAGGCTGTTGAGGACTGCACAAAGGCCATCAAGCTGGATGAGACCTACATTAAAGCCTATCTAAGGAGAGCACAGTGGTATGAACTGTATATGTTTAAGTAGCTTAAGATGAACACATGTTGTGGAAGATGTTCACTCTTGTGTTTTGTTTCAGCTACATGGAAACAGAGCAGTATGAAGAAGCGGTTCGAGACTATGAGAAGGTTTACCAGACAGAGAAGACAAAAGGTTGTGACAACGATCTCCTCATAGTTTGGTTCCTTCTGAATCTGACCTCTTGCTCTATCTTGCTCTGTGCAGAACACAAACACCTCCTGAAGAATGCCCAGCTGGAGTTGAAGAAGAGCAAGCGAAAAGATTACTATAAGGTGCTGGGAGTGGATAAGAACGCGACAGAAGAGGAGATCAAGAAAGCATATCGCAAACGGGCCCTTTTACATCATCCAGGTGATTTAGAAATCTTTCCCATGCATTTGTGATTAGTGTTCGTCACACCCATTGATGCTCTAAATGTATTGGGGGGGGTGGACTGGTGTGATTATAATTTATGTCACATTATTTACAGCACATGTGTCAAATGCAGGGCCCTTGGATAGTTGGCTCGAAATCAAAGTAGATGTTCATGTTGATATCATGATTATATATGTCAACACTTATACAGAGACTTCCAGTAACAGTAAGATTACGGTTGAAGGAAAGTTTGGTAAAATGTAAATGTGCTCTACCAACAGCCAAGACTGCTATAAAATGTTGGTCCCTTATGTGATCGACTATAACACCCATGATATACAGTGACTGTTGTGAGGGACCATAAAGCCAACATTAGGAAGGGAGGGAAGTAAGACACAAAGCACTTGAATAAGTAGTGCTTATAAATGTTACATTTCTAAATATTCAAAATGTAAACATTGTCAGTTATTGTATGAAATGTTTCTACATGCTCAGTACTTAGCCCAGAGGATGGGTGTCACTTGAATAAACAGGTCACTTCCAACACGCAATAATGGAGGTCAAACTTTGGCCTTTTAGGTCACAAGCAAATAGAATATATACTTACCAATCTGTAACAAGAAGTTTGAATCTGATCCAACCTTTTTTTTATTTTTAATGATCTCTGAGTTTGTCCTCTTTTACCAAACATTCCCATCAATTTATCTCCTTTGATGTATGTGTTAGTTTGTTGACTTGGTCTGGTAGCTTAGCTTAAGCATCTCTATAGGTCACAGTGGACGTTAACGTTTGAGCAATCCAGCAGGTTACATAAAAGTATCTGAGGGCACCATTTGGACACATGTTTCTTAGCTCAACCCTCAGGTCAGTGATGGGGAAATAAAAGAGAGCGTGACGACAGTGTAAACCATTTAGTCCCAGAGAGAAGGAAATAGGAAGAACCTAAGCAGAGAGAGAAGAGCTTCAGCTGTTTTTGGGCTGCAAGGTAAGTTGAAATATTGATGAAAGGAAGGTTGGTTTAAAACCTCAGGCTCTGCGGATGACGATAGATGAGAGCAAAGTGAGCAAAAGGAAATACTCTTGAATAAGAAGCTCAGTGAAGAAGACACACGCTGAAAGCCTTCATTCATTTTTAATGGGCCACAGCTGGAAGCTTGTTTCTGAAGGTAAATAAAGACACGTCAGGGGAGGACAGAAGCGCCCAGGTTGGACATGTTAACTGTTGAGAAGGAAGGTTCTAAGAGTGGCTCGACTTGTGTCCTCTGATGCAGACCGCCACAGTGGAGCGAGTCCAGAGTTGCAGAAGGAAGAAGAGAAGAAGTTCAAGGAGGTGGGTGAAGCCTTCAGCGTGCTGTCAGACCCCAAGAAAAAGGCTCGCTACGATAGCGGCCAGGATCTGGAGGATGACGGCATGAACATGGCAGGTGAGTCATGTGATCTTGAATCTGATGCGATAAATTAGTGATTCCGTTATCGCCTGTTGACTCCATTTTTGTCTTTTCCAGACTTTGACGCCAACAACATCTTCAAGTCTTTCTTCGGAGGACCAGGAGGTTTTAGTTTTGAAGGTTTGATCGTCAATAATTAGTTTCATCATTGAGTAAATTAACCAGTGGTTTGTTTGTTTTTCCAGCATCTGGACCAGGAAATTTCTTCTTCCAGTTTGGTTAAGAGGGAAAATCATCCACACCACCAGGTTACTGTACACAGACTTTTCAGCTACGTCAACCCTCCAAACCTACCATCTGTATTGATGACTGGCTCCTGTCACCAGTCAGCATGTTTATGCCATTGACCCACTGACCACATTCAGCTGACTATCTAAGTGCCAACGCAGCAAAGGAGTTTAAAATCTTTGTGTTCACAATAAATGAACCTTAGTTTTGACTCAAACCCGAATTTGTGAGCTTGTACAGGTCCGGAAATCTAGGAAACCAAAACAGGAATTGGCTGCTGAATTATCAGTTGTGCTGCAACGGAACAAGCGATTATTGGTTTTTCTGCATGATAGTTGGCAAGCTAAAGCACCCGTCGCCCAAAACAATGTGTCGCACAGACGCCCGGTGAATCCCCCCCGTCTCAAACAGACGTCCCCATGTCCATGACACAACGTTGCTTTTGTGAAACAGCTGGAGCACAGTTCGACTTCTAGAGAAGACCCCTCACTGGTTTTCTGTTTGCCGTTGCCATGGATTGCTGCATATTGCACATTTTCTGGAATTTAAAGTGGTAATATGTTAGTTGTTTTTTTTTGTATATTTGTTGTAAATGTATCTGTAAGAGGAGGACCGCTTTCCTCGTCATCCATATGGAGGATTATTCTCAAGCTTTAGAAGGCGCTTCCTGAAGAGAATGTCGCCTTCATTGTGACTTTTTTTTCTGACTCATTGCGTCGCTCTGTGGTGCCATTCATGAACAATGGAAAGTGTGGTCTTTGCTGTCATTGTTATTTGCTCTTATGAAACCTTTTGTCTATACCAGCCATGTCAATAAAGTTGGCCTTCTATGGGTTTCCCTAAACATGTGGATTTGGCACTGATTGATTTAGCGAAATAGACTTGAATTTTTTTACCTTTAGACTTTACGGCAAAATAAATTAAATCAATACAGAGAGCTGGTGAACGGTTTGTCATTGCCACACAGTAATTATTTACTGAAATATTTATAATTGCGTTGTACAAATATGAGTTAATCAAAACGAAATATCTGTCATCACAATACTTAAATATTGTCAAGGATCTAAATAGGAAATCTTGAATTAGATGTTTCAGAATTCCCGGTTATTTTAAGCTTCATGTATAAAAGGTAGACGTTACTATTTAACTGTGTGCGTTGATAAATGCTGTTCGGTTTTTGAACAGCAGATGGTGCTGTTTCCAATGTTGTGTCGGTTGCCTGGAAACCAGCAACAAGCACATAAAGGAAGCGTGTTATCGAAAACTTTTTTCGTACCTTGCATGGTAGAATATAGAATCATGATGGATCCAAGCGCAGGGCAGGACCACCAAAAATCCAAAGGTGTATTCTCGACTTTGTTAGCCGACGGGAACTGGATGCTTCTTAAAGGAGAGTACCAGAAAGCGGTGGACAGCTACACAGCGGTGAGCAACACATGTAAAAAGATAACAAATACTTTATAAAACACGAGAAATATGTGTCTCTTTTAGGCCTTGGCCGTGAAACCGAGCGACAGAAACTGTCTAGTGGGTCGGTCCAGGTGTTACCTGAAGATGGGCCAACATGAGAACGCATTGAGGGACGCAGAAGCTTCTCTTGCTGACGACCCTTCATATTCTGAGGTCAGTCATTCTCTACATGCATAGTACACACTTACGTTTATCTCACTCTCTGTGTCTGTAAAGATGGTCAAATACTTTGTTTTGTATGAAACGCAACCAGAAGTGATAAGCAAGAACCCTTTCCAGGGTGTCCTCTGGAAAAAGGCTTAGCAGTTCATTAATATATGAATGCAGTCAATACAAGGATTTCGAAGTTGTACTGACGTCTTTATGCATGCTCAATCGTATAATAAGTTTTATCTATTGATTCATAACCAATATGTACTTATTGCCTTTTATATTTTTCAATTTCTTCATAAACTGATTTTCCTAAATATTTCTAACAACACAGCCAATTTTATTTATGTATTAATTACCACTTTTACTTAACATGATGGATCAATATTGTTATCCAGGAAGTTAAAAAAAATGAATAAATCCTATTTCTTTAATAAAACTGCCAACTGATATAAGAGCGAGGATGTTGTGACTCCTTATCTGCAGGGATTGTACCAGCGAGCGGAGGCTTTGTACTACATGGGAGAATTCGAATACGCTTTGCTGTTTTATCACAAAGGACGACGGCTGCGTCCGCAAATTCAGGAGTTCAGGTTGGGTGTTCAGAAAGCTCAAGAGGCGATCGAGAACTCAGTTGGAAGTATGTTTGCGTTATCACCCTCGAATCTTTAATGTCTACTCATTTATTTATTTATTTAACTTTTCTTACATCTGCAGGTCCTTCGTTTGTGAAACTGGAGGTCAAAGGTGACCTATCATTCCTTGAAAAAGATCTTGACGTACGTTTTCATAAATATTTTTTTTTGTCTATAAATATATTTCATTTTCATGCTGACAAAATATTTCAAAGCGTAGAAGAATTGCTATTTAAAAAAAAACATCAAAGAAGATGAATTAATAAGGATTAAATGTGTAAATTCAACCTCCTCTCTCCTGAAGGAAACACTACCTCTGACTGATATTGAGCATCTGATGACGACAAAAAAGCCAAAGACTCCAAAAAGCGAGAAAACCACCAAACTTCTTCTGGGGGATCTTTACAGCGACAAGATGTACCTGGAAAAACTGTTAAAATATGAAGGTGACTTTTAGCGTTCATTAATAATAATGTGTCTGTTGGCAAATGACTCGTAAATTTAAACGTGACCTTCAGGTTTGGGCAGAGGTCAGACCAAGCCCGGGCAAAGACTCCAGGACGTCATCAAGAGTGGACTCACGTATATCGATACTTGCACCGAGTTCTGGAACAAGGAGAAACCTGTCTCTGTCGGGAAACGGAAGCTGAAGCAAAAGAAAGTGGATTCCTCTGACCATGACGGGCCTGCTCAGTTTCTGCTCAAGAGCCTGCAAGACATTGACGCAGGTAAAACATGGCTTGAAATGAAACATTATCAGGATTTAAGTGTTACATGAACACACCTGTTGGTCAAGTTATAAATTACATCTGTGCACAGATACTGAGCAATCGCCTGTTCTTGTTGACCTCATCATTTAACTTCTGTTTTAAGTTCTGTACTTAAACTTTGATTTATATTGACTGATTTGACACAAATCAGCCTGATCAACATGCATTTCACTTTTGCACATGACCTTCAATTTCCTCTCTGGTTTTATCAGCCACAACAACTTAGAAAATAGTCCTGTTATTATAATTTTCCTCAATACACTTTACAGTTTAAACTCTATAAATAAGAGAGTCACAATGATAGTGGCGAGGGACAAACTTTACATTTAACAGGCAGTTACCTCGAGCAAAACCAGACTCAATGTTCACCGCTTTCTGCTGTAAGAGAGAGAAAGGAGAGTGGAATAAAGGAAATAATATGTAAAACAGTGTAGAGCAGGGGATGGGATTTAGTTAATTGAAAAATGTCTTGATATACAAAATAAAATAGCTGTTAAATATCGATTGAGCTAAAGAATTATATTAAAATAAAGCTGCTTTAGTTTTAACAACAACACAAGTTAGTCATTAATTACGTCTGGAAAATGTATGTCAACAATTTATTACTTTTATTTCCTGATTAACAAAGAATTAAATAAATCATTAAAATATTTACTGCATAAGTTACTAAAAAACGTTTAAAAGTAATGAAAAACACCTGAGTGTAACAGAGCGAAGATACAGAAACACATTGTATAGTACGGACAAAGGACAAATGACAAAACAAGGAGTCATCTTGACATGAGTTCACATTTCTGCAGAATCACGTTTGCTGCGCAAGTAAACCGCACACAATCAACAGCCAGAGTCGAACACTAAGTGTGTATCTGCGTTGAGTTCTCATCACATGTCTCACAGCACTTTGTGTAAACGACTGCACTGTATCATCATCACATTTGCGTTTGTCTTTAAGTCTTTCTTTGTCTTGACGTCGGCCATTTATGCAGCTTCTTAGACAGTACATTACGGCAAATAAGAACTGGTTCTCAAGTGACCTGCCTGGTAAAATAAAGGTTACTGTATGTTAATTAAACACTTACTTGACAAACACATCTGGCAAAGTGAACTACTTGCATCATTGCACCTTTAATTTTCCGTGTGTATTTTTATATATAATATCCTCTTTCTTACTTCCTCCTTATTTACTTTTAACTTCTACTAAACTGTGGTTCCTGCAAGTGTTGGCTGAACTGTACTGTCACCATCTATAAATGTGTTTTTATCTTTAGAGTTAACATCTGGAAATGCCAGAGAAAGTCTTAAGAAGGCTGAAAAAGTCCTGAAGAAGGTCCACGGATGGTCTGAGAAGGAGCTGCCTGATAAAAAGGAGGCTCTGGGAAACCTGCATAGCTCCATCGGGAACGCTCTGATGGAACTCGGGGACGTGGGAAAAGCACTTGAGCATCACCAGGAAGACTTGAAGTTGGCGAAGCAGTGGTCCGATTCCAGCATGGATGAGATTTTAAAATTCCGATCCAACGTATTAATTGTTTCATTTGATTGTTTCCAGTCATCTGCCTGAAGCTTTGTCCCGAGCGCTTGATAACATCGCTCACATCTACACACAAACTGGCCAGTACGCACATGCCATTGACATGTAAGTGAAGCTAGCATTTGTAATATCTATTTCAATAGCTTCAACGGTACATGGTAGTGACTTTAGAGGAAAATATAATCTATGTCTCACACCTAGAGAAGAAAATAGTACAAAATAATTCAATGCCTAGTTACTTAAATCAGGGATGTCAAACTCAATCATACAAGGGGCCAAAATCTTTAAGCAAACAAGGTCGTGGGCCGAACAAAATGTATATTTACCAAACTGACTACAATGGGAAGTACGAGTTTCTTTTCATTCTTGGAGGCTCATTCTATCTTGAACTTATACTCAAACTCCTTTTCTATAACAGTTGTCCTCAACCACATTGCCGGCATTGGTACCGGTCCACATGGCATTTAATACCGTAGGGAAAGAGATTATTTGGAGATGCAAATGATTTATTATTATTATAATTATTATTATTTTCTGTTGTATCTATTATTATTATTGTCTTAAGGATGTTTTTCTTTGGAAAAAGATGTTAATTTCCCATCATTTTAGCCTGTGACTCTTCACACGTTATTCACTATTTCGGTCAAGTTTACTCAAAATAAAAGCCGCAAACTCTATATGGGATGATCTTGTTGTAGAGAAATCAGCTCTTGCTGGCTCAGCATTATAAGGAGAAGTTTTTTTTCAGGTTTTGCCATTTTATTTTGGTTTTACCTGCAGTTTATGCTTGACATTGACAGTGCAAAAAAGGTTAGGGACACCTGTTCTATAAATGTTATACTCAGGCCTTGAGTTTTACACATTTAATTGACATATTCCAGATACTTGGATACTTCTTGTACAGTGACTTCAGTCGCCATCAAAAGTAAAAGAACTCAATTTAGTACTCAAACTATATCCAGCAGAACAGACAGTCACCAACACGGCCAGAACAATTTGTATCGTCCACCACCCACTGCAACAATTTGTCTGCCTCTAATATCTGTGCATTTTTGTTTTGACTTCCAAAAGCTGGGAAGAGAAACTCCCTCTACTGTCAGCAGGACTGGAGCAGACCTGCGTGCTCCATGAAATCGGACGCTGCCATCTGGAACTGAAGCACTACGACGACGCTCGGGACTATGGCATCCAATCGGCTGCAGCCGCTGACCTCACTGATGATGTGAAATGGAAGATGAACGCCAACGTGTTGGTGGCACAGTGCGAATGTACGAGAGTGAGGAGCAGATGGACTAATGAAACATGTGATTTGATGATATTTCTCTTTGCTATTGGTTCTTAGTGAGACTCGAGAACTTTGACTCGTCTGTGGCGCACTTTGAGAAGGCTCTGGTGCAGGCAGAGACGCAGGAAGATGACTCAGCGATGGCTGCAATACAAAAGGTTACCCTCCAATTGTTGCATCAACTCATCTCCAAATTGCTTTTTTACTAACTTGTTTTCTTGCTTTCAGGCTCTGGATGAAACAAAGCTTCACATACGGCAATGATGGTCTTGTGTTGCAAAGATAAAGTCAATAAACATCATGATGTTTTAGATTGACTGTGGCTCTGTTTTATTAACTTGTGTGTCTTGAGTTTGGTAAACTTTTAAATCTAGAAAAGTAACAACAATTACAACAGGTGCAATTGAGTAAATGTTAATTTATGAAGTTTCAATGATTTTACTTGGTTTTCAACAACTTCAATCGACATATTGTTTTTGGCCGTTAGAATGAAAAATCACATCTTAAAATATTAAGATTTTATGTTATATACTCATCCTGGCTTCTAGTTCTTATTTTTAAATATAATGTATACAAGTTCAAGGTTTAGTTGATGATTTAATATTCTCGCTATAAAGTAAATTTACAATTTTAAAGTTTAATTGAAAAAGTGAAGCTAATTAAGAAACATCTTAAGACGTTTTTATTTGTTCAGGCTGTTCCTTGAGTTTCTGTAACTCCTGTTGTGTTATCAGTTTTATCTTGACCTTTAAAGTATATACTTTATTGAATATTGTTTTGATTGTTTAAGCGCTTTGTGACCCTGGTCTGGAAAAGCGCTATACAAATAAAAATTACTTACTTACGTACTTACTAATGGTCTTTGCTGGTTCCTTTAGCCTGAAAAACAGAAAACTCTTGCCTCATGTATACGAGTACAAAAGATTAAAGAAAAAAATATTCCACATAGTGAAGTTGTTTTGGTAAATTGATATAAAAATAGAACACTTATTATCTATCAAATGTAGAAAGACTTCTATCATATTACTTAAATGAATATTAAACTGGGAAATTGCAAAAAACAATAAGTGATCTACTTGATGATCCACCTGTAATACATCTGTATTTGATTTAGAATTTTCTACTTTTAGTATTATTAGTAGTAATTTTTTCAGCATATATGCACTACAGTAAAACATGGGGTTGTCTGGTTTCATCTGTGTTCATGAGGGGGGAAAGAAATCAAGATTAAGCTTGTTTTTAAAGTGTATAAATATGAAAGACAAATCGGAAATTCGATGAAAAAACAAGTTTTACATAAATGGTAGTTTGTACTAATATGATGGCGATTTTTTTCTTTGTTACAGATCCGATTTAAAATGATCCATTGTTAAATATGTGTTTTTAATACACTAAACTAAATATTAAGAAATTTGATTTTTTTTTTTGTAAAGAGAAGGTAAAAGCAGTACTGAAACTAAATTTGAGTAAAGCTAATTTTACTTTCCACCTGTGCCCAGTTTCATACTCTTTTGTCTTTTGTCCCCACACATGTGTGGGGGGGTCTTGCTTTTCATGGAGAAAATAAAAATCTCAAGAGTGGCGAGAAGGCTAAATGAGATGATCAACCATAAAAATTCAATTGATCTCCTATTAAAATCAATATATTTTAATATTTAATCGTGTTTCTGTTTCGCTTCATTCGTCCCTCAGTCTGGGGTGTTGGGCGTGGCTGTCTTTGCGCGCTCCCGGAAATGTCCGTTCGCCAGTCTTGAAGAGGCGTGAACGCGCGCCAGTGCCAAGCCTCGTCATTGTGAGAGACGCGTGGACGCTCAGCTCTGCCTGCACTCTCTCCGGTAAGACTCTCGTTTTCCTCCCGTTTCAACTTGTTTTCTTTCCACCATTTTTTCCTCTCTGGACGCGAAGCGGGGGGTCGAGTTTCCACGCAGGAGAAGTGCGTGGCGGGGGAGCGCTGGTGTGCCAGGCTAGTGCACTTTTGTCTGGCGTGCTAACACGCCACTCCCCGCCCGGCCTGCCATGCTCCTGCACGCCCGCTTTGTTTCCTTTCTCTGGGAAATAAACTCACTTCTTCAACAAAAACAACAACAACTCGTCTTCCCCTCTATTTAAAAACTGCATGTTATTTTTATCGCGATATTTATCGCCATATGGTTTTATCTGGCACGTGAAATGAATCTACTTTTCTCTCGCTAAATTGTGTTTTTGATAAAATAAATACGACTTCCTAGTTGTGTCACATGATACATTTCCTGTATGGAAAGCAATGATTGACAAGAATCTAGTAAAGAGATGACACATGTCAACTTCCCTCCTACAAGTCTTCCTTTTCTATTTCTACTAACCTCTACCAGTCATTTTCTGTACATGTAAATAACTTTCATTTCTCATTTGTTAACCCATTCATTTCCTGGTGTTCAGACGCTGTAGGTAACAGTACTGAGGCCCAGACCTTTCAATATCTAAACACCTGTTGAAGATTTTCTTTCACAAAGTTGTTTGACTTGTGAAGCAAATTAAATTGCAACGTAGGTGGAAAAATCTGTGTCTTGGGTTGTTCCTGCCCTTCATTTCCACAGCCGACTCCTGTTTTATTGGCAAGAATCTGGAGATACCATGAGATAAAGGCTGGGTTTGAACTCCCATCAATTTATTTTTTTGGCACCGACCAAAATGATTTAGTACAACTTGCATCATCTTTTGGATCCAAGTCTAGGTGATCAGTCTTGATGGTGTGTGGTCAAAGCTATTGATGATCACATTAGTCGCCCATTAGCAAGTTTTCTTTTTATTGTTTCTGTAAGAAAAAAATGGTACCAAGCTGAACAACTAACTCACGATGAGTACTACTACTATTTGTAGTTTCACTTTCTTAATGTTGGAATATATGTTATAAAATTGGTATCGGAATAAAAGGTAAAGTTTAGGAAATGATATCGAAGTAAAGGGTAGCAGTATCAAATGTTCGGTCGATACCCAGCCTTCAACAATATGATGTATTGTAATACTGTAAGAACAAAGATATTTGTCGAGTTTCCAGACCTTTAAGACTCTTGACAAAATATTCCTGCTTTGTCCAAAACATGACCTTTAAAAGCTGCTAGAGTCAACTGTATTCTCTTGTTCTCGGTCATTGCCGGGTTATGCAGATTTTCATTGTTAAACTGCGTGGTACATATTTGCTGCTGCCATCTAGTGGCAGGAGGTGTAATTGTGACACTAAAATGAACAATTTTCAGGAATTTTTGCATGTTTATTGTACACTTTTTGTTTTAACATTTTTTTAAATGTATACCTAAAAATGATTTTAAAGTAAAATATGTTCTATATAGATGTATATATTGATTCAAAAAAAGTAACAAGAGTGCATCAATATTTCCTCACATCAATGTTAAACTCATAAAGACAAGGATCCAAATTCAACAAATGACTGGATCAACTTGAATTTTTTAATTATTAATAGTCTATAAGTGGGAGTTAAAAAGGAAATTGGAGTAAATTAAGAGCAAATTGTCTTAAACGTTGTGCTCAATGATGCCCTCAAAATACTTTCAATTTCATTTGATCACAAATGTTTCTCAGGTAGACTGAGTTCAATAAAAGAGCCTAATATCTTTCCTTCATAAATTGTATATTTGTTAGTTAATGTTGACAATAATCTAGATTACTGTATTTATTTCCTTTTTTTTTTTTCTTCCTGGCAAATATTTCAAAAATTCACGAGTTTGCATTTATTTGTATTTCCAGGTACATGTTGGTGGAAAAGTAGACGCTGCAATATCAGACATGGATGTTGAACAAAGTGGCGACGTTTTAGAAGTGTCTCACACTCAAGCGAGCGCTGTGGAAAAAGAGGCCGTCGTGACAAAGTCTGATGTGTCGGTCGAGCCTGAGAATCCACCGGCTGCCGCAGACGAGCCTGAACCACCGACGGTCAATGGTCACGGCAAACACACCGAGGTGGAAGAGTTGATAAGGATAACGGAAACTGTGCAACTTTCTGATGAGAAGCCAGAGATTGAAGAGAGCCAGTCCAAAGATATCGAGTCAGAGGTGATACCAGATGTTGTGCCTCCATCGGAGCCCGAGGTAGTGCCTGAAATGATCCCAGAGGTTACCCAGGTTGTAGAGGTCACTCCTACCATAGAACCAGAGCAGCCAGTGATGGAGGAAATCCCAGAACCCATGATTGTGGAGTCCCCGGTGAAAGAAATTGCTCCTGTAGCAGAGTCGCCAAGTCTGGAAGCAGAAGTTGAGACCCCTCAATCGGTTGCACCCCCAGAGAAAGCGGAGTCCCCCAGCAAAGAGGAGATTGTGCCGAAGCCAGTAGAAGCTGCTGCGTCTTCCGTTTCAACGGCAGTGGAGGAAGTGGTCTCTGAGGCTGCAGCTGAAGCTGAGTCTGTGAAAATGGAGGAAGTCACAGAGACTGTGAAAGTTGAAGAGAAGATCGTTGAAACTGTGAGCGTGGAGAAGAAGATGGCAGAGAGTGCGGCAGAGTCTCCTAAAGTAGCTGCAGATGTGCCCGAGACTGTAGCGGAAACTGTTGTGGCAGAGGTTCTGGCAGAAAAGACTGAAGCCGTTGGAGCCGCATCAGAGAAGCAGACGGAGGACAAGAGCGAGGCTGTCGAAGAGCAGAAAGATGAGGTCACAGATCCTGCGCCTGGTTCCCTCTCATTTGCCTTCCTTGAGCGCGAGCCAACCAAAGCGGCTCTTCAAAGTTCTCGCACCCTTGTGGTCCTCAGGGGTCTCCCCGGCAGTGGGAAGAGCTTCCTGGCCAGGGCCATCGCCGAGGCCTACAAAGATCACTGCTGGCTCATCTCTGCCGACGATCACGGCGTCAAACCTGAGAAGCCTACTGCAGAGTCCTACAGGGCTCTAGATGTTGCCATCGCGTCCTGCTGCAGCACCACCGCTAATGTGATTGTGGTGGACGACACCAACGTCACCCAGGATCGACTGGCCTATATGGAGGAGATTGGCGAGGAGCACCGTCTGGTGGTTCTGCACGTGGAACCGCGCACGGAGTGGGCGAGGGATCTGGCCGAGCTTCACAAGAAGAGCCGACGTGGACTGGCCGCAGCCCTGGTGGAAACCATGAATGAAGACTTTGAGAAATTCCATCTTCCTCTGTTCTTCGGCTGGTTTCTGCTCTATGCTGTCCAGCATAAAGTCAAATGCACAGCGATGGACTTCCTGAAGACACTGGACACCCTGGAGGCCTTCAAGAAGCACATGACTGACTGTAAGTGTGAGTGGAATGCTTGCTAAAGTCTCATCCTGACTCATTCTTGTTCACAGTTACAGGAAAGCCAGAGAAGGAGGTAGATCTGGAGCAGTATTTTAAATCCAAAGGACCACTTCACTGCACGACCAAATTCTGCAACTATGGGAAAGTAGAAGGGTCCAAAGAGTATGCACACAGTCAGGTAAGCTGCCACATTTCATCATGTGATGATTGATCTTTATTGCTCATAAGTCACTTTGCCAGGAACCTGAAATTATCTTATCCGTTAACTTTGTATTCTATAAAGTATTGACTATATTATAAGTACTATAAGTACTATATTTATTCATCAAGTAGTTGCTTGATAAAACTCACTGTCTTAAATGTAATATTACACAGTATGCCAGTTTTGTCATTTCATTATTTAACATTATTTTAATTCAATTTTGGAAATATCATGCAGGTCTATTACACAGATAATCTGATGTATTTAAATTGCTGTGAGATCTTGTACAATATGGTGTGCAAATTATTTTACTTTTACTTCCTCTAATATCTAATAATATAAATGAGCATTTCATGCATGACAGTGCAAGACGGTTTCTGTTCTACATTCTTTCAAAAGTACCCTCATAGTCTAGTTTACCTCACTCTGGGACTCGTGAAGCCAGTAGAAGTCAGCAGACCTGGGCAAAGTTCAGTTTAAGAGCCACATGCTTCCCTTTTGTAGAGGGCGTCATTTAGTAAAGGTTAAACTGGTGCAGACTGTTCAATGATTCCAAATTATTCCATTCACAGGGAATTATGTGATTTTAGTTAATAAATCAGTGTTGGCCAACTTTTATTTATATCCTTCTTACTTTGAACTTGTAACATACTTGCTAAATTTCTTTTTTTTTTTTAGCTTTTTCTGTCATTTGAGTTTTTATTTATTTTAAGCATAAACATATCTAGTTTATACTAATTTAGCCTTTTGCAGGTCTGAAACAAAATGATATACAATTAAATAAAAGTATGAGCATGTTTTTGTAATATCTTTAAGTTTACCATTACATTAATCCTCTTTGTTATTTTGTATCGAAACCAATTGAACAACGACAAAAGTGGTCTTAAAACGATGTGTACTTTACATTGTTTCAACTTTTCTCAACTCTACATGCTTCTCAAATGGTACAAATAAATTATTTTTGGAAAAGTGTATTTTTATTCTTTAAAGCCCAATTTTTTTTCTTTTTTAGTGATTAGAATTTAAAAGAAATGATTTACTTTTGTAAATGTGATCAAATGTTTTCTCCCTTCCAGCACGTCAAGGATTTCTACAGTTCAGTGTCTGATCTGTCACTGAGTGCACTCTTTGTCACTCCTCGCACGGTTGGTGCCCGAGTGTCCCTCACGGAGGAGCAGCTCCTCGTCTGGCCCGCAGATGCTGAGAAGGAGGTGGAACCATCTGTTCCCGGGGCCTCCGCCCTGCCTCTGGGAAGCCGCGCCCACGTCACCCTCGGCTGCGCAGATGGCGTCGAGCCGGTCCAAACCGGTCTGGATCTGTTGGAGATTCTGGTCCTGCAGCAGAGCGGGCAGGAGGGCGAGCTGGTGGAGGAGATGGAGCTGGGCTCGTTGAGGTATTTTGGCGAGGGAAGGTGGATGCTGATGCTCAGAGAGCCCACCTCTGCTCCGGCATGCTTCTCGAGCTCTTTCGGTCGCCGGGAGCCAGTGCCCCCGAAAAAAGATGGCGAGAAGAAAAGGAAAAAGTGTAGCATTTTGTAAACATCGCCAATAGGATGTGAGGCTGGATGTCTGGTAATTGTAGTCTTTCTTTGAAGACCATGTTTGTGCTGATGTCATGGTTTGTATTAGGAACATTCCCGAGCCTGTAATCTGTGTGCCTTTCTTTATTTGCACCACGACCCAGAATGCCTTTGATGCAGTCAGGCTGCTCACTGTTGCCTTTTTCAGTGGCTTGTTACACATCCGTCGTAGTGAGGGGTTTAATTTCCGAGGTGCTGTTGGCTGCGGCTGTAGATTTGATGCATAACTCCACACGGCTTTGTAGTTCAGTAATCCAGTTTCCATGTATACCGTGTTTGTAGTCCGACATTAACCAAGGCCTATACTCTTGCTCACATCCATTTTAGCATGACTCTGATCCATATATCACTCGACTGCTTTACTTAGATTAGTGTGTTGCTGCTTAGACGGTACATTTTGAAAGGGGCTCACTGGCCAAAGTCACCTGCGTAAGTGTTGAAAAAGTCATGAATTGCTGCCTTTGCCGATGAAATCGTTGCACTTGACATTGTTTAAAAGGGATATTGACAATGAATTTGGCATTTTCTGCGCTTTGCACTAAGCACTAATCCAATGCTGTGAATTGAAATCACATTTGTAAACCTATCTCTGTACCACCATCCCTTTTAAATCTCTTTGTAGCACTTGTATCATCACATCTCGACGTGTCCTCTGTGGCATACGTTAAGGGCAATTCTTACTTTGTGTAGCTCTTATGAATCCCTATTTTTGCACTTGTTTTGTACACTAAATAAAAGACATGGTTTGCTGCAATTATTAAATGCTGTCATTGTTTTATGTGTGTCTTTATATAAAATGATATAATGCTACTAGTTTGTTTGTACTTAAAGATGATACTGTTTGCAAACTTGACTAGATACGCAGTTATACAATTTGGCCACAAGATGGTGCCACTAAAATCTCTTTTCTCCAGACCAATTCAATTTTTCAACAGACGTTGAAGTTGAAAATCATGTTAACGGGTTCGACTGTTTTTATTAAACACGTCTTCTGTGGTTCATGCTTGTCTTGTCGATACTCATCAGTTCGAATGCAAATAAAGAGAACTCATGCCATCCAATTTAATAAAAAAGAAAACGCCTTATGTCAAGGAATAGCTCTCAAATGATATTAAGTTATTTAGAAGGTCTTAAATTTGATATTTAAACGTACACACGAGTTCCATAGTTGATGTCAGTTCGACAAATCTAGTTTAAAAGTTTTAAAAAATGTTGTTTTTTTTATTTTAATATAAGGAAATGTTACATTTTTGGCCAGCAGAGGTCACCAGTCGCTAAGATTATAAATAAACTGCTTACTTTTAAACCTGGAGGGACTAAACTTTGTTTATTTACAAAGTTAACCACATGTTCTTCCATGCTGGGAGCAAGAATCAATCTTGTTTACTTATTAGTGATGTCTAAATAACAATTTAAAGCTCCAGCAAGAAGGCCCAGACTTCCTTGGTCTCCCACCCTAGTCCAGAAGGCAAAATAAGTTGCTCAAGCCAACTGACTCCTCAAGGCGAAGGAGCAGTGGCTTTACTCTGAGCCTCTCCCAGATGACCGTGCTTCTCATCCTATCACTAAGAGGTAGTCACTACAAAGAACCTATTTTCTGAGAGATTTTACTTCTCTACTACCTCCCAAGACCCCAAGATACTTAAACTCCGCCACTTGGGGCAGGATCTCGTCCTCAACCCAGAGAAGGCTCCTCGCCTTGATCTGACTGAGAACCATGGACTCAGATTTGGAGGTGCCAATTTTCATCCTGCATTTCCAGCAAGAGCCCACCAAACCAGACCTCCTCAAAACCCTCACTTTAACTAGTTATGTTCTGATGAAGCAGTGTCATTATTTTCAGAGTCCACTAGATGGCGGTCTGAACTATTTTATTTAGTTTTGGACAACTGATACTAATGTATCATCACATCATTTTTAAACTGATTGCGCCACCTACTGACCCCTAAACAACATGACACTGCTTCATGAAGCTTCATCAGACAATTACTGGTTATAACACCCATATATATGGTCACAGAATCAAAAGGTAGCCTTGAAGGAGTCCAACCCTCACAGGAAACGAGTCGAACTTACTACTGGCTATGCGGTCCAACCTCTGACCCTTTTCATACAGAGAAATATTAGCCCTCTGAGGGTTCGCTGGGTCGGAAGGGCCTTAAAATCTCGCCTCCAACAGAACTTTGATAAAGTTATATGCATAACATGGGTCTCTCTGTTTCTGCAATTGGCTATTAAACAGTGAAAGTAACACCTGCGTCTTCTCCTTTCTCATCTTGCCACATTGGTGACGCCAAGTTCCGTATCTTGCAAGAAGGCTGTACATCCACTGCTTATGCCAACCTCAAACTGTCTGATCAACCTGCAGCACCACATGTCAACCATCTTCAAATTGACAACAGACGATCGGCATGTAGCTGGTAACACAAATCTGAAGCAGATTGCCTGGCATCATCTGGTTTTTGATGTGGTGCTCTCTCTCCTACCACAGGAGGCTGGTGGGAGCGAAGTTAGTTCAGCTTGGACTTGTAAGTACGCTAAGGGTTGAGCAGACAAGTGTGTAGCATGTCAGTGTGCATTAACACACAAGTTTTTTCCAAGTGTTTTGAGCACCCTAAAGTTTCCCATGTAGTGGTTACTCAGGCAGGTGATGGGTTCACACATTGGTTACTGCCACTTCTTTTTGACAATAATCCGGTTACTCGTTTTACATACACCAAATGTATCAGTACACTACATAGCATTTGTGTACTTGTTGCGCTTGAGTAATCTTTTGCTCACTATCAGCAAAACCTACTTTCCAACCTTATCTCCAAGACTTAAGCGGGTGGCCTTGATCTTTTGTGATCTTCTGTGTCAAAAGATCAAGGCAAGTATAAACGTGTCACTATTGGAGAGCAGGTCATTCATCCATCAGTTATAATGACAACACAAATGTATATTTTACTAGTGTAACTTGTGCTTGTTGTGGGTAGACGTTCTGACAGTAGGGGACGTTCACCATCTTTTATTGTGAGGAAATAAATCATTGATCTCAAAGAGACTGCGTTATGTAACACACAAAAAGATGCCAGCAGGACATGTTAGTATTGAAACTACAAAATGTCTGGAAGAAATCCTGCCGAGCCTCTAAGGCTGTAGTTACAACCCTTAAGGTAATGCTACGGAAATTCTCCATTAACAGGTTTGGACAGTTTGCAAAATAATGGTATTTTTAATCTTACATCACAGAGCCCTCATAACATACAAAGAGGTTGATTGAAAAGTCAGTCCAAACCGTAGAAATGTTGATGAGCAAAGGCAAGAGATGATGGAGATGATATTCAAAGAATGTTTTAGTGTGTATTAGTGTGTATAGAGGGCCGATAACCAAGATCAAACTGGCTTATTCAGGATGATTTAACGAAAACAAAGGATGGATTAGACACAGTGTTACGAGATTCAAGGAGCAGCATGAGACCAAACTGAAGTGTTATGAGGAACGAAAAACAAAAACTGAAGGTGACCCATGGGCACAGAGAATAAAAGTGAAGTTCCTCAAGGAAAGTGGAGCCACATGAAAAAGACCAATTCAAAAGTTAAACTTGGATCAGAAATGTTCAGGTTATGGATACAGTTATAAGGTACAAGATTATTATATATATTTTCTTCTATTACATTTAAAAAATGTTTAATGTTTGGTTTAATGCAGCTTATTACATATCGAGCAAGAGGTGATGGGATTGATTATTTTATGGCTAATGTCTTAAAAAAAACAACTTCTGACTGACTCAAATGTTTCAAATGTGAAAGTCTTCCTCTTGAAGATGCAGTAAGTCCTTCATCATGATGATGTTTTGAAGTTATTACTTTATAAAGTTCTCCTCCGTTTGAAATCTCAGCCAACGAGAAGTTATGAGAGAGGACTCCATTATGACGTAATAATGTTCTTCACTCCTTCAGAAAAAGTGCATTCAGTAGGCGGGGCTTAAGTACATTTTCTGATGTAAATATTTAAATTAAAACTTTGTACAGACAGACAGATACTGATGAGTACAATAGAGGTCCAAGATCTTCTAACTTTATCTTTGTTGATTATCGCTATTCTTTGTCCTCATGGAAGGACAACATTAATATTTTATTTATGATTGTTGTTTTGTTGTTGAGAAAAAGAGGAGCATGTATTGATATCAGAAAATAGATAGAAGCCTGGTGTCATTTGTTTGCATATGTCGATCATGAAGCTAGTAGGTTGAACTTTTATGAACTTGTATCATAAACTGGTAAACTTTGAATAGGAAAAAAACAACATTTTGAGTTCGTTTAAAAAGGGATATTTGGAATATATTGATTAAACTGTAGCAGAGTGGGTGTGTAAAGCTTAAAAACGTCATTGTCGTTTAATAATTCGTCATTTATATTCGTCTTATATAAAATAGAGTACTTTTTAATTCAACTCAAATATTTCCTTCCGTCCGTGAACGTACCAATAGAGGAAGGTGTGGATTGGACCAATCACAGAGCCGCATCATCCATCGGCAGATCCACGCCGGAAACAAAACCCAGCAGCTCCAGTCTCTGTCGCGACAGTCACCGCTGGAAGTGGATCAGATCCTCTCAACACAAGCGTCTTATTCCTCTTTTAAACACGTCATTCTTACTCTTAAAACACACCTTCCCAGGTGAGTCATCTCTATCTCTGCTCTGGTAGCTTTTGTCTACTTTTTCCCATGAAAGTCTACCGGTCTCCGCTCAGGATAAAACGCATCAGTTTAAAGTAAACCGCTCTTCTTATTTTCTGTTAAATTTGAAAACTACATTAGCTACTTTTGTTGTTTACATTTCTTCACTGTTTAATTTGATATGAGACCGGTTTGGAGATGAATGATAAGAGGTTTT
This sequence comes from Callionymus lyra, assembly GCF_982586985.1. Lineage (NCBI taxonomy): Eukaryota > Metazoa > Chordata > Actinopteri > Syngnathiformes > Callionymidae > Callionymus > Callionymus lyra. The sequence goes on along the minus strand of NC_141832.1, from coordinate 22,697,485 downwards.
TTTTGTCAAAGGAGTGAGACATATCCACTTGTTTTTTTGGTATAAATTCAAGTTATTTTCTATTCCAAGTTAGCTATCCTTATTCATAATGTTACTTTATATACAATGCTTCCTACAGAAATACTTGGGTATTGTTATCCACCTGCTCCGATTGGATTGATCAGTGCAGATCAATAGTGATGATCCAGCCCTGAATGAACATCAGGCTTTTAGCTCAACGAAGCAAAGTGAAAAAACACCAACATTAGCAGATAATTCATAGCAAGGTTGGCTGAAAAATCCCAATAAAGTATAATTTACTTACTGCCAACTGTTCTTATATATCAATAACAGGTTATAGTAAATCAAATATTGATTTGAATAAACTGCTGTGGAAGAAATTATTTAGTTAAATTCTAAATCTACTGTGAACTATATGCCTAAAATAACAATTGAGATGCAATAGTAAAAGGTAACTATGCAAGAATTACACAAGAGTAGATGCAACCTAAGTCATTTCCTTCCTTATTTGTGCTTAAGAGCTTTAACTTTAATGGAAATAATATAAAATGCAAATAAGCTTGTTGCTGTTTCCCCTCATAGACTTGAGAATAAACAGTATATGAATTAAATTATTATATAAAGTTAATAGTGGCTTGACAAATTAATTTCCAAATGAGCCACATTTTGTACTAGATAAGAGAAGGAACTTTTAGGGGAACATTCTTTTATGATAAAACTATAAATAATGTAGGTGTTGGTAAAAGAAACACACTAACTGGGCATTAAAAATAACAAGATTAATGAAAAACAAAATAATACCCTTGTTATCCCTTGGGCCCAGAAACAAATATTTTTGTAGTATCCCTTTTTTTGTCTCCGGGGTCAAGGTGAACGACCTCACTGGCTTCCAAAAATACATATGCAGTGGTGGAGGTCGTTCACCTTGACCCCGGAGACAACACAAGTGTTTAGGCTCCACGTAACTACAGTAAAGAGGTCGTGTGTGGCCCATAGACGGCACTTTGCCCTTATCTCGTTTTGTCATAGAAGATACTGCAATATTTGAAGCACCAATCTTGCAATCTGGAATTTTTGCCTGACGCAACATTTTTTTTCTATTTATCTGTACAACAGCTTTACTTAAAGATATGTTAAGTTAACATCCGCGAAATGAATGACACATTTGAGTAAATTCATGTAGGTCTTTGTTGTTTCTCTCTCAACTAAGGCATCACTAAATAAGGAAGAGTTTAATAGCAGACATGCTTTAGGGGTTTAACCTTTATTGTGTATCAATCTGATAATCAGCTGATCAGCTGATTGATTGACCTTAAGGTACACTTCTCTGCGTCTCTAATCCTCTCCTTCATCTCCCGTCAGGCCACAGTCATGTCCGCTAAAGCGATCTCCGAGCAGACGGGAAAAGAGTTCCTCTACAAGCACATCTGCACATCGGCGGCCGTGCAGAACAGATTCCAGTACGCCAACGTGACTCCAGAGACCGACTTCGACCAGCTGGTCAAAGATCACCCATGGCTGTTGACGGAGGTGAGAAGATGCATCAGGATGGCAGAAGACGAAACAAGACATGTTGAAGCAGTTACTAATTTAGGTTTTATGGCCAATAAATGTCTCCTCCGTTTATGGAAATGTATCATTTTAGAGGAACAATAACTTGGTAGCAGCAGAGTGGTCTCCTGGCGCGTGTTAGTGAAGATACAGATTGATGCAGGATTGTCTCTGGGTGTAATAGAACTCAATTGAATGCATTGAAATATGTGTCTGTAAGTAAGAGCTACTTTGAAGGACCTTAAAGGGTATCCAAAACATCATTGAAGTCTAGTAAATTTAAGATGGACTTTTTGACCTGCGCACAACCTTGCTTTAAAATGATTTTCATTTATTTTAATTTAGTTCAAAATTGAATGAAAGAATTGAGTCACATTTTGATGCTTGTTTTAAGTGATCAATCTTTGCATGAAGGACACAGTAATACTGTCTAAATGGTGTTTTATTTGTATTGGTTTGCTCAGATCTTAACTCATAAAAAACATTTTTTATTTGTTTAATTCAATTTAATTTAATTTAAATACAGAATTAAAACAGTTAATTGAGAGCACTTCACAGAATAAACCACAGAGGACAAAAAGGGTCGTAAATCAAAATGTTTTCTGCGACAGTGGGGAGGAAAAACCTCCTGTTAACTGGCAGAAACCTTGAGCAGAACCAAAATGTGTGAATGCCTCCTGCTATGACCAGCTGGTAGAGAGAGGAGAGACAGAGGGATGGAGAAAATGAATGAAAAAAAAAAGGCAGACTTGGATGATTAACTCATTTTTCATTCTCTGATTATTTAAAGAGCAACTCATCTATTGATTCTAGTGTGTCTTAAATTGATCTTGGACCTCTATTGTACTCTTCAGTATGTGTTTGTTTGTACAAAACTCTCTTTGAAATATTTACATTAGAAAATGATCTTAAGCCCTGCCCACTGAAACCACTTTTTTTTTTTCTGTAGATTAAATCTTGGTTAAGGATCCTCTTTAGGTGTCATTAATCCCGAAAGTCTCCACCTCCAAGGGACTCGTTGTATAATCAAAGCGGGCATTATTACAGCTGGCTGGAGGAGGAGAGAAGCCCATTATTACGTCATAATAGACCCTCGTAACCTCTTGTTATCGAGATTTCAGACGGGGGAGAACTTTACAAAGTAATCAAAACATGGTCATAATGAATGACTTAATGCATTTTGGAGAGAAAGACTTCAACATTTAAAAACACGTGAGTGAGTCAGGAGGAGTGGGTTTTTACATCAGTTGCCATTTAAGATAATGGCCTTAAAACAAATAATCCCATAATCTCTTGCCAGATAATTAATATACTAGAATAAACCCAACAGAAAATCTTATCCATAGTTTTATATTTTGGGTAAAAATGTTTAAATGCTATATGATAGCAATGTTCTTGGAAATATGTTGCTGTTCATCAACATATATAAATACATTATATGTTTTTTTCTAACAATCATTGCGGTCTTCTCAGTGACGGTACCAGTCCCACTACTTTTAATTACAGCCCAACCATTCCGTTAAGTGAATTGCACTGTGACGCAAACCTGTCTCCCGCTCAGGTTTTTTATCTCGGATGATGTCGCAGGCAGATAGACGGAGATTCCTTCTGCGGCCGAATTGATTGGAAAATTGCATTAACTTTCACCCTCCGCCTTGTCTTCCCCTGTTCCCTGGCAAATACCCAGATACTAATGGCTCCTCTGTCATAAGTCATTCTGCTGAGAGGATCTATCCACCTCTACCGAGGGAGGGGGTGGATAGATCCTGCGTTTACGTCGTCCACAACGACAGCAGGCTAAATGTTAAGATTATAAATAGAATGATAGAAATCTGGACATTGCTGATGAAGAAATATTCTTAATTAAACTGAAGGATACTCACTCAAATTACTGTAATTCTCACACTCGGGAAGGTCCTACTTTCCTGTTGAATCAAGTGCAAATGTAATCTCTTTATCTGCACTGTGTAAATAGTTTTAACAGTTTAAGATTTAATTTCATGTTGCACAATGCTATCAAAACAAATTCCTAATTGGTGGCACCCTGCACTAATAAGAATGATTCTGGTTCTGAAAAACATACAAGAACATAGTTTATTTCCTATATGCAGTATTTAGTGTTTCAGTTTAGAAAATGAATAGTTAATCTAGAACGTGAATAAAATAAGGGTTATTGGATCTGATTTAAATCTCAATTCCCAATCCAACTCGTTACCAAAGCAAATATGTTTTGCTTTAATGGACATTTCTATAAGGTTTCAGTTTTGAAGTGGAGCCGAATGTTAATGATTGTGAATTTACCATTATTTACACAGCGCTTATGCATGTGAAGCTCATTTACTATGTTTCTTTGTGAATTAGATAATTTTTATATTTACTAACCACTGCTAATGAAGAAACGATGAATGTCCAAAAAAGGGAAATGAGACATAAGTGATCAAACCCCTAAATAAAGACAATGATTAAACAGTGTCTTGTAGTTTGACATTATATAGTTGGCCATAATTGGCCTTAAAAATGCCCATTTTATTGGTCTATATAATTAAATGTACTTTGTGCTCATTTTATTAATAATTACTATAACTGGTTCAACTCTAAATAAAGGTACATTTCCTCCTTTTTTGCACAAGTCAAAGAAAAGAGCAGGAAGAACATTGAGTTGAACAATTGTTAAACAGTATTCTTACAGATAGTTTGCAGCTATCTTTGGTTTTGTGAACTAGTCAAAGATCGTCAACATCTCCGTTAGCCAGAAATTGAATTCAACTCTCTCTCTTCAAGCTTGTTTAGTTGAAAAGATGCCATGTATCATCGTCTAGTCGACAAGTCTGTCCATCTATATTATAAATCTATGTAAACAAGTTCTATAAAACAGGTTTTGGCTTGTGTTTTCTTGGTGCTATTCTGTCAATTTAGACGGAACCCAGGTGGGTGAATATACTCCAGAAATGTAAGGGTTAAAGCCTCTTAAGATGGAGGTTCACTCGGTGTAATGTCTTCTCTCTCTGCTTGTTCTGGAGCCACACCCGCTGGCACACGAAAATTGTTAGCTCGAGTGACATTTTTTTAGAGGCTGTTACTGGTACTATTAAGGTAAATTCAAAGTTATTAGTAATATTCTTCAAATTGTTGATTTTGTTTTTATTGCATAGATCTCTGTCACAATTTAAAACAAGTTTAACCTTATTCCAAGTGAACAGATTGACAATAATAACCTTAAAAAATATAAAAGTTGCTCTCAAAATGACTTTGCATTTTCAGAGGCTTGTCGTGAAGCCGGACCAGCTGATCAAGAGGCGTGGAAAGCTGGGACTCGTTGGCGTCAACCTGGACCTGAAAGGCGTCAGAGAGTGGCTGAAGACCCGCCTGATGAAAGAGACGGTCGTAAGTCATCCCGACTCGCAGCCAGCTCCGTCGTGTCTCTTCGGTGCTGGAGCGAAGGCACTTTGCAGATGACTCTCTTAATCAATACAAGCACCCGTTTCATTTCCCCTCCTCCCGCTGTCCTTTCCTTCACCCTGTGTTGCTTTAAGAATCCAAGTAGAAGGTGTAAGGAGAGTAAATCAGAGAAATCGGCTGATCAATCCATCCTGTTTTAAAGTTAATATGACACACTCGAAAAATGTTGCCGCGTCTCACAAACTAAAATACAGATGTTGGCCTTGCAACACCTACTACTGCCGAATGAAGACGGATGAAGCTTCATCATGGAAGCCTAGATGGTCATATTCTTCACATTTTCTGTTATGGAACTACATTTTTTCTCCATGCCTCAGTCGTCCGAGCCCCTTGTGGATTTTCCGATGAGTCAGACTATTTTTACACCACGCCTTTTCAAAGTGGCAGCTCTTATTTTTTTATTTTTCCCCTGTTCTCCCCGGCTGGCTGCTCGCCGCGAGTCCCCAGCTGCTGCCGGCCTTTACCGTAGAAATGGTGACAGCTCTGCTAAATGAGCTGCCTCGGTAACACTGTGACGTTATTCTTCTCATTATGGATTGTTATTTCTCTCAAATGTCAGGCACCTTGTTCCATTTACCTTCGCTTCTCTCGTGTAGATTAATCCAGATTAAAACAAACTAAACTGGAAAGATTCTTTTGACTTTGAAAAGTAGATTAATGTTCATTTTACTATATTGACGTGTAAAGATGCTAGTGTTTAAGATAAGGTTAATTTTGGCAAATAAACACAAGTATAATGGATGTCAACAGCTATACAGAGACGTTCAATATGGGTGAAAGTATGCAACCCCGGACATGACATGGTGAAGAAAAAAAAGAAGGTAATTTGTCGCCTTGAAATACTTAAAATTCCTCAATTTATTTTGGACAATCTACTTCCTTTTTGTCACTGGCCTAGGCAGTTAAATTGGTAGAGCACACCACCCTGTATCTCAACGACGCTTTGATCCCTGCACTCCTCATACTCATTTTTACGTTGTTATTTAAGAGATTCCTTTGTGTTGCGGCTGCAGTAGCAGACTTGCACTCTCCGGACTTCCTTCTTAATTTAGTCAAGGCATTTATTTTGGTTAAACAACTTTAGTACCTACGATGAACACAACATTATACGGTGGGATCATGCAATAACAGGACAGAATGAATGGGGATATGTGTGTGTTTTACTGGGTTTACAGGTATCGTGTAGAGTTAATTTTTTCCATTTTATTTGATGCAATAACTGTTTGAAACCTTTTTAATTTGATGTACATGTTTGCAATGACAATAAATGACTGACTGGCTTTTCATACTGCATTAGTCCGGGCTAGTGTTTAGTAGAGTGTAAGAGATAAATGCAAGAATTTAAAGTATTTTGTGGCCACTTTTTAAAATGTATTTACTTGTTTTATTCATGTATTTATTTATTTTTCCATGCCATGACCGAGGCTCTGCATCAAAGTTATGTTGAAGGAAAGGATGTTGATTGGAATGTTTTGATTGAGGATGACAACAATTCAATATGTCAATCAGACTAATACATGCATTTTGTTCGACCTTTGACCTCGGGATCTAAAAGATTTACGCCCCTTGTGTGATGGAGTTTCAACCCCCTCTCCTAATGGATATTTGTGATTTTTCACCAGGTGGGGAAAGCAAATGGAGTTCTGAAGAACTTCCTGATCGAGCCATTTGTTGCACACAAACAGGTTTGAGTTCGACATTTCTTCATCATTGCTTCCTATATTTAAGATGATCTTCTTCCCTATCCAGGAAGAGGAGTTTTACGTGTGCATATACGCCACCCGTGAAGGCGACCACATTCTGTTTCACCACGAGGGAGGGGTGGACGTGGGAGACGTGGACGCGAAAGCTAAAAAGCTGCTCGTCGGGGTGGAAGAAAAGATCACCGAAGAGTCTGTGACGCAGAAGCTCCTTGGCAGTGTGAAGGGTGATAAGAAAAAGTAAGTCAATGCCTCATGTTACACTAAGTACTGAGCCACTACTAAAGCTGCCATAAGAGGCAGGACCACCAGGACATGTTATCAGTCAATGACTCATTGACTTTATCTTAAATGATAAAAATCCATATATTCAGGCTCTATTTAAACATACAAACAATTGCCTGTTTTTTTGTGGAAGAAAATGGGACTCAAGCGAGTCCACAACACTTGCATGATGCGATTACCATTGAAAATGGATGGGCTGGGGTCCATTAGACAAATGAAAAACTCCCTCCCTCTATCAGCTCAGACTCCGCCTCCTCAGTGTAACCTCCACATTCTGGCCACGTTCCGCTTGTTTTCCACGGGTTTGATCCAGAATTCGACCTCCTTCTGCGTCATGTCTCCGACGTCCCAGTCTGGCTGCAACTCACTGTCACGCCTGCCAGAGAGTCCAGTGTGTCGACTCACCTCCTTACCCTCGGGGATGGGGGGATGGGGGAGACAAAAAACACTTGGCCACTTTTCCTTCACTGCGTTTTCTTAGCAGCTGAGTCACCCCGGACCAACAAGAGTCCTGGCGACTGTGACTCTGAGCTGTGTAGTCAACAAGGGAGAGAAAATTCTCCCTCCCTCCCTCATGTAACCAACCCATCCCACGCGTTCTCCACCCTCCACTGCTCCGCTTTGACACATGATGGAAGAATTGAATTATATTTTTCCCTGCAGTACAGACAGAGTCTCTGCAGCCAATTTACAGGTGGACTGTTTCCCGTCTGGCCTCGAACATCCTTCATCAATATTGCCTGCAGTTTGTCACCGTTCATCCCAGTCTTGTTAGAAGTGAAAGATAAAAAATCTATAACTGTAATAACCTCTGTAAATCATTTCAGTGCATCGTCCAGAAATGTTATTGGGAACAATATTGAGTGTATTGACCAACAATTATACTAGAATAGGCTCTCTATGGTTGCAAATAAAATGGAGTTTAAGACGCCGAGTGCTGCTAGATGTTGATAGATTTAAGATATTTTCCAACGAGTATTAGTCTGTACACCCGACTAGCTACATTGTCTGCAATTAAAAAAAACTAGACAGAAAATATGTAGTTATAACATACAATTGATTCACTCCAGTATAATAATAAAACATTTTGACTTTTGAAATTTTCATTTATGAATCATATGGATTTGAATTTTATCCATACGCCGTCATGTAAAATGAGCTCCTTGGCAGAGGTATTTGCTCAGTGAGTGCATTTGTAGTGTATTAAATAAAATACACTGGTTTAAAAATGAAATAGCAGCTGGAAGTGAAGCTGTACTATGGCATGGTAACAATCTGTTTATGTGTAAAATGATGTCGATGAGGACCAGAGTGGAAAAGGAGGAGTCTGGATTTTTATTTTTTATTTTCCATGTTGATATCCCTAAAGTACATCACCCTTTCCAAAGTCCAAGATAAAAATTACCACAATTGAATGACAAACTTAAAAGTTAATTTTTACCTCTCAGGTGAGTCCGGTGATATTTTCCTACAGTCACTGAGAGCTGGATGTACTGCGTTTAGCAAACTAATTAAAAACTAGTTGTTCTTTTCAAGCTTCATTTGCTCATTATATTTCATTATAGGTTTTACTCAGTGTTCGAATGATTGCATTTGATTTTCTTTTTTCATATGTAATACCCGAGTCTGGATAACACTAGATTATAACATTCAAATATTCACCTTCATAAACACTATAATCGCTAAATACTTAAAGTGCTGTGATGTTTTTTTCTTTCTAAGATTGCTCTTGATCCCTTAAGAGTTAATTAAATAAACATTAAATTAAATCTTTTCTCTCTGCAGGGTCCTGGCCAGCTTCATCGTTGGACTCTTCAACCTGTACGAGGAACTGTTCTTCACTTACCTCGAGATCAACCCACTGGGTTGGTTTATGTTCTGCCATTTTTGTACAACGAATACTGTGATAACCAACATACTTTGACAGTCTAGTTCTGTCAGGAAAACCAACTCAATCTTTGCATTTTACTACCAGTGTTTTTCACACTTTTACCACTAAAAAACACATTTGTACTTGAACAAATAGGTTTAATCCCAGTTTAACTTTACATAACGTTTAGAAATTAATCCTCAATTTTGTCGGTGACCATTAAAAGATGTTTATAAATATGTTATAAGGTTATATCATTTGTAAGAAGAGTAAATAGACTCATTCATTATTCAAATCTACTTTGAACTGGAGGAAAAAGTTGATTCAGCCACATTTCCAGACTGTCGAAGGAAACCAGCGAATAATTCATGCGCTGGTGTTTGATGATGTTCATTAAGGACTAATTGGGCGACGATACTTTCCCTCGCGGCAGCTGTTCTGCTGCGACTGCTTTCATGTCACAAACAACCAGATTTCCCTCGTCCGTGTTTTGATGTCGAGCAGCGACGACGGTGTTGATGACGAGTCAAATGTTTTTTTCAGTGGTCACCAAAGATGGCGTTTACGTGTTGGACATGGCAGCGAAGATTGACGCCACTGCTGACTACATCTGCAAGTCGAAATGGGGCGACGTGGAGTTTCCTCCCCCCTTTGGACGAGAGGCATATCCTGAAGTATGTTCTCAATCACACATTCAGTACATTAACTTCTGTAATGAGTGTGTCCCGGGGGCCTCTTGTGACACTTTGACTGTATTTATCTGGCACTCATGAGGTCAAGATCATGAAGAAATTAACTGTTTTATTTTTATATAGTTATTATATTAAGTATTTTATATATATTTATATATATATATATATTCTTTTTTATATTTTTCATTACTATTACTCAAAATATGTCAATAGGGTTCAGGACTTTTGTGCTTGAACTTTTTTGCCCATCAGAAAGATTGAAGTGAATAATAAAAAACGTTTACAAAAAGTGCTTTTAACAGATTTTGTATTTTTATTTCCCAACGAAAGAACAAATTTGAGTAGAAATCAGAAATTAGATTTGAGGAGCAAATCATCTCTTTTATATCTGTTAATGGTGTTTTCACATGGATAAAATGTCAATTGCCATATTTAGTGCCATTTCATATTGTTAGATACAGTAGATGGATGGATGGATAGATTGTCTGATAAAGTCAATCCATCCATCTAAGAATATTTAACATCATTTCACATTGTTTGATAGATAGATGGATGGATGGATGGATGGATTGTCTGATAAAGTCCGTCCATCTAATAATATTCAACGGCATATTCTTCTCCAGCTGCAACATCAGTTCACCTCAATTCTATTTTCGAACTTCATTCATATATAAACTATAAGGCGCATCTGTCCCTTTTAAGACACAGGTGTCAAACCGATCCAGAAAAGGGCCGAGACGGTGCAGGTTTTGGCTCCAACCAGTCAAGCGCATATAGTTGAACCAATCAGGCGTCTGAAGACAGTAATCAATTAATTGTCAGTCAGTTGTTGCTTATTTAAGCCAACACCTGATTGGTTAACTCATGTGTGCTTGACTGGTTGGAACAAAAACCTGCACCACCCTGAACCTTTTCTGGACCAATTTGACACCGCTGCAGTTTTAAGACAAGGGTGTCCTATACGTTTTTCGCAATCTACCGTTCGATCGCGACGCAGATCGCTTGATTTAATAAAATATGATATAAGAAAAATAGTGAAGAGAGCTTAGATTGGCTGCTGTGCATGTAAATCAAATAGTTATTGCGCCAATTGGTTAACAATTTGATTGATGATTTAATGTTTTATAATGTATTTATACTATAAATACATATAAACTATGTCTTACTGTGTTGGAGTGTCATTTTGTGTCATTTTGGTTGGTGGTGTGCCCCAGGATTTTGTAAATGTAAAAAAATGTGCCGCGGCCCCATAAAGGTTGAAAATCACTGCTTTAATAAATCCAATTCTTTTTTTCTTTTTTTTTTTACTCGACCTGGACGTCTGTTGATTGCTGCCTCTGAGTGATGCTTGTGTTGCTCTGATTAGACACTTATGTTTGTCCTTCCTTTGTCCCCATAGGAGGCCTACATCGCAGACCTGGACGCCAAGAGTGGTGCCAGTCTTAAACTGACCCTGCTGAACCCTCGCGGTAGAATCTGGACCATGGTGGCAGGGGGCGGGGCCTCAGTTGTATACAGGTATCTATGAATATATTGAATTGATTAAGTATTTGGCTTTATTTCTGATTCCTACTCTCAGGAAAAACCACTGCTAGAGTCTGGATTTCTTGTCTGTCCCTCTCCTTTTGTTTGTTGTTTGTTGTGGAGCATGATTTGTAGACTCCTCAGCCATGACTAATTATTCCCTATGAGAAGCGTTTGTCTTTCGTCTCATCAGTCAGTTTAATTCACTCGATCTTGAGCCTTTTTTATTCATCCTACAAGAAAATTCATAACACCTCTCTTATCATGGCATAGGTTTATTGTTAACTGATAATAATCTCGTATTTATGTTAGATGGTATATCTTTAGAATTGAAAATTCTACTGCCACTTTTTTAATAAACTCTATAATAATAATTTTGGGGATTTTGATTTGCTCTTTATCCAAACTGGTTGATTGATCAGTTCATTATAGCCACACTTCATGTTTAATTTACTGAAAACTGAGGTATATAAGGAGTATATTATAATGATATTGTTTGCTGTCAACAGAGATCAGCACTTCTGTGCATCTTTTTTTTAATAAAAAACGAACACATCTATAACTATTAAATACATAGAATAAAAGATTTGCTTCACTAAAAGATGAAAGGACTGATTAGTTGAAAGGCATAAAATGATAATGGATGAATAAAATATAGTTTTTCATACTGCTTTTAGCTAAAAACTGGGGCCCAGTTTTTTTTTTATAGAAGTAACTTGTATCAATCTTCCATCCAGTGACACAATCTGTGATCTGGGCGGCGTGGACGAGCTGGCCAATTACGGAGAGTATTCAGGTGCTCCGAGCGAACAGCAGACGTACGACTATGCCAAGACCATCTTATCCCTGATGACCAGAGAGAAACATCCAGATGGTAGGCTGTCTTCACAGCGGAAAAACTCTTTAGAGATTTACTTCATTTTCATGTTGCAGGGAAAATACTGATCATCGGTGGAAGCATCGCCAACTTCACCAATGTTGCAGCAACATTCAAGGTGATTGGTTTTCTTTCTCACACAATAAGTTACTAATCCAGATTTTTCTCTGTTCACAGGGAATTGTCCGAGCTATAAGAGACTATCAGGTCCCCTTGAAGGAGCATGAGGTCACTATTTTTGTCCGCCGTGGGGGTCCGAACTACCAGGAAGGTCTGCGAGTGATGGGAGAAGTTGGTACGTTTTCTTGAGAAATATCGCTGTGAAAAAAGGTGACAAACCCTGCTGAACCAATCTTGGTTTAATGTTGTTTCAAGTTGCTAATTCTGGTATATAATTTACAGATAAACTGTAAACAGATTTGGGTTTCTTTAATCAGCGTACCCAACCTTTTTTGCAGCGTGAACCATTTAAATGTCTGCATCATATTCACGGACTGACCTTTAGATAAAAAAAAAAAAAATAAATCAAAGTGTCTAACTCATTTTAACTATTAACTGGTTTACTTTTTTAAGTGAACTTGACTGAGACAGGCGTGTTAAGCGCCACAGGCTTGTGTTACTTCAGAGAAAATACCATCTTTTTCTAAACAAAATAGTTAGAAAGAAAAAAAACCTGTATATTTTCCATTCTATTGATTCTGAGTGGCCCAGTAACAAATGCGCCATGGGCCGATACCAGTTCCTGGGCAGGGATTGGGAACCACTATCCCAATCATGAAAACCATTAAGTATCAATAATTATAATAACATTAGAATGCATTTCTGATCCATTTTGTTTTTCATCATTTATGGGAAAATGGGTTTAATTAATTCAATCCATACTGTAGTAGAACTCGCTAATAGTAGCACTTCACTAAGTTACTTCATTGTGACGACAAAACTGCTTTACCAGGAAGGTTAAAAACATAAATGACACAATCTTGTCTCATCAAAGTATTGACTGGCATTTTTTCTCGTCTGAAATCTTGTTGGATTGAAAGGAATTTCAACTTGTGTTGTATGTACCGAGAATTTACAATTAATAAAACTTGTTTTTCCTGTTTTATTCATAATACTATTTAAAATACAAATTTATTTTTGACCCCTCAGGAAAGACAACTGGGATCCCAATTCACGTCTTTGGAACGGAAACCCACATGACGGCCATTGTTGGAATGGCACTTGGCCACAGGCCCATCCCCACTGAACCCCCTGCTGCTGCCCACACTGCGAACTTCCTCCTCAACTCCAGTGGCAGGACATCGGTATGACACGTAGACAAACATAGAGCTGCTCACACACACGTGAACGTAATGTTCACACGACATTTAATATTTCCCTGCAATGGTGCTCCTAGTCCGACTGAACTCCCGCCAGCTCTTTTGTGATCACACTTTAAAGGTCTTTGTTGAGAGCTTGCACTCAAGTAGTCACGTGATCCCAGGGACCGCCCTTGAGCGTCCATTAAGATTGTTCCCCGTGAGGCTGCATGCACAATGGAAGCAACTGTGTACATGTTTTACTGCACATGTTGGTATTGAGGGGGGACATTTTACTTATAGTGGCATAGACCACTGAGAGGCTTCATGTGAACAGGAGATTGAAAATATCACTTTCTGTTAAGACATTTTTAATCAGTCAATATCAGTCAGTCAAAGAGCAAAGAGCAAAGGTTTTCAAACTTGATCACACAAGGGGCCAAATACTTTAGCACTCTTGGTCTCCTGTCGAACAAATCTTATCTTGACCAACTGTCTTGAGCAAGGATGACTAAATTCCTATTAATTAATTATTATTAATTAATCACTGGAAGTCACCATATCAACATCAACATGCATCTATTTTGATTTTGTATTGTACATTTGTGTTGCGTTTGTTGATTATTTGAACATGATAACGTTAACTCATTAATGATTATAATAATCGGATAATTATCATTAATAATAACCAATTCAAATCCTGACCAAACAACTTGCTTTCCTTTCACTTTTTCTTTAGTTGTTTCCCTTTTTTTCCAAGATGACACATTATTGGCAACAATTAAAATAATTTTAAATACTCCCCTTTGTAAGATCGTAAAGGTTCTCCAATGTATAGTTTATAATGAAGATGAAAAAAATGCATTTAACATGTCTTTGCAAATGTTTGTGTTTAGACTCCAGCATCCAGCAGGACAGCATCTTTCTCTGAGAACAAGCCCAAAGTGGAGGGCGCGCCAGCAAAGAAAGCAGAAAGTGGCTCTGCTGCTGGTGAGTCGTGTAACTCTTCATTCATTGGTTAATGAACTCATCGTCATGAAGCAAATACACAGGAACACATTGAAGAATCAGTTTGACATCAAATGCAATGACTCTTAAAAGTATTTTTGTCATTTGTGCGTGAATTATTTGGATTAAAAAAATTATGTATAAGCATTTGTCTTTTGGGATTCTCTTAGAACATCTATGTTGATGTTATGTACAGAGATTAAAAGGAAAATTGACGATTGTTTTTTACACCCAGCAGCCAAGGCGGGCACACTCTTCAGCCAGCATACCAAGTCTATTGTCTGGGGCATGCAAACACGAGCAGTGCAAGGCATGTTGGACTTTGACTACGTGTGCTCCAGAACAGAACCGTCTGTGGCAGCGATGGTTTACCCCTTCACGTGAGCAACATCACCCACCATCTATTGTGCAATGATCTTTATTTAACTGACCATTCTTTGTCTCACAGCGGCGACCACAAACAGAAGTTCTACTGGGGACATAAGGAAATCCTCCTCCCCGTCTATAAGAACATGTGTGACGCCATGAAGAAGCATCCAGATGTGGACGTGCTCATCAGCTTCGCATCGCTGCGATCAGCCTTCGACAGCACCATGGAAACCATGCAGTTCCCACAGGTTTGTAAACTAAATAAACCATCCTGGGACATCCTTGAAATAATCTTGGCAGTAAGGTAACTCATCTGCTCTCAGATCCACACTATTGCCATTATTGCCGAGGGGATCCCTGAAGCTCACACCAGGAGGATCATCAAGAAGGCAGATGAGAAGGGCGTCACCATTATTGGACCTGCAACTGTGAGTCCAGCTTTATAAGGTTTCCCTGGGATTTTTTAGGTTTTATTGCATGTGGCTCAACTATACACAATTTATGAACAAAATATGCATTTTATAACCAAATCTTTACCATTTTTATTTTACCATTTTAATACCAAAAGGTTCTCTGATGAAATGTAGTCAATTTAATTTTTCTTAGCCGCACTGGTTGATAATAAGCTGCAGATAAAAAATTGTGGATTCAAGTCCTTCTTGTGCCCGCTAATAAACTGCTGCAAACAGTATACTGTGAGACCTGTTAATCATTGACATGTGACTCCTCCCCCTTGACTGAAGCCAGTGAGTAAATCATGCCATCCTGCTGGTTGGTCGAAATTCAACACGTTGTTGTAAGTTTTACTGACATATCATCTCAGTCCTTCATCTTCTCTTAAACACTGGCATCTTTATAGATCACCATATCATATGAAAACTAAAATGTTTTTGACCCAAACTTCTAGCGGGTCACATAAAACGACTTTCCTGATTTGCCATGAGTTTGACACGGGAGCAATACGCATTTTTATACAGCTTTGGGTTTTATATGAATAGAATGTATGTAGAAAAACGATCACTTGTCTAATACTTGTGCACACAGTGTTTAATTCTCGAATAAATGTGTCCAGGTCGGCGGTATCAAACCGGGCTGCTTCAAGATCGGGAACACCGGAGGCATGCTGGACAACATCCTGGCCTCCAAACTCTATCGTCCGGGCAGCGTGGCCTACGTGTCCCGCTCGGGCGGCATGTCCAATGAGCTCAACAACATCATCTCCCGCACCACGGATGGTGTGTTTGAAGGCGTGGCCATTGGTGGCGACAGGTGTGGGCTTCAAGGTCGGTTCTGTTTTGATCTGGATTGATGGTAACTCGCGGCAACTGTGCAGATACCCTGGATCTGTGTTCACGGACCACGTGCTGCGCTACCAAGACACTCCAGGAGTGAAAATGATTGTCGTGCTGGGAGAGGTAAGGGATGACTCGACCAGTCTTGCTCAAGAATGACTCTTCAAAACATTGTGTTCGTGGTCAAGATCGGAGGCAACGAGGAGTACAAGATCTGCCAGGGGATCAAGGAAGGCCGGATCACCAAACCTGTGGTGGGCTGGTGTATCGGCACCTGTGCCACCATGTTCTCCTCAGAGGTGAGGGAGCCATCTTGGTAATCGGTCCATCACTTCATGACGCGTCTGGCTGGTGTTCAGGTCCAGTTCGGCCACGCTGGAGCTTGCGCCAACCAGGATTCCGAGACTGCGGTGGCCAAGAACACGGCGCTGAAGGGAGCCGGTGCTTTTGTGCCCAAGAGCTTCGACGAGCTGGGAGAAGTCATCAAGTAAGAAGCAATTGTGTTTTGTTATCACTCTATATTTCATTTCATATATATAATATAATTACAAGTTGTTGTTTTTTTCTTCTTTGCTTCTTTTGCCACTTCTCCAAACCCTCCCTTTTATGCTTTAAAGGGGAATCTTCTTACTCTTTAGAAAAGGATTGTCAAACTCAATCAAACAAGGAAGGGCACGAACAAAGTTTATCATTCTTGACTCCATTAAAATGGGTTCACGGGTCAAAACATTTGGTCATCACTGATTGTGTAGTACTGAATAAATGTTGAGCTCTATTAATTATTGAACCAAAGTAGCTGTTTTTTCTCACGTCACTTAAATCAAAGTTGTTCAGTTAGAACCTGAAGTGTCTGGTTCTTCTGTCTTTGATAATGTGTCAATCATAGATGCATTTTTAGAGCAGTATAGCAACTTTGAAAACAGTTTAAACTGCTCAGTGGTTATCATTCTGAAAGAGTTGTCAAACGGGTAACGCTTAAGAATGGTGAATACATATTAATAAGCTGCTTAACGGTCTACAAATATAAATTATTAACCAGTTCTTACTTATTTATATCAGAATCACAAAATTCTATAGCCAGTGTTGTAAACCCAACATATGATTTTTTTTGTGGTGTCATTACAGAATAAAAGACAAAAGAAGCAATAAAAAAACAGATCTAAGCACTAAGGCATATGTATTAACAAAAAAATAAGTACTTAAACCTATATTATACCCTTGATATTATGATATTAATGCTTTCACTCTAAGAAAAACGCCTCAATTACAGAGTATTAACAGGAAATATAGAAGTCATTACTGATTAAAGTTGATGATGACTAGCTTCTCTGTATTTACCTCTTATTAGGTGCAAGTATAATGATAGATAGATAGATAGATAGATAGACAGACTTAATTAATCCCTCTGTAGATCCCCCCTCGGAAAACTGTACAATACAATAGTAAATAATAAAAGAAAGTTATGACATAATATAAATCAAAAGATAAAGAGCATATATCAAAGAAAAGGATACAAAGATATCCATAGAATAGAATCATCTTTTCACTCCACTCCTGCCCCCAAACTCAGAATTAAACAGCCTAATAGCACGAGGAATGAGTCCCTGAGTCTATTAGATTAGTGTTGCATCTGCAATGAGCTAAGTTTATTAGTATTAGTATTAAAGGCGTCATAATTGGTCAAAAATAAGACTTTGAAACTGTGAATACGCTCCCTATTTTAAAGTGGCAGAATATTCATACTAAAAATCACAAGTATTGGACAGTAATTACGTTAATACTACTGGGCTAAACACAATGATCTGAAAGTATTAACAGCAAAGTAATTACCGTTCATACATGTTATTATTAACATTTTTTCCCAATTCTAGTCTTCCCAAGTGTTGCCGTCAAAGGTCTAGCAAGTAAATCTTCTCAACTTGTTCTCTCTCTTAGATCCGTATATGATGACCTCGTCATCAAAGGTGTTATCAAACCAGCAGAAGAGATGCCGCCCCCTACTGTGCCGATGGATTATTCCTGGGCTCGTGTGAGTCACAGTTTTGATTCATTATACTTGAACGACAAACTGAGATGCTTCGTTGTGTTGCTAAAATAAATCCTGTGATTGCGCAGGAGCTGGGTCTCATCCGTAAACCGGCGTCCTTCATGACCAGCATCTGCGACGAGCGTGGCCAGGAGCTCATCTACGCAGGCATGCCCATCACCGAGGTCTTCAAATCTGAGATCGGTCTAGGAGGAACTCTGGGGCTGCTCTGGTTCCAGAGAAGGTCGGAGAACAAACCTCGGTGACTCCAATCATCAACACTTCCTTCATCTATCTTTGTCCTGGAGTAGGTTGCCCAGATACGCCTGCCAGTTCATCGAGATGTGCCTGATGGTGACGGCCGATCACGGACCCGCCGTGTCCGGAGCTCACAACACCATCGTCTGCGCTCGAGCCGGGAAAGATCTGATCTCCAGCCTCACCTCTGGCCTGCTCACCATCGTGAGACAAGCGGATTTCCAAGCGTTGTTGATAAGAGGCTTGATCTTCTGCTCAAATGCTTTCAGGGGGACCGTTTTGGCGGCGCCCTGGATGCTGCTGCCAAGCAGTTCAGCAAGGCGTTTGACAGCGGCATTCTGCCCATGGAGTTTGTCAACAAGATGAAGAAGGAAGGGAAGCTCATTATGGGTATCGGACACAGGGTCAAATCTGTAAGTTTGAATCTTCGGTATTGGCTTAAGCTTTGTATATTGGTTTAGTAAAATTATTTGTTTAAGTCAGACCTGAGCAAAGTGCAGCCTGGGGGCCACACACGGCCCTCTGACTCCATCTATGTGGCCCGCGTGAAATTAAAATTATACCATAAAACTGGCAATTTAGAAATGTTTAAAATCGATATCCATAAATAAATAACTAGTTCAACACTACATTTATTTTCCTAAAGTTCTTTGTTTGAAAACTTTTTTCTCCTTTTTTTGCCTTGTATTTGTTGTTTTTATAGGTTTATACTTTTCGTAGTGCTTTTAAATAATATATCTTAATAAAATGTGTAAAAATGTTATTAAATTCAATTAATAAAATACAATTATGGCATAATAACATGTTATGTATTTAATTTAAATAGTATAATTTATATAATATGAATGTTTTTTAGAATCGCAAAATGAATTATAATAAATGATATGTAATCAATTCATATAAAATCCCTTATTTGTCCCTTCCTTCTTTTGGCTTAAGGACCATTGTTAACAGCCTCGGTATATAATGTGGCCCCAAGAAAAGAATTGCCCGCCAATGGTTTAAGTTACAGGTTTTATGTGGAGCTTTTTTTAAATGTTGTGCTCCCCCTAGTGTCTGAACTGAAAATGCCAATTTCCTGCATTTGTTAACAAAACAAGTTTTTAGTTTTATCTTCCTGGTAAGTTGAAAAAGTCTCATTACTTTTCATGAAAACACTGCCGTAAAGAAGTTTAGTCTCCAGACGGGTCGTCCAGACAAACTATAAAATTGTTAAATACTAGCCAAAGAGTTTTATGTAATGAGTCATGACTGTTCAAAAATAAACCATGTTGCTCGAGGCAACACCATCTAACATTTGGTTTTATGTAATACGGAAACACAAAAATATTTTAAACATTGTTAACAAAAAATACTAAGAATATTGGATAGATCTGCTGAAACAAAGAATATTGAGATTTAAAAGTAAACATACACTTTAATTAATAAAAAAGTAGCAAGTTATTTATCAATGTATTAATTAGAAAAAGTCAGATATATTTTGAATTCCGCTGTCATTCAAGGGATCCACTAACTAAGAATGTGCTTTGGTACAGTTGTGCAACAATAAACATAAAAGAAAAATACATTTCAAACAGAAATAAAAGTGTGATTTAATTTAATTCAATATTAATACTATACATTTATTTATCAATGTAAAATAATATAACTGACAAACAGTAATTTCCTTGATTAAAGGTCAAAATCATCTTTATAAATTCACATAGTTTGTCAACAGATTAAATTTACTTATAATTTTATGACGTCTATTTCTATTTTCTGTGCTACCTCAGATTAACAACCCCGACATGAGGGTCCAAATCCTGAAAGATTTTGTGAAGCAGCACTTTCCCTCCACCCAGCTGCTGGACTACGCTCTTGACGTGGAGAAGATCACCACCTCTAAAGTAAGAAGACACTGTTTATCTACCAGACATGCTGTGGATTCACGATCCAGGACCTAAACTCATTTTGTCCTCTTGGTTAGAAACCCAACTTGATCCTGAATGTGGATGGATTCATCGGGGTGGCTTTCGTGGACCTGCTCAGGAATTGTGGTGGATTCACACGGTAATTAATGATAATTAATTGAATTGAATTCAAACTTTAGAAAATAACTACAGTCAGAAATTAAGATTTTCATTTTCAAATTGAGGCAGACATGTTTAGTTAGAAATGGCATGTTACTTTAAACTAGTGTAACAACTCAAAAAAGCTGAATGAGAAATACTTCATTTAAAAAAGCTACTATAACAACTTTTCCCCCTAATATTCCAGGGATGAAGCTGATGAGTTTGTGGAAATCGGAGCCTTGAATGGCGTCTTTGTCTTGGGCCGAAGCATGGGATTCATTGGTGAGCCCAACTCCTGAGTTAGCAGAATTTCTGACCACGTTTCCCCCTCGTGTGCTGAGTCCTTCTTTCTGTGCAGGGCACTACTTGGACCAGAAGAGACTGAAGCAGGGTCTCTACCGCCACCCGTGGGACGACATCTCTTACGTCCTCCCCGAACACATGTCCATGTAGAGATGGTGGTCTTGAGTTTACCCTCAATGTGATCTGCTACTGTAGAGATGTTACTAATAATATAGCTGCTACTATTTAAATCTTTATTTTTGGTGGGGGAAACTGAGAAAATTAGGTTTTGTACAATAATATTAAAAGCCGACTATTAAGGTTTAAAAGACATTGAAGTCGTAGTGTAGCATTCTATTGTGTCGCTGTCAATCATAAACTGGTCTTACAGACATGCCTTTAAAACATAAATATACTGTGCATCACTTAGTCTAGTTATTGTACAATTTATTATCGCATAAGTACTTTTTTTTTTACTTAAACCAACTCTGTTTGATGTTAACAAAAGGGAAAAAAAGTCATGTTTAATTGTCACTGTGAATTCAAATTGGTTTGTAAAACAATCGTAACCATCACTGCGAGACAGAACTGTGTGTGGTACTGTAACATATTTAACCGTCAAACTTGATGTTTTGCTTTATTTTTCCATGAAGCAAGTTATAGAGCAGTAACGTCCAACTCTTCTGAATCACCATTTAATCCAATTACCTCATTTTGTTTGTGTGGGAATTAATCGCAAATGTTACAAATGTGCGACAGTGTCTGTGATAATAAGTCTGTGGCCAAATTCAATTGTTCAATGTCCTTTCTGTCCACTAAATTATTGTGTGTATTATGTCACTGGTGTTGCCAATAATAAACTGTCAATTGATAACTGAATAATAAAGATGTGTGTCAGTGTTTTATTTTACAGAAATATTTCTGTTAAAAATAAAATTGTGGGGAAAAAAAGGAATTTGGAATTCAGGGTATTTCACAAAAATAAATGTAAACATGGTTATTATAGGAAGAGGGATCTGATTAAATTATAAATATAAAGAAATTAAAATAAGTTCAAACTAATTGAGAATGGAAAAAAAAGATTTATTTGATTTCTAATAATTGTTTATATAGCACTTTACAGAAATACAATAGTCTCATTGTGTTTTAAGTATAAATAAAACAATCAGCACAATAGTAATTGCATTAAGATGAATAAAACATGAATTCCATACATGTTAGGTTAGGTAGGTTAGAACTTTTTTGATCCCTCAGGAGGTCTCCTTAGTCACAACAAATACAGCAATTTTTCATAAAAAATAAATCAAATGAGAAAAATAACAAAGAGAAATAAGGAGAAAGAACAAGATGATACAATCTAAGTCTAAAGATAAAGATAAATAACATAGATCAAAGAAAAATAACAAAGACAAAGGATACAAAGATTAACATAGAACAGAACATCATGATACTTTTACTCCACTCCTGCCCCCGAACTCAGAATTAAGAAACTAATAGCCCGAGGAATGAATGAGTCCCTGAGTCTATTAGTTTTGCATCTGGGAAGGAGCATTCTTGCACTCCATCTGCTTCTCTGCTTATTAAAAGAGCGCATTAGTGCAATAAAAACCAGTAAGATAGTTAAAACAAAAACAATAATAAATCCAATTAAGAGTTAAAAATCCACACCAAATAATAATATGTTTTGTGTTTTTTTAGAAGGGATTTAAAATATATTTCTTTGCTGTAGGAAAAAAAATTGATAACGTATATATTACATTGAAATAAGCCAATTCTTAAAGCAGTTATTACAGGTAGGTAAATCAGTGTGGTGAACAAGCGATATGATATGATGTTATTTAATCATTATTATTTTATTATAAAAGTTTTTTTGTGACGTCGTAGGCGGTGACCGCCTTGCCTCCTAACGCGCATGTCAGCGATCCTGTGTTTACCAGGCTGAAGTAGTTCCGCATCACGGTACGTAGAGAAACAATTTAACTCCACATATGTATTTAATAACTTTATTAAAACGTGTCGCATCACTTTGTATCGTGTAAACGTACCATTCAAAAAGGAAAAAACGTGCTATAATTCGCTTAGTTTAGAATCTTGTTTTTCTACGTCGCAGTAAATCTGACAGCCACTTCCGCTCTGCGCGAGCTAGCGCGAGACGTCTCGGTGTCTCTCGTCCGGTGTCTCGTCCGGTGTCGTGCATGTGCGGCCGCTCATGTCTGCTCCCGTCCTTCACTAGTCTCTTCTGCTTCCTGCCTCTGCTCCCCGTCGGTACCCGCGGAAGGATGGCGGCGGCGGCGGCCCCCAACGCGGAGGACTCCACCCGGGGCGGCGCGTGCAGCGGCTTCACCGGCGGCACACCCAGCGCGCTGTCCGGGGACGGGGACGCGGAAGAGGCCGAGGACTTCAGCTCCTCGTCCCACTGCTCGGAGCTGTCGCGGCGGCAGAACGAGCAGCGGAAGCAGGGTCTGTTCTGCGACGTGACGCTGGCGTTCAGCGGCGGCGGGGCGGCGGCGCTCAGCGTCCAGACCTGCGAGTTCTCCGCCCACCGCTCGGTGCTGGCCGCGGCCACCGACTACTTCACGCCGCTGCTGGGCGGACAGTTCTCCGAGTCGCTGTCGGGACGCGTGGAGATGAAGCAGTGGAGCTCGGAGCAGGGCCCGGATCCGGAGACCGTGGAGGGCGTCATCCAGTACATGTACACCGGGGAGATCCGGGTCAGCACCTGCAACGTGCACGAAGTACTGGAGCTGGCTGACAGGTTTGTTTGTTTTCATTCACGTCACATGAGACTCGATTTATAAATGTCTTAGCCTCTAAGTTAACTTCATTGGCAAGTTAAAATAATAAACAATATCATACAAAATAGTTAGGTTTATTATTTATCTTTTGTATGCATATTATTTGAAAATGTATTTTGATTAAACACCCGACACAAGAAATACATTTTGCATGAATGCTCCTTCCCAGATGCAACACTAATAGACTCAGGGACTCATTAATTCCTCGTGCTATTAGGCTGTTTAATTCTGAGTTTAGGGGCAGGAGCGAGTATTTATAAATGTCTTAGCCTCTAGTTAGCTTCATTGGCAAGTTAAAATGATAAACAACATCATACTAAATAGTTAAGTTTATTATTTATCTTTGACAAGATTTTTATGCATGTTATTTGAAAATGTATTTTGATTAAACACCCGACACAAGAAATACATTTTGCATGAATGCTCCTCCCCAGATGCAACGCTAATAGACTCAGGGACTCATTCATTCCCCTTGCTCTTGATGGAGTCTACTGACTCCTTCAAGAAACATCTTAAGACGTTTTTATTTGTTCAGGCTTTTCCTTGATTTTCTGGAACTCCTGTTGTGTTATCAGTTTTATCTTGATCTTTAAAATATATACTTTATTGAATATTGTTTTGATTGTTTAAGCGCTTTGTGACCCTGGTCTAGAAAATACTTACTTACTTGCTTTTAGGCTGTTTATTTCTGAGTTTGGGGGAAGGAGTGGAGCGAAAAGATTATTCTATTCTCTATCTTTGTATCCTTTGTCTTTGTTATTTTTCTTTTGATCTATGTTCTTTATCTTTAGATTGTGTCATCTTGCACTTTCTTTTTATTGCACTTTGTTCATGAATCTATCGTCTGTAAGTAAGTCATTTATATTTATAGAGCGCTTTTCCAGACCAGGGTCACCAAGCGCTTAAACAATCAAAACAATACTCAATAAAATATATACTTAAATAACACTGAGAATAACAGGAGTTCCAGAAAATCAAGGAAAAGCCTGCTTTCCCGAAGGAGACCTCCAGAGGGATCAATAAAGTTTATCTATCTATCTGTTTATCTATTATAGAAGGATAAATTCCCACTTGGGTCGCCAGCCACTATTTTTACCTTCATTCAATGTTGCACTGACTGTTTTGCACTGACTGGTCTTACATAGCTGTTTTATATTGTTCTATTTATACTTTATTTTGATTCTTATTCTATCCTGTGTGCACAAAAAACATTAAAATTACTGAAGTAGACACAAACTGCTGGAGAAAAATATGTTTATATGTACCTAAATAACAATTAAATAAGTACAATTGGGTCTTTTCCTTCTCACTCTATCATGATATAAAAGTATCATGATTTTCTGTTCTATGTTAATCTTTGTATCCTTTGTCTTTGTTATTTTTCTTCGATCTATCTTCTTTATCTTTATCTTTAGACTTGGATTGTATCATCTTGTTCTTTCTCTTTATTTCTCTTTGTTCTTGTTCTTATTTTAGTTTGATTTTTTTTATGAAAAATTGCTGTATTTGCTGTGGATTGGAATTGGAAAAAAAAAAAAATCCCGAAGGAGACCTTCTGAGGGATCAATAAAGTTCTACCTAACCTAACTCTCATGTTGACTAGAGGTTGGGATTATTTTCCGAGTAATGTGTTCCTTTTTAGAGTTATAGACAAAAACGTAATGTCCATTTTTGTAGCGACTGGAGCTCAGTTATCTTCGTCTTTATCTAGTTCCAAAAAGACACTTTTCAAATACCTTTCATTCAAATACATCCATGGTGCTCAAATCATCATATATATCGATAGCGCTTTGTGACCCTGGTCTGGAAAAGCGCTATACAAATAAAAATTACTTACTTACTTACTTAAAATTTTATCTATATATCTAGCTGTAGTGTCATTCTTGTATTGATGCTTCGACAAAAGGAATCCAGAGCGCATAAGGTCTACTGGAAGAACTCGGAAAACTTTGTCTGTATCACTTTTTATTCTTTATATATACTTCTGCTATAAATTATCTTAGAATTAAGACTTATTTAATTTGGAGGAAGATGAAGACGGAGACCTCTGCAAGTCATTCACTTAGGATTTACATTTTTGCCTAACTCTAAAAAGGGACAGATTACTCTAAAAATAGTCACGTAAATCGACATGAGTGAAGTTTGAATTTTGGTTGAACTGTCAAATTAAATGTTTATTTAAGTGTGAAGAAAATATTTTTTGTCCCTATTTGTGACTCATTTGTGACTGTTTCGTGTTGCAGGTTCCTCCTCTTGCAGCTGAAAGATTTCTGCGGCGAGTTTCTAAAAAAAAAGCTGAACTTGACCAATTGTGTCGCCGTGCACAGTCTGGCTCACATGTACACACTGGACCAGCTCGCCCTGCGAGCGGCCGACATGATCCGCCGGAACTTCTACAAGGTGATCCAGGATGAGGAGTTCTACACCCTGCCCTTCCATCTGGTCCGGGACTGGCTGTCCGACGCGGAGATCACGGTGGATTCTGAGGAGGTGTTGTTTGAGGCTGTGCTGAAGTGGGTGCAGAAGAACCCGGAAGAGAGAAGCCAGTACTTTGAGGAGCTCTTCAGACTCCTCCGGTTGCCCCAAATCAAACCCACTTATTTAACAAGGGTGGTTAAGAATGAAGAACTGGTGTCCTCTAATGAGTCCTGTCGCAGACTTGTTTTAGAAGCAGTGGAGGGCCATGCTATACGCTTCGAAAACCTCAAGTCAGCGGACATGGAGTTCTGGTCCTCTAACATGGCGTCCTTTCAGCCTCGCTTCGGCCAGAACATGGACGTCATCATGGTGGTTGGCGGTGTGTCCGAGGGAGGAGACTACCTGAGCGAATGTGTGGGTTACTTCATCTATGAGGACCGTTGGGTCAACCTTCCACACATCCACAACCACCTGGACGGGCACGCCATCGCCACCACGGAGTCCCACGTCTATGTAGCAGGATCGATGGAGCCGGGCTTCGCTAAGACCGTGGAACGCTACAATCCTAACCGCAACACCTGGGAGCAAGTGAGCAACCTGACCACTCGGAAGCATTCCTTTGGCCTCACCTGCATCAAAGATATTTTGTACAGCATCGGCGGCCATGGAAATTTCAGTCCGGGTTTCAAAGACGTCAGTATCTACGAGCCTGAACAGGACAAGTGGCACAACCTGGAATCCGCCCCCAAGATCCTGCGTGACGTGAAGGCCATAAGCGTGGAGGACCGATACGTGTACGTCACAGCACGCACGCCCGTAGACACGGACAACGAAGACGGACTCAAGACGGTGACGACTCGCTACGACACGGAGAGTCGTCAATGGCAGGACGTCGACTCTTTGCCTCTTATCGACAACTACTGCATCTTCCAGATGGCGGTGGCGTCCACAAACTTCTACCACACCGCCTCCTGTTGCCCGAAGAGCTACAGTGTGCGCGAGGAGGTCGTCCGGCAGAAGATCAGCGTGCGCATCTCCGACGAGATCCTGGAAAGTCTGCCACCGGAGGTCACTAGCATCGAGGGCGCCGCCATCTGTCACTTTGACGAAGACGTCTTCATCATCGGCGGCTGGAAAAACAGCGACGACGTCGACAAGCAATATCGCAAAGAGGCTTACCGATACTGCGCCGAGAGGAAGCGCTGGATGCTGCTGCCGCCCATGCCCCAGCCGCGCTGCAGAGCCACGGCTTGCCACGTTCGGATTCCCTACCGATTCCTGTACGGATGTCAGCGCTACCCCATGCCCCAAAACCTCGCCCGCCAGCGGGATCGAATGCAACAGATGCAGCAGCTCCACCGACGCACACTTACCTTGCGTCGGCAGCTTCAGTCACAGATCGAGTGTTGAGTCGATAGATGCATCATCATCCATACTCTCTCTATTGTTCGCTCAACACCTGCCGCAATGTACCACCACAACACATTAACCTAGGCTGCTTGATACCGATAGCTCTTTGGTGTTTCATTCAGTTTGTCTTCAAATGGAAAGGGTGGGTGCTCAGTGACAAGCTTCTTGTCTGGGGAACTGGTGAATGTAATCTTAATATGGGGGGGGGGAGCCTATGGTTGAAAAACTTTCCCAGATATGTGTTTATATCGACTTGTATATATCCTAAATCTGTACATTTGTATGAGTATATTACATTCCCTTTTTCATTCTTCTTCAACTGAGAATGCTACGTGTACTTTAAATCTGCATTTTGACATTCATTCGCGCCCTTAAAGATTCTGCATTCCATTGTGACACTGTGACAATCTCTCAAACCCACTGCGGTAACAGTAAGTGGAGCTTTTCATATTGATAATACTTGTCATTCTGCAACCTTGTGTAAACCTTTTTTTTTTTACGCTGTCAGTCTTAAGCCGATGACTTGTTTAACTTCTTATTGACATGTCACGACAGCAGCTGTGAAATGTTCTCCATGTCACAGCAAGGGGATGGCGAAGAGAAACATGTGCCACTTAAGATGTTTATGGTGTATAATGAAATCTTTGTGGATGCTCTAGCGGGGCCAGTGTGTTTAGCATTATTACCAGCAGGCTAACATTTCTTTAATTTGCACTTTGGCGAATGATGGTTTCATGGAAATGTAATTTATTTAAGTAAAGACGTCTTTACGTTCAGTGTGCGTGTGTTTGCTTAAAGTTCTGTTGATTGATTCAGACCAGCACTTTCTTTTTGGCGAAGTCTTACAAGGGTTTAGTTGCCTCTGCACTTTGACCTCGCTTATCCTACATTTGTCCAATAACTGTGATTGTATATCTGAAACAGTTTTCTCACATTCAGTGCAAATGGCACTTCTAAGATACAAAAAAAGAAAGCTATAATTAGTACGTCATTCTGTCCATTCTGTGTTTGAAATACACTACCTTCCAAAGATGGTTTCGATTTAATGAAAGTGTCCTGACAGTTGGAATAAATATCTCTCTTCCAAGTAACTCTTGTTCTGTTGTGATTCAATCATTTTGTTCTGCCGGTGGATTTTACATGCCCTGATGTAACCTGCAATTAAAGCTGTTTTGTAAGGTGGAGGATTTGTTTGTTTTTCTTAATGCTGTTACATCAGGCACAGAAGCAAAACATGGTCACATGGTGTGGATGTAGATTTCAAATTTGTCTAAATACACGTCAAGGGAAAATTATGTCTTGGCTTAACTTTAATGCTCCAAGACATTTTACAGTATCGCATCGAAGCACACATAACCTTGTACACAACCATCAAAACTATAAGAATCTAGGAACTATGTAGCTTATCCTGGTTTCTTTGTGCATCACAAGTTCTAATTCAAGAGTCTTAGTACATTAAATGCCCTAAACCAGAAGTGTCAAAAATTCTTAGAAAGAGCCAAACAGTGGCATCATACCACAAGTTATTTCATTCAGAAGTTTAAATTATAAAGTGTCTGTAGAGTGTTTTGATCTTTTACATATTTGATATTTTGGACATGCAATTTGAATGTTCATTTACCACTGTACACACACCACTCTTGGTAGAATGGTAGAATCTTGTATCTGCACTTCGCTTACTTGCCACTAGATGGTCATGTTTTTGTTTTGTCGTGACTACTTGATGCATCAAATATAACATTAAAACTCCAAACGTTATCAAGCATTATATTAGAAATACATTATTTCATTGTGTGATAAAAATGTAAAATGCTGCGCGCGTTCTATATGAAAAAGAAAGAACAATCGCTATTTAAAAAATACTGCTGATCACGTGTAAGAAATAGAGATTCGTGTTGCTTGTTGTCTTGGTTATATACTATTAAATAAAAGCTACAATCGAGATTATCTGTTTTTGAGAGGTTGGATAAATGCTACCTAAACTGGTAGGAACCTTTGACCGCTTCTCGTTTTGTACGGACAGTTGATGGATCGTACCAACGCGCAAAGGTGTTGCGTTCAAAGACCAACACTTGAATATAAATTAAAATTTTCTTCTTTTGTATTCGCTTTTACATGTAGTGAACGATCACTAAATGGCAAGTAGGCGCCATTTAATCAAACAATTCCCTCAAAATACAAAGTGATACTTTCACCACTTTACACGCCACGTTCAAAAACATTCCCATCCGCAGACATTCCCTGAACGCATCGTCAGCTTTGTGTTGATTCTGTTGTCCCTCCGTCAAAAATAAGTGTTATTTCTCAAACACATCAAGACAATGGTAATGCAATTTTTAAGATATTTTATTGGGAGCAAACACGATATTAGTAAACGTAACTTAAATTTTGTGGGATACTCGTAGTCATGTCAACTACAACTGTAATGTTTATTCACGCTAACGTTAGCC
Organism: Callionymus lyra; assembly: GCF_982586985.1. Lineage (NCBI taxonomy): Eukaryota > Metazoa > Chordata > Actinopteri > Syngnathiformes > Callionymidae > Callionymus > Callionymus lyra. Next base: position 22,667,870 of record NC_141832.1, on the reverse strand, counting down.
GGAGTTGGATAAACATTTTTAAAAAGCATAATATTGCTATAGTATGCAGTAAAAAAATGTTTCGATTTATGGTACATGGAGGAGCCACGGAGGTATTTCCAAGAGTGTGTGGTATTTATTTAGCTTTGTTACAACACAATGTGTCTCGTGTGCTTTCTTAAGTAAGCTTTTGTTGTCCAAGGACTCAAAGATACCAGAGTTGGCGAAATCCACCGTTTGCATGAAAGACCCCAAGAAAGTGAGTGAGATCCTGGAGTCAATGTTGAAGGCTGGATCCAACACGTTACAGGTAAAAACAAAAATGACGTTCAATAGTCGCGTGGAATTGTACAAGTGTCTGTTTCTGATCCCAGGTCATCTCAGATTTTGACATGACTTTAACAAGATTTGCCTACAATGGAAAAAGATGCCCGACCTGTCATAGTAAGTGGATCACGTTGGTTGTTGTTGTTGTTGCTTCTAATGGATCTGATGACATGACATGTGTTTTATTGACAGATATTCTTGACAACAGCAAACTCATCTCGAATGATTGCAAAGAAAAGGTACGTTTTTTGCAACAAGTAATGTGTTAATTCATCATCGTATTACATGAAAAGAAAATATAGAAGCTGTGATTAAAATTTGAACTATAGTGAGTTCTATAGGAATCTAAATTGTTATGATTTTTGCAATTCTTGCACAGCCCACTTATTATTTAAAATAATAAGAGATAGAGTTAATACTGGTCCTTTTAAAGTCTTGAAATGTATGACATTAATTTTCAAAAGTCTCAAAAATGTGATCACATTATGAGATGCATTCTATTTAAGTTATAAATGAATTTTCAGCATCAAAAATGTACATGTTTTTTGTTTTCAATTTTAGTCGATTGTGGAGGTGGTCTCAAATATCCAATGGTATTAATTTTTTTTTAATCTTAACTTGCCTTGAGCTGTAGGAACCCTCAGATAATCCGTCTGTAGTTTCCACAATTTCAAAAAGTATTTAATAGTTTAAAGTAGCAACTGTTATTGAGCTAAAAGGACGTGTTTGGTTCCTGTCGTCGTCATACTTTACCCAGATGCGTGTACCAGATGTGTATAGACTTATAATACCTAAATAATGTTTCTCAGTTTACCGGTGCAATCACGTTTAATCATCATTATTATTCTTCCAGTTAAAGGAACTGCTCAACACATACTACCCCATAGAGATCGACTCGTCGCGGCCAATAGATGAGAAGTTGCCGTTAATGGTGGAATGGTGAGTTTTTAAAATCAACATTGAAAATTGGAACACTTGCTGATCTTATGACACTTCAGGTGGACCCGAGCTCATGAGCTTCTTGTGGAGCAGAAGATAAAGAAGGAACTACTTGCAGTAGCAGTAAAGGAATCTGAAGCCATGCTCAGGTAAATCTACTACCTCACTGAATTTTTCTCAAATTAAAATTGAGTAATTTATTTGTTTTATGGATTATTTCAAGTTGTTTTTGGACTCCCTTGTCTCCCCAGGGATGGCTACAAACTTTTCTTCGACCACCTCTGCTGGCATTCTATCCCCCTGCTCATCTTCTCTGCTGGAATCGGAGACATCCTGGAGGAGGTAATCCGCCAAGCAGAGGTCTTCCACCCCAACGTTAAAGTCTTCTCCAACTACATGGACTTTGACGAGTCTGTGAGTCGTCTGTTCCTCAAGACTTTTCTCTCCAACACTGGCAACTGGAGTTAAAGTTTTCCTCTGATTTGTCACAACAGGGTGTGCTGAAGGCCTTTAAGGGAGAGCTGATCCACATCTACAATAAAAGAGAAGGAGCGCTTCTCAACACGGGGCACTTCCAAGAGTTGAGGACCCGACCGAATGTCCTGCTGATGGGCGACTCCCTGGGAGACCTGAACATGGCCGATGGGGTGCAGGACATAGAGAACATCCTCAAGATTGGCTACCTCAACGACAAGGTGAACAATTCCTGAAAACTATTGATTGATTGAGAAGGATTAAAGCAGTGTTCCTCAACCTTTTAAACACCGTGGACCTGTTCAAACGGCAACTAATCTAAAAACCCAAATCTCTTGACTCACATATTTCAAATGTTGAATTATTCTCCTCCAAGATGCAGTAAGTCCCTCATCATGACCATGTTTTCAACATATTACTTTATAAAGTTGCTCTGAAATCTCGGCAAACAAGAGGTTACGAGAGCAAGAGTCCATTAGGACGTAAAAGTGGCTTCACTTCTCCTCCGACAAGCTGTAATCACTTTGTTTATACAACGAGTCCCTTGGAGGTGGAGACTTCCAGAGTTGATGACGCGTGGTGACAAACCTCTATGTATTAATCTCAACATTTCATTTAAGTGTTGTTCAAACAGACTCATACTCATATGAGTACAATAGTCCAAGATCCACTTAAGAGACACTTGGATAACACATTAGTTTCCCTTTAATGACAGCATCATCTTCACAGAGAAACCTACAGAGGCAGGATCTGCAAAAACACAAATGTGAATCGCTGAAACATGCATCTCACCATAATTGCAGGCAGATTTGTCTGCAACAAGATGGCCATTGTGTTTAACAGAAACTGACCAAAATGGCAAAAAAATAGGATATAATGTTACAGTGCTGCTTTACAGAACCTCTTGAAGAATGATTGTTTTTGCAGGTGGAGGAGAGGAGACAGTCGTACTTGGACTCATACGACATTGTTCTGGTGAAAGACGAGACTCTTGACGTGCCAAACGCTGTCCTGCTCTACCTCACTGGCAACAAGTGACGGGACATTGTGGTTCAAATCTCACTCCTGGGGACTTCTTGTTCTTGTTTGTGTTTCCATCTGTTATTGTAGTTTACATCCATTTAAGTGTCCGACTCAACTTTTTATACATCATCCGCCTTCAGCTCGGCCCGAGCCGAGAGGAATCCAACTTGCTAACTCTCCGCTAACATGGTTTAATGTTACCACTGCACTCCTCCCCCTTCCCTGCTGTCTCATCCAACTTTGTGGAATGAAAATCTGTAATTTTTACGATCATTCAGTTTTATTCTTGTCCATTATTAAGAGGGTAAACGGGTGCAGCCGCAGTTTAAAACCTAAACAGGCTTCAACATGAGATAAGACTCAGACATAAGTAGACGTTTATCAGAATGTTACCATCTCTTATTTGCCTTTTACAGAATCTCAAGTCACACTTGCTGCAACATGTTGTTAGATCTTCTGCCGGTGGTCACGTGTACAAAGAAATACATCACTTTTCATCATCCAACAGAAAATAAATCATATCAACAGAGCCATGGTTTTCCTTGTGGCTGTGTTTAAATAAAAATAGTTAACCACTGTGAATCTGTTTTTTAACAGCAGCAATCCTCTGTGACGCCTGTTTTTATTCATGTTAAAATAATAAAATATTAATATCAATCCCTCAATCAACTGTACAACCAGTGGTTCTTCATAATTCTCTTTGGAGTTCAGCAGTAAAATACTCTTTTCATTTGTACTACTGTACAGAAACGAGGGCCCGGCCCCAGACGAAGGTAGTCAAGTGCTCATTCACAGTTTTCCACGTGTCGTATGCGTATTCAAGTCCATCGTAAAAGATGAAACTTTTCCTCTTGCGACACTTTCCCGCCCGCCCTCGCTACAGCTCGTCTCGTCTTTGTGCGTCCGACTCCTGGTCCGACTGCACTTCCACCTCGTCCGGGGAAATGTTGCCGTCTCCGTTTCGGTCCTGATTTCTGAACATGTCCGTGATGATGCCGCCGGCGTCCACTCCGGGCCGCAGGCGACCTTTGCCCTCTTTCACCTGCAGCATGATGAAATCTGAAAACTGGAGAGAAAAACGGTTCACGGTGTCGTCAACATTGTTCTGTGTGAAGTCGGATCGGATGACTCACCTCCTGCAGAGGGACTACTTTGTCGTCATTGAGGTCCATGGATGGGAAGAGTGGCTCAGGACTGTCCTGAAGCCAGATAAACATGAAGCCTGGAGGAACGCCTTTCTGCAGATCCGTCAACTCCAGCTGGAAGAGAAGCACTGCACTGCTGGGAACGCTCCCGGCTAAGAGCAGGAGACACAGAAGATGAAGAAAGAGTCGTTGTGAAAGTACCCGGTTGGTTAAAGCTACCTCCGTTTTCACCGTGACCGAAGTGAGGCGGAACCACCACCTCTCTCTTTTCCCCCAAACACATGCCGATCAGGCCTCGCTCCAGGCCGTTGATCACCTGGTCGGCTCCCAGCGTCGTGAGGGACGGCGACTGGGAATCGTCTCTGGAAACAACCATCATCATCAACACGCGAGGGAAAAACTTGCCAACACATGTTGCTCGAAAACCTTGAGTCATGCGCTGAAGCTGATGCAGAAAGCAGTCTAGCAGACAGAACAGTAGAGGGCGCTCACGAGGAGTACAGCAGGGTGCCGTCCATCAGGGAGCAGTTGTAGTTATACTGGATAAGGTCATCGACCTCGCTGGTCTCGTGGCAATCTTGAGGTTTGTGTGTGACTCTGATCTCCACCGGATCTTTGGGGTTATGGAAGTCCACCACGACGATGTCGAAGACCAGCACGGCAGAGCTGGGGATGAGGCCGCCTGCAGAAGACACGTCTTCATCATGACACAGCAGTAATGGGCTCAAATGTATATATTGAGAAATTAAGAAAAAAAGATATTCCATTTTTCTCTTGACCTTTTTCCAGAAATAGGAAAATCGTATTTGCAGATTTTTCATTAATCTTAATTCTATGTAAAAATTTACAAATTATACAAACAATATAAATAGGTACTAATGTGTCTTTCTAGGAAACTGTTGCCTTATGTGTAGGTTACCTTTCACTAGCTCTTGTATGTAAAAGAAGAGAATAATGAGAATACGATGAAAAGAAGATAAATAGTAAGTAAGTAAGTATTTTTTATTTATATAGTGCTTTTCCGACTCTAGGGGTTCGATCGAACCCAGGTTAAGAACCACTGCACTAAAACTGCGCCAGAAAGGTATGATGAGAACCACTGTAACACAGACCCAGACAGTCCCACTTCATCCCTCAGTCTTCTCAGCAGGATCTGGTGATCAACTGTGTCAAAGGCTGAGGACAGATCCAAGAGAACCAGAACAGTGAATTTACCCGAGTCAGCCGAAATCATGATGTCACTGGACACTTTCCATAGAGTGATGTTTACGGAAGCCAGACTGAAACTCATGGATGTTGCTCTGATCCAGGAACAAAGACAGCTGCTCAGACACCACCTTCTCCAAGATCTTGGACAAGAAAGGGAGCTTAGAAATAGGCCTGAAATTACTGAGGTCATTTGGGTCTAAGCCTGGATTTTTGAGCAGAAGCTCTACAATGGCATGGTTAAATGCATTGGGAAAAACCCCTGTGGAAAGGGAGAGGTTCACCATATTGGTAATCCAGTGGCCAATTACATCAATTACTTTGATAAAAAGCCTACAAGGAAGGACCTCATCTGAGCAAGAGGAGGATTTCATCTTGTTCACTAGTGCCGAAATATCACCCAAAGAACCAGAATTTTAAAGTTGATCCTGAAAGAAACTGGCAGCAAGTGAAGAGTTTTAAGGATCGGAGAAATGTGAGTTCTTCTACTAGAGCGGGTCAGAATTCTCGCTGCTGAGTTCTGAATCAACTGCAGGCGAGACAGCTCCTTCTTGTTAAGACATGAAAACAAACTGTTGCAATAGTCCAGGCGAGAAGACACAAACGCATGGATTACAAGCTCCAGATCATGTTGTGACAACATTTTCCTAAGTTTAGAGATTTTTCTCAGTTGAAGGAAACAGTTTCTGGTCAGTTTTCTGCAGTGTCGAACAAGAGACATGTCTTTGTCAAATATAACACCCAGGTTTCTCAGGCTCAGTTTGACAGACTGACTAAGTCACCCAAGTACTGACTCTGGAATCTTAACATCAGGAGCAATCACCAGAGTTTTAGTTTTGTCCAAATTTAGCTGCAAAGTGTTTTCACTCAGCCATTGTTTGATTTCTAGCAAACAATTGACTAAACTGTTCAGCCTCTGGGTCTCAGTTGGATCAAAAGAGCAGTAGAGCTGGATGTCATCAGCAAAAATGTGATAAGAACATCAGGAAATCTCTGAATGATTTTACCGAGGGGAATCAAGTACAACAAAAACAATAAAGGACCCAGAACAGAACCTTGAGGGACTTCACACAACAGATCTGCCGATTCAGACCTCATTTGATTGGCGGATACACTAAAACAGTGGTTCTTAACCTTGTTGGAGGTACCAAAGATACAGCAGTGAAGGAAGACCAAGAGGAGGAGAGGGGCTCCGAGACAGGAGGGGTTCCAAACAAAGGGGGAGAGATTATCTCTTTGATCAATTTAATTTTGTCAATGAAAAATCTCAACAATGCATTGCTGTCAGCTTCACAGAAGACAGGCATGATTTGAGGAGCAGGAGATACAAGATAATTAATTGTGTCAAACTTTTGTTGTTGGGTTTTTCTTATTTGCTGCTACCAGTTTTCTGATGTAATCAGATCTAGCAGTTTCTGCTATCTCATTGTAAGAAGACATCAGATCCCTGAGGTGAAGTCTGTGCTCCTCAAGTTTAGTGGACTTCCAGATACGCTCAGTCTTTCGACAAAGTCTCTTCAGACTCAGGAGATCTTCATTTGTCCAAGGGCACCGTTTTTTCTGAATTTTCAAGTTCTATTTAACAGGTGCCACTTAATCCAGTATTTCGACACAATGAGTAGTGAAACAGTGAATGAAACTGTCCACGTCTGGGCAGTCATCAAAGGAAAGAAGGTCAAACATGAAAAACTGTCTGCAGCATCAGCTGAGATAACACGCCTCTGAGACCTAATTTTCAAAGGCTTAGGTTCAGGGATGAAGTCCAGGTTAAACAAGACAAGAGAATGATCACTCAGATGGACATCATGTACAGATACATTAGAAATGTCCAGGCCAAGAGTAAAAACTAAGTCTAAAATGTGGCCTTTTTAATTAGTGGGTTCAGAAACATGTTGCTCAAAATTAAAGGCTTCTGTTAAAGTTAAAAGTTCTTTAGCAGAGCAAGATTTGACGTCATCAACATGAAGATTAAAGTCTCCAAGAATAAGAACAGATTCCATTTGAATAAATAGGATACTAAGGAAAGGTGGTAGACATTTAAATATATTAAAAAATATGATTTAAAGTGTTGTAAATAACATTATAGGTGAGTTAAGCCTGTACCTTTTAATCATTTTCATTCAAGGACATTAATTACCTGCCATGAATGTCTTTCTAAATGTATTTTTGAATGTCTTCAACTTTTAGGTTAGGTTAGGTAGAACTTTATTGATCCCTGAGGAGGTCCCTTCGGGGTTTTTTTTCCAACTAGCCACAGCAAATACAGCAATTATCCATAAAAAATAAATCAAAAATAAAATAAGAACAAGAACAAAGAGAAATAAAGAGAAAGAACAAGATGATACAATCTAAGTCTAAAGATAAGGAACATAGATCAAAGAAAAATAACAAAGACAAAGGATACAAAGACTAACATAGAACAGAACATCATGATACTTATACTCCACTCCTGCCCCCGAACTCAGAATTGTACAATTTAATAGGAATGAATGAGTCCTTGAGTCTATTTGTTTTGCACCTGGAAAGGAGCATTCGTGCACTCAATTCTGCTTCTCTGCTCACTGTTGACAGTGTTGAGAGGATGACTGTCATCAGTGTCATCATTTTACAATATTTTTAAATGTCTGCAACATTTTCCAAGTATCCTCCTTATCTTATTTGATCTTATTCTCATTATTCTTCTCTTTTTTCAGTTTTACATTCCATAACGTAATGCTCTGGCTATTACAAAGACACTGTTTCTTTTAATGACATCAGAGGCAGCAGTCAAACTGTCTAAACCATGGGTCAGCCATACTATGCTAAAAATAGCAATGGTCACAATGGAGCTCTGTCTTAAAAAAACAAAACAACGTATCCTCCCTCACTCTTTCTCTGTCCATCTGTCTCCCCCACCCCATCCACCCTCTCAGCAGGAGGCAGTCAACACTGAGTCTGGTTCTGTCCAAGGTTTCTGCCTTCTAAAAGGACATTTTCCTTACCACTCTCACTTTGTGAGTCACTCATTATTGAGTTGCTGGGATCTGTTTTTCTTTTCTCCACTATAGTATTACTTAAACTGTAAATTTTCCTGAGATAACTTATCATAACAGATAACTGTTGTGATAAGACAATTTAAATAAAACTTAATTGAATAAAATGAATTGAATTGAAAAAAGTCCAGCTGGTGTTGCTCCTGCTTTGAAAATATCGTAACCGATTATTATAAAAAAAACATTGTAACTTTAAATATCTTTATTAATACCATTATTTAAAGTTGCCCCTTTAGTTTCTGAATGTAGTTAGTTTAGTAGTTGCCCGCTGACAAATAGGTTGGAAAATAATCCTGTTATAAACTGTCTCAAACAAACAAGTTCCCACAAAATGTTTTATAATATTTATTTGCTAGATTTATTAGGTCTCTAATACTAGCTAGAGTTTCAATGAGTTTCATTTAAACTGACCATCCCAGATAAACTTTGTACCTTTGTACAATGCTAAAATCTAAAAACATGTTAATCTCCATTTAAAAAAAATAAACATTTCTGACAGAAAATTGTGAGTATTTTTGTGAGAGGAAAACATTAGATGTCTTTATATAAATGTGATTGTCTGTTGTGGGACGGTCTGTGATTTGATCATACTGTTTGTGTCTTTCGTCATGTGGATGTCTTAAAAAGTCTTCTTGTTTTCAGTCCAACTGTGTGACATTTTGGATTCACAGCAGCCTGTTATCAGTTTTATGTAACTTTTACTCACTGACGCCGGTTTCACCATAAGCCAGATGAGGAGGAACGACGACCCTCCTCTTCTCCCCCATGCACAGTCCCACCAGAGCCTTGTCCATCCCTTTGATCACGTAGCCCAAACCGACGTAGGTGTTGTACGTGCTCTTCCTCCGGTAGCTTCCAAGACATGACCGTCAAACGCCGAACATTTCTCGTGCCTCCTCTCTTGAGTCTTACATACCTGGAGTCGAACAGCGTCCCGTCCTGGAAGGAGCCGTTGTAGTGGTAGCGGACATAGTCTCCTGAGACCGTCATGCGTGTGCAGCCTGCAGGTCTCTCCTTTACCTCCACGACCACATCGTCTGTCGGGTTGAAGACGTCTACCAACAGAACCTCATACACCAGTGAGGCCTGAGGAGGAATCTGACTTCCTGTTGAGGCAAAAGAGAGCATGAGATGTTCATAACATCCAACATTAAATAGTAAGTAAGTAAGTAAGTCATTTTTATTTGTACAGCGCTTTTCCAGACCAGGGTCACAAAGCGCTTAAACAATCAAAACAATATTCAATAAAGTATATACTTTAAAGGTCAAGATAAAACTGATAATACAACAGGAGTTCCAGAAAATCAAGGAAAGCCTGAACAAATAAGAACGTCTTAAGATGTTTCTTAAAGGAGTCAGTAGATCCATCAAGCGCAGAGAGAGAGGAAGATTGTTCCAAAGCTTAGGAGCAACAGCCTGGAAGGATTTCTCTCCTCTGGTCCTGAACCGTGTGCATGGAACCATCAGTAGATTCTGATCCACAGACCTCAGAGCCCGAGCTGGGGTGTAAGGCTGGATCAGATCAGTAATGTAAGGAGGAGCCTGACCATGAATAGCTCTGAAATTTTAAAGTTGATCCTGAAAGAAACTGGAAGCAAGTGAAGAGTTTTAAGGATCGGAGAAATGTGAGTTCTTCTACTAGAGCGGGTCAGAATTCTCGCTGCAGAGTTTTGAATCAACTGCAGGCGAGACAGATCCTTCTTGTTAAGACATGAAAATAAACTGTTACAATAGTCCAGGCGAGAAGACACATTGGATTACAATTCATGTTCCGACAACATTTTCCTATAGCATATAGCAGGGATCAGCTGCATGTTTTACATTGAAAGGTAGAAACCAGCATTAATGTGTTAAAGTTACCCAGTCCAGTCTCTCCGTATCCGAGGAATGGCGGGACAAATATGAACCTGCTTTCTCCGACACACATGCCTAGAAGACCCTCCTCCATGCCTTTATTTAGGTACTCCTGACCCAAGTAAGTATCGTAGGTTGAATTCTTGGAGTGACTGAAAAAAGGACAAGCTGAGTGAGAAACAATACGTGTGTGTGTGTGGGGGGGCTGTGTGTGGGTGTGTGTGTGTGTGTGTGTGTGTGTGTGTGTGTGTGTGTGTGTGTGTGTGTGTGTGTGTGTGTGTGTGTGTGTGTGTGTGTGTGTGTGTGTTCAACCATCTCTTCCCACCTGGAGGCAAACACCTCTCCGGTCAGCAAGGTACCGTTATAGTGGTAACGAACAAAGTCTGACACTGCCGTAGTGCGTCGGCAGCGTTTAGGTTTGTGGAGTGTTCGGATCTCAACTTTATCTGCAGTGTTCCAGACGTCCAGCAGGAGGACATCGTAGACCAAGACAGCATCAGGGGGGATCACACCACCTTCAGGTATTTAAGGAGGAAAACATAGTTATACCGTTGTGAGTCCAATGTAAATATATACTATTAAAGAAAGCCCTTTTATGAAGAACTTCTAAGAGGTTTTGAGCCAACTATAAATGCCTTAAATGTGGACCAACATGACTAAGCGGGCCTGGTTTTGAGTTTGACACATGGAATCTATGAACAAGTAACACATGCCAATCAAGCCTCGCTGGATCAACGGAAATGAAAACTTTCTTCAGAGTCAACGATGGAACACAGTTCAAATGCGTACCTGTTCCTATGCTCCCATAGGCCAGGTGTGAAGGCACGGTGATCTTCCTGCGCTCGTTCACGCACATGCCCAGAAGACCGCGGTCCATTCCTGCGATGAGTCTCCCCAAACCCACCTGGCTGACGTAGGCCTTGGCCCTGTCATGACTGCAGAGCAGGAGAACCACATTCAATCACAAGGAGCAGACGATTCCAACCCTCAAAATTAAAAGTGTTTCAATGTCTCAGTCTTGTAATAGGCCCCTGATGGATATCCTTGGCCCCTTTCCAATCACCAACTTTTCCAACCATTTAATTCTGATGGCATTGGATTACTTCACCAAGTGGCCAGTAGCCAGGGACGTGCGGTCAGTGGAGGCAGGTGAGGCAGTGCCTCACCTCTCAATGTGCAATCCATCACAAATTGCGTTGATATGTCATGGATACGTTTATTTGCCTGGTTTGCCACAGTCTGGCTGATAGCTTTAACCACACAAACTTAAATCTGCAGAGTTCTCGCTAAGCTTTAAGGGCAATTCCCCAAACGCATTTTAATAGGAGGATATAAACGCCCGGCAACTTAATAGCATTGAATCAGTTGCGTCTTCCTTGTAATCCTTGTACTATCACAGTCGTACTCTATAATGTTTAGAATCCATGGTTGCTAATCTTTTTTAAATGATTTATTAGATCATTCATCTTTTTCTATATCCATTGATTGTTAAAAACAAATATTTCAGCTATGACTCTTTTGTCAATGTCAAAGATGACAGGTTTATGAAGCTATAAATCAATATTTATCCACAATCAAATACTGCCATTGATCTAGAGGATGTAGACTAACATCCCACAAAATATCACAACAACTCAATATAGACTTGTTGAGAAATTATTCATTAAATCATATTTTTTAAACTTCATATGTGTGTGAAGAATGCTGTTGAGATATTAAATAACCAGTAGCCAATTGAATAAGTTTCCCTTTTGTGTTTATATACTTGTAAATCTGACACTCAAGGAGTCACTGCCTCACCAACCATAAACCTCACCGCACGTCACTGCCAGTAACATATGGCACATCAAGGCGGTCATCATTTCGGGATGTCTGCCGAAAGCTGCTGGTGATAGGAAGGACAACAAGCCTTCACTTCACTCACAGAGAAATTCAACCGTACTCTGGCCTCCCATCATGCATTTCTGCCTGCTGTTTCGGACACCAATGAAGACAATTGATCACAGGACATGAAATCTATTGACCATAAAACCTGTGTTGGATATGTTTCTGTTTTTTTTTTTCAAATCTCTACTGTTTGTCTGTATTGTAAATTTTAATTGTAAATATTGTTGTAGTAATAGCATCCAGCTGCCTCAGATATACATTTTTACATATCAAATATATACTTTTAAGTGTTTTTATTTTTGTTTAAAAATTCTAGGCAATTTAATCAGTTTACTCCACTACAATTTTCATTAATTTATTATTGCAATTTTTGCTTGATAGCAACCCCGTTGTCTATAATCTAACATTTAGCCTCTATAATTCAAAATTACAAAACAAATGTATTAATTTGTTATATTTAAATATAATCTGGTTAACTTTTACGTCATGGTAAACATGATGCCTTCACTCCGGTGACGATATTCATCGTGGAAATGTTGCTGCAAACACAGATTTTTGATTATTTTGACACGTATGCAGGTATCAAGCTGATGAAGCGTGAATCCACTTCTGTTGCGTCCTTCAAAATAAAGTAGTTGATAAACTGATAAAACAAGATGAAACCACAGATTCGGGATCCTGATAAATCTCACCTTGAATCGAACTTCTTCCCGTCAGTATGAAAGCTTCCGTTGAAGTGATACCGGATAAAATCTTCTGTCGCAACTTCTCGCGGACAATACTTGGGCATGTGGTACCGATCCACGACCACGTCCAGCAGCTCCTCTGGACCGCAGGAGACGGACAGGACGTGCAGGACGAGCAGGAGGAAGAACATGGTCGAGAAGAAGAAGAAGACGTTCTCAGAAGTTCTCGCTTCAATCTCTGCTGCACATCTGGAGCCAAATAGCTCTGTGGTTATTATAACGCACTTCCGGTAGGTATTTTCAAAACAAGAAAATCACTCATTTTAAATGCAGATTGAAGTATGCTTGCGACACATTATCTTATATTCATATACAAGTAAATATAGTTTAAAAAGACTAAACAAGATATAAGATAATGGTGCAATAAGAAAATGTTGCAATGAGAGTATGATTTGTTTTTATTATGGTTTTAAAATGGCCATATATGGTCATTACCTGCATCCAAAATCAAATATAAAAAAACGTTTTAATTGATTGAAATTGAATGTGTTATTATAACAAAAGTTAAAATTAATAATAAATAAATATAATATCAATTCATGGAAAACAAATACGTTTTTTTAAAGCAATAAATCATTAATTTGCAAGAGTTTACAAATTGTGATTCTTCTATTGCTGTCCAATAAAAATAAATATATATATATATTTTTAACGTTCTTAACTTTAACTTGCAAAATATTTTTGGAAAGAATATTCATATTCTTGTGATGCATTTCTGCTGTAAAGATGAAGCAGTGAACCATCTTTCTGTTGGTGGTTATTTTGTAGATAAAGGAAGTCACTTCACTTTGTAACACAGTGTAACAGGATAGTCTCAGCAGGACGTCCACAGAGAAGGAGTGGCTTCAAGACCCTTTTACACTTTTACAAGGAGTTCTGCAAACGTGTAATGCAAGGCTCAAAAATCTGATGTGTATTAAACATGACAGTTTGAAGTGAATTCATAAATTCTGGCAGACATTGATTCCCTCTGTAGGACAGACTCTTTAAAGTTTGAGTTTGAGAATTCCTGCATGTTTCCTTTTTTGCCTTCAAGCAAGTATTAGCAAAACATTTTTGTAGGTGCTGAAGTCATGTCTTGACACGTTTTCTAAATGAAGAATGTAATTAATAAATCATGTCAATTTCAATTTAGACCTATTTTAACATCTACATTCATATTCATTTCTATTTTAACTGTGAAACTACTTGTATTAATTCCAACATTTTAACTAAGATTGAATACATTTCAATCTACAGCCAAACGGATTTTATTCTGTATTAAGTAAGTAAGTAATTAGTATTTATATTGCGCTTTTCCAGACCAGGGTCACAAAGCGCTTAACCAAACAAAACGAAATTCAATAAAGTATATACTTTAAAGGTCAAGATAATTTAAATAATATTACTTACACAGCCTCCTCAAACTCCCGAAAGAAAAAATAAATGAAGACAAAATTATAATATGGTGAATATGTACGTCTTATACATCATATGAAAGTCAATTTATGCCAACAGAATGGCTTAAACTGATGTTTTCCAGGATCAAAATCAGACTTTGTGTTTGAAAATTCAGTAATTCATGTGTAAAAAATATACAATGTAAAATATAATAATAAAAGGTAATCTATAGTTGAGAAAATACTTTTCACAGGTGATATGAGACATACATTTTATACTATTGGAATTTATTAAAAATCCATTTGCCTACATTATTATTTGTGGAAATGGCACCAGCTTCCTCAGAAAAACGTTGATTTGAATTGTTTAAAAATAATAATATTTACGATAATAAAAAGATGCAACTTTTAATGGTAAAGTTCGGGAGTGAACCTCTTTTATTGTGAAGGTCTAGGCCGGATGTGTCCAAGACGCCAGCCTCAGGTCTACGTGCAGTCGCTCAGGATCTGGAAAGTTCTCTTGAAGAAGCAGGACCGGGGAGACTCTCCAGGGCCATTACCAGCTCGGCTGCTGCGGGCGAAGCTAACGATGCTCCCGCTCCTCCCGCTCCTCCTGCTCCCGGTCCTCCTGCTCCCGGTCCAGGTCCAGGCCCAGTATGAGAAGTACAGCTTCAAAAGTTTCCCTCGCGCGGAGCTCATGCCGCTGGACTCCGCGTACGCGCACGCCCTGGAGCAGTACTCGGCGCAGAACTGGCAGGAGAGCCTCAAGTACCTGGAGCTCAGTCTGCGGCTCCACCGGCTGCTGCGGGACAGCGAGGCGTTCTGCGGCCGCAACTGCAGCTCCGTGAGCCGCGACTCTGCTGCTCCTCCGGGCGGAGACTCCAGCCTCCGCGTCCTGGAGCACATCCTCCGGAGGGCGGCGTGTCTCAAGAAGTGCAAGTCCGGCTTCCCGGTGTTCAGCCAGGCGCACCCGAAGCAGCAGCTGCTGGACTCGTTTGAGAAGAGAGTCCCGTATCGGTACATCCAGTACGCGTACTTCCAGGTGAGAGGCCCCGGTAGAAGCGATGCTCTTCAGGGGGGTACAGTCCCTCAGCTCCCCGCAGAGAGTGCCACGTCTCTGCCTGTGTTCCTCAAACAATCCAGCGATTCTTCAGGTGGACCAGGTTCTGCTGACAATGCAGGATCTGCCTCAGAACCCCCACAGTTCCCTCTGGAATCCTAACTTTTCTTTAGGGTTTTTTAAGCTTTTTTTTTGCAGTTCACTTAAAAAATAATCATATTTTAGAAATACTTGACCAACCCATGATACACGAATGAAAAACTGAAGATAAAACTATATCTTCAACCCAAAACTTTTTTTTCTGTTTGTCAACAAAAGCTTTAAAAATGTGTATTTATTACATTTTAGTTTTACACTGGGGGCCAAATAGTTTCTGCTTAAGTGCCGTAAATGGCCCCCTGGCCTACCAATATATTCTAAACCATGTAAATATATAATTTAATAACATACTAAAATGAGTCAAACCTTTATAAGTGTTACTGTCAAAAGATGAAGATGCATCCAGGCAACAATTCAAAGAAATAAACAATATATATATATTTTTTTTGCATTCTTGCTTTAAATGTATCCACATGATTGTCTTGAATATGATTTGTGCTCATTGTTTAAGTTGAAAACAGTAGAAATGATGTGAAAAATATGTAAGCAATATGAAAATATTTGATTAAAAAGATTTATATAAATGTATACAAAATAATAAACAAAGTAGTGAAAGGTGCTGCAAATACAAATCATTAGAATGTACTCTCACAATAATTCAAGACATCATTTCATTCCTAACCCACTTGGAATGTGATTTTCACCCTTTGTTTTTTCTACAATAATCAATATTTCAAGACTCAATCGCAAAAGGCGCCAAAATATTTGTCAGTTGCGGGCAGATCAAAATGAAATCAACAGCTGTCTGTAACAGGAAGTTTGACTCTGATGATCCTTGATTTATCCTAAATATCGTCTTGTTTTTTATCTTTTCTTAAACAAATGTATTTACTTCAACATCAGTTTACAGTTATTGAAAGTCTTTGTATAATTGAAGTCAATGATCTCTGTTGTGTATCTCACACATCTTTGTAGCTCATGAAGTTAACATGAAACGACATCAAATGACTTTGTGCTCCAGAAGTGTTGCACATGTGGTCCATTCTTAAGCCTTGTCACTCTTCCTCCTTCAGCTCAAGAACGTGGAGAAGGCCGTGGCAGCGGCGCACACGTTCCTGAAGAAGAACCCCAAAGATCCGTACCTGATCAAGAACATGAACTACTACAAGACTCTGTTCGACGTGGAGGAATACCTGATCGATCACGAGGAGCAGCCGTACGAGGTCCGACCACGGCTGCCAGGTGTGAAAGCGCGGCGACTAAATGTGTGTGTCTTCGTGTTGCAGAGTGTGTTCCTGAAGGGTGTGACGCTGTTCAACGGCGGCGACTTCAGCAACAGCGCCCGCAACATGGAACAAGCCGTCGCCCAGTATTTGGAGGTCTACAGTCAGTGTCTGGCCGCCTGCGAGGGCTCCTATGAAATATTGGAGTACAAAGATTTTTATCCAACACTGGCAGGTGAGGTTACATTTTCTGAGTCAACTTTCAACAGTTTGGTTGCCAGAACTGATGATGGATCTCTAAGTGGTTAAGGTTTTAAGCCAGAGTTTTCACATACATAGTACGCCAAATTATTCTTATATTCGTAGTTTAACCTCTTACAAGATGTTTTCATAATTTCTAAAGATGGTAATTCAACATAAATTAATCTCATGAATAACCTTGATGTCAGATGTCATTAGAGGTCTTGCAGAATGTGAACATAAAACCAAATGTCCCTGAACAGGCAGTAATAGAAGATCAGATGTGAAGGAAACTAGATGAAACGAAAGATGAACCATTGAGTCCAGAGATACTACTGTCAAAACACTTCAAGTTCACTTCGCTTCAACTTGACTTCAAGTCAAATAATAATAATAAAAAAAAGAGACGGCAACAACAGTGTGTCTAAATCATGCATGGACCATTAAAGATCCTCATTTCCATGATAATTAAAAATATTCTGTAAATGAGGATCTAAATAAGTGTGATCAAAATTTTTGAATTGAGTAGAAAAATATGTTCCTAATATTTATGTTGTTATGTTTGTTTTATATTTATATGATAATCTTTATATTTAGTTCTGAATGAATGAATTACTTGTGCACCAGAAACTTTCACGTTAGCATCAAAAACTTTAACTTATGCACTAGAAACCTTCACTTTTTGCATCAAAAATCTTTACTTATGCACCAGAAACCTTCACGTTAGCATCAAAAATCTTTACTTATGCACCAGAAACCTTCACATGAGCACCAAAATCTTTTACTTATGCACCAGAAACCTTCACGTTAGCATCAAAAATCTTTACTTATGCACCAGAAACCTTCACATGAGCACCAAAATCTTTTACTTATGCACCAGAAACCTTCACGTTAGCATCAAAAATCTTTACTTATGCACCAGAAACCTTCACATGAAGCATCAAAAATCTTTACTTATGCACCAGAAACCTTCACGTGAGCATCAAAAACTTTTACTTGTGCACTAGAAACCTTCACTTTTTGCATCAAAAATCTTTACTTATGCACCAGAAACCTTCACGTTAGCATCAAAAATCTTTACTTATGCACCAGAAACCTTCACATGAGCACCAAAATTTACTTGTGCACCAGAAACCTTCACGTTAGCATCAAAAATCTTTACTTATGCACCAGAAACCTTCACATGAAGCATCAAAAATCTTTACTTATGCACCAGAAACCTTCACATGAAGCATCAAAAATCTTTACTTATGCACCAGAAACCTTCACATGAAGCATCAAAAATCTTTACTTATGCACCAGAAACCTTCACGTGAGCATCAAAAACTTTTGCTTGTTCACCAGAAACCTTCACGTTAGCATCAAAAACTTTTACTTGTGCACCAGAAACTTTCACATGAGTATCAAAAACTTTTGCTTGTGCACCAGCAACTTTTACATGAGCATCAAAAACCTTTGCTTGTGCACCAGAAACCTTCATGTGAGCATCAAAAACTTTTGCTTGTGCACCAAAAAAATTCACATTAGCATCAACAACTTACTTATGCACCAGGAACTTTCACATGAGTATTAAAAACTTTTACTTGTGCAGCAGAAACTTTCACATGAGCATCAAAAACTTTTACTTGTGCACCAGAAACATTCACGTTAGCATCAAAAACTTTTACTTATGCACCAGAAACCTTCACGTTAGCATCAAAAAGCTTTACTTGTGCACCAGAAACCTTCACGTTAGCATCAAAAATCTTTACTTATGCACCAGAAACCTTCACGTGAGCATCAAAAACTTTTGCATGTTCACCAGAAACCTTCACGTTAGCATCAAAAACTTTTACTTGTGCACCAGAAACTTTCACATGAGCATCAAAAACTTTTGCTTGTGCACCAAAAAATTTCACATTAGCATCAACAACTTACTTATGCACCAGAAACTTTCACATGAGTATCAAAAACTTTAACTTATGCACCAGAAACCTTCATGTGAGCATCAAAAACTTTTACTTGTGCACCAGAATCCTTCACGTGAGAATCAAAAACTTTAACTTATGCACCAGAATCCTTCACGTGAGAATCAAAAACTTTAACTTATGCACCAGAATCCTTCACGTGAGAATCAAAAACGTTTACTTGTGCACCAGAATCCTTCATGTGATAATCAAAAACTTTTACTTGTGCACCAGAAACCTTCATGTGAGCATCAAAAACTTTTACTTATGTACCAGAATCCTTCACGTGAGAATCAAAAACTTTTACTTATGCACCAGAATCCTTCACGTGAGAATCAAAAACTTTTACTTGTGCACCAGAAACTTTCACATGACTATAAAAAACTTTAACTTATGCACCAGAAACCTTCATGTGAGCATCAAAAACTTTTACTTGTGCACCAGAAACCTTCATGTGAGCATCAAAAACTTTTACTTGTGCACCAGAAACCTTCATGTGAGCATCAAAAACTTTTACTTGTGCACCAGAAACTTTCACATGACTATAAAAAACTTTAACTTATGCACCAGAAACCTTCATGTGAGCATCAAAAACTTTTACTTGTGCACCAGAAACCTTCATGTGATAATCAAAAACTTTTACTTGTGCACCAGAAACCTTCATGTGAGCATCAAAAACTTTTACTTATGCACCAGAATCCTTCACGTGAGAATCAAAAACTTTTACTTGTGCACCAGAAACTTTCACATGACTATAAAAAACTTTAACTTATGCACCAGAAACCTTCATGTGAGCATCAAAAACTTTTACTTGTGCACCAGAAACCTTCATGTGAGCATCAAAAACTTTTACTTGTGCACCAGAAACCTTCATGTGAGCATCAAAAACTTTTACTTGTGCACCAGAAACTTTCACATGACTATAAAAAACTTTAACTTATGCACCAGAAACCTTCATGTGAGCATCAAAAACTTTTACTTGTGCACCAGAAACCTTCATGTGAGCATCTAAAACTTTAACTTATGCACCAGAAACCTCCACATGAGCATCTAAAACTTTTACTTGTGCAGATCTGTACACTGACGTCCTGAAGTGCAAAGTGAAGTGTGAGGAGAATCTAACGCCCAGTGTCGGAGGATTCTTCGTGGAGAAGTTTGTGGCCACCATGTACCACTACCTCCAGTTCTCCTATTATAAGTGTGAGTACAAGATTGAAGAAACACGATGAAGGTCATCAAAGTCTAACTCTGGTTCTGAACAGTGAACGATGCGAAGAGCGCGGCACCATGCGCGGCCAGCTACATGCTGTTTGACCCCAAAGATGAAGTCATGCAGCAAAACATCGTTTATTATGGCTTCTACAAGGAGCAGTGGGGTCTGACGGAGAGCGACTTCAGGCCTCGACTGGTGAGTGAAGTGTGAACATTCACAGAACTGTAATCATCATTATTGTTCCTCTTGTGTTTCCAGGAGGCTCAGAAGTATTTTAACCAGACAACCAAGCAGAAAGAGATGCTGGAGTTTGCTCTCAACTACCTCCAGGCTGATGACGAGGTACATGTTTGTCTTGGTGAATCATTCCATTGGAAGTTACAATGTTCTTTTTATTTTTATACTTTTAATTGTTATGTTGTTGCATACTCTAGAGCAGAAGTGTCTCGACAATAGCATTGTGATTGACTCTGCTTTTTCATTGAATTGAGATCATGTTCGCTAGTAACAGATGGTAAAAATATAGGAAACATAAGGCTTTATATGAACATCTGAGATGTATTTTTCTTCAAGCACAACATTCACACTGCAGCATCAATCTTTGTCTGTGTGATAAGTATTTTTTTTTTATCACAAATTAAATATACATTTAAACCTTTTACAAATCACTAGACTCTTGAATTTTTTAACGATTTACAGTAAATAAATAAAAGAAGTTCGAAATATAAAATAAACCCATACAAATTGACTTGAATTTAAAGAATAAATGAAGATGAAACAAATATTTTTAGGCATGTATTGAATATTAAGAGGGAAATATAAAAAACAAACATGAAAAGCGTAGTTTATTTTAAATGTGACAGAATAAGTTAAATAAATAAATAAACTCTGTATATCAATTAATATTTTTATAAGAAAAAAAAAAAGTGCATTAAAAATGTGACTTGTGGGGGAATATGTAACGGATACTGGATAGTATTAAGGAAAGATGTTAGTAAAATGAAAGCTTAAAGAAAAGATTAAAAGAATGAAATACCTCTTTTTCTATTAGTAAAATAATTAGCTGAACGGGAAGGGGTGTGTTGTTTTTTTAATATTCTATTTGTATTTTTTTGTGTTTTTTAGTTTCGTTTGTTCCTTGTGGTTGTTTGAATTCTCGTTAACAAAAAAAAATCAATAAAAATTATACTGAAAGGAAAGAAAATGCTAATCCTATGCACAATTTACATAAAAATAAAAGAAACAAGAATAATAAAATGTGTTGGTTTGGTTTTGGAGAAAAAGAAAAGGTTGAAAAACTTGAATGGAAAAGTTATATCAGAATTTGTATAAGAAAATGTTAATATTTGTGGAAAACAAATGGAGCGATATAATAAAAACAACTTTAAATGGGCATGACATTATGGGCTGTGCCTGACAAACTTTCATTTCAATTAATTTAACCCAAGATGGTTCAGAATGTTATAGATTCTTGAAGTCACATTGATAGAGAATGTCAACAAAATGAATCATTGGTGACACAGTTTCAGTTGGTTTAATGTGGAAGAAAATGCAAGGAGCTGGATGTAAAAGTTAGCAGTAACATGTGGTATGTGGTCTAGAGGTGTTGACCACTCGGGCTCAGCCACATCACTCAGACTCCTCCCAGGTCAACACACTTTCTGCCCCAGGATTCCACCGCCAGCATATCAGATTACCGGCAGCACACGTGGGGAAGCAATGAAAGTGAAAGTCAAACAGTGCTCCGTTGTGTGTCGCCTGCAGGATGTAGTGAGGCCGGAGGAAGCGGCCGTTCACTCCCAGCATCCGGACGCAGAGTTCGAGGGAATGGGCGACTACGAGGAATCCTTCCTGGCCGACTGGTGGCAGGAGCCCCACACCAAGTGGGACACTGGAGAGGCTGCAGACTGAAGTGAAACTTTACACATCCTACCACCCTGGAGATGGACAGCTGCCACAACAACGTCCTCCAATAAGAGCGAACACTTCAGTGTGCAGCTGACGTCCTGCAGGTCTCCTGAGGTTCCTACAGATCTGATTTTATTTAATGTCCAAACAAAGAAGATATTTTTCAAATGTTGCCAGAACTGATGATGGATTTCTAAGTGGTTTTGTCCTAGATTAAAATCTAATTTTAATATAAGCAAGTGTGTTTTATTGTTGTATAATCCTCAGTAAATTGATTATTCATGATTTCATGTAGTTGTAAAACGCTGCACTTCAAACAAAAGCTCTAACATTTCTCTTCGATATAAAAGCAGCAGGTGTGAAGACAAACTAAACCGGTCATATTCTAACAATTCCTGGACAGTACTGGTCCAGCAACAAACACAAAAAACAACAAGGTACCGACAATTTTAGTTTTAATAAATACGTTTTTCCTTAACAAAAGTAAATCCTGAAGATAAGAATAAGCACAAACCTTTTTACAGATAAAGATCAAGCTGGTTTTATAAAATTTTCTCCAAAATAATTAATTATGATTTAATTTTTTAGATTATTTTTAATGTTAAAATGGTAATTTCATTGACAGGATATGATCATGTTGAAATGCTTAAATTGATGAATCAATGAAAGTCTAATACATCCCACAGGTATTAGAACATCTCATCAATTGGCAGCAATTACCTTTTATGTATTTCATATTTGTGTAATTAACATCTTTTTAGCGGGATTTAAAAAAGGATTTGTGGGGGTGAAAAACAAGTGGAAGTTTATTCACATCCCATTATTGATTGAACCCTATTTTTGCCCTATCATTCAGAATAACATGGGGACCACATGCGACCCTTTGACTGTATTATTTGGCCCTCATGAGCTCAAGTAATGATAATCTAGAAATTCCTTTGATAGCTAACTTTCAAATGTATTTAATATTTAGTTGTATTTTTCATTTCGACATGGAACAGCACTTTTAGTTTTAAGCCTTTTTTCTTTGTGAGTATTTGTTTTTCCTCAAAATAATTGTAAAGTAAATTTAATTAATGCATATTTTCAGATTCACATTCACTATTTTTGTTAATACATTTCTAAGCATAATAGCCTAATCTTTATTAAGGTTTTGTTTCTTTCTATTGACGTAATGGCCCCTTAAAACAGTCGCCCCTGAGGAAAATAGATTGTCCGACCCTCCACTAGACAATGCTGGGAAAACAATAACTCCACACAGTAATGAATCAGATTTAAATCTTTTATTTCCCTTTCTTGGCAATGGATCTGCAAGTCATTGTTCATTATTCTAACTCAATTTGAAAAGTTAGTGTCTAAAAATATGTGGTAGGATGAATCCCATGTTTTCTCCGATAGATCGTATTTTATACCTACATCTGCCACAGACTTCTGAGTGGATGTCTTCTTTTCTGGAATATCATCTACACTTTGGGAACTTTTATAAATTCTATGAGCGTCCACGTAACTGTGACGGCTGGAATGATACAGGAATGTGTGATTCTACTTCATGCCTGCTTTGGCCCTCTAGCAGAGCTTCGCTGATGGCTTGAGGGCCTCATATGCTTTCTATAGAACCAAATTTCTATTAGATAACCTTTTTCAATGCAAATCAGATCAACTAAAAAATGTGAAATGGATAAATATCTTTTCAATTTCTTCCGCCTCATTCAGTGTTGAACATTCAAGATATCTTATTTACAGAAGTGTGTGCATACAGTTGGCTAGTGCTCATATTCGGTAGACTTAGAAACTGCAGACTCATTTTTTTTTGAACGTGCTGCATTTGTGGCATCATTTCATGTGTAGAAATATTCAGGATTTAAAAACACACATGTGATGAATGCATGGGTACAAAGAAAGCTCCAGGGGAAGTTCAATCAGGAACATCTTTCGGGGTAAAACTCTGCACTTTCAGTGGCAGTGTCTCTTTCTTGGGTACTCCGGCTTTCCTCTGGGGTCCGCATTGTTGTGTCCCGATTCTCATGTTTCAGTTTTAAAGCCTTTATTTCTACATTTGTGTCACCACAACTAGAACATTCAGATCCAAGCACCTGTGGGCAGTTCCTATGGTCTTGTCAGAGGAACCAAGGGGTGGCAGTTGTAGAGGGATAGATCATGGGGTTTGGTCATGGGGGATCTTCTTCAGTGTCCTTGAGAGTGTCAAGTAAGAACACACCGACCTGAAAAACATTCAGCGATGGATCACCTCGACAGAGAGATTTCCAGAGCAGCTTCAGTCTTCTTAGAACAATGGTTACCTATGTTTTTTTTTTTCTCCGTGCCCCCTGTTCTGCACATTGTAATGACGTTTTAAGTCCCGGTAAAAAACACGTTTGCAAAAAACTTTTCAGAAAACATTTTTTGTTTTACAGACACAGTGTGAAGTAACAATGGTTTTGTGTAAAACTGAGAGACAAACCACCATGCTGCGTTCAAAGTTTCCACCATGTTAACAGATCACTTTCACCTTCTTTGTAATATATTTTCCAATAATTACTTGCCACTTTCTTCAGTATCAGGAGTGTGCACAAACCAAGGGCTTATCTGTCTTATTGATTGTTTATTGATCCCTGTAACGAAAGTCTCAATAACTTCTCCATTCTAGACCTTTTTTTGACTTGCACTGTTTCTGTTGCCAGCCATCTGCTGTCCCCTCCCTGAGCACCAGGGAACTAAAAAAGTGTATAAAGGATTTAATTTTAGAACCGTCTGAGCTGGCAGTGATGCTTTTTGGACTCTTGAGTTGAAATGTTTTCCTCTGAGCTTCCTTTTTTTTCGACAGTTTAGCCATTATGTTCTTCACATTTGTTGTTACTTTTGAGTGCAACCAATCACATTGGGTAGTGTCTGACACCCTGAACACCTCAACACTCTGTCACAGTGCAAACGCCTTCACGTCTTTGCAACAATTTTAAGGTGAATCCTGATTGAACTCCCTCGTAGGCCCTTTGCAAACATGCGTACAGTCTTGTTTTTCATTAAAAAGATCTCTCATCCAAGCATTCGCTCCGGCTCAGACACACCAATCCCTGTACAAGAGTAGAAACTTCCAGTCTGAAAAGTGAAAAACACACAGATTTTGGTGGAATGTATGTTGTTGGAGACAGGAAGTAACGGTCTCAGCTGAAACTCTCAGCATTAAGATGATCCCAAAACCTTTTTTTTTTTTTACCCAGTTGTACCTCGAATCTTGTGGCATAAAAGAGGCACTGCGCCTACAAAAGTTCAAATTCATGTCCAGTTAATAGGTTGTTTTTTTTTAGCCTTCCAATACATTCTTTGGAAAACATGCTAGGAGTCAAATGTATCCGCCTAAAAACAAACATGTGTCCGTTTTTAGGATGTGTTTAGCCATCTGGGGCTACGTACAGTCATTTGTTTGTCCAGAATGTTGATCTCAGAAGACCTCCATCGAATCAATCCGTGGTCGAGGTCCATGAAAAGAGAAATGGAACAAGTCACTGGAGGACGGTGTCGCTTCAGAAATGGCTGCGATGACTCGGCTGACGTGTCAACAAGAGGACGGAGAAACGATACAAGGAAATGAGGAAAACGATATTCTCTTGAAGACTTCAGAAACGCCGTCAGCAGGAATGGAAGACTTCTTTTTTTCAGTTTCTTTCCCTCTTTTCTTCTTATGGGGGGACGACACAGTGTGAGGGAGAAGGCATGGAAGGACAGGACAAGGAAGACAAATAGCTTATCCACCACCAGATCTGAAAGAGATTGTTGAGACAGAAAAAGTTGATTTAAATATTTCAGTGGAATTAAGATTTTGTAAAAGAGGAAAAATTCATGAAAGTGTGTATACCTTCCACGGCGAATGTTTCTGCATTTTTTAAGCAAAGGAGAGAGAAAAGAAATGTTAGAATATTTAAATAAGTCGATCAGAGTTCATTAACTGCCGTATAGAACAAATGACAAGATCGGTGAAATTATAAAATTAACTTGTATATTGTTACGATCAAAGTGCTGACTCCACAAATATTACAGTGAATGTTTTTGTCTTTTTTA
Organism: Callionymus lyra; assembly: GCF_982586985.1. Taxonomy (NCBI): domain Eukaryota; kingdom Metazoa; phylum Chordata; class Actinopteri; order Syngnathiformes; family Callionymidae; genus Callionymus; species Callionymus lyra. The sequence goes on along the minus strand of NC_141832.1, from coordinate 22,642,134 downwards.
AGCCAGGCAGTGCATGCTAGCAGTTTATTTTTACATTATTAGTAGAAGTTTTACCAAAGGGCATTTAAAAATGAATAAACTATATATTTAATCAGTTGTCGTGAATGTTGCTGCCTTTAAGGTAGATCTGAGCCCCCATGGTTTTCTATGTAGTTCCCCCGGAACCAGAAACATATGACGAGGTGGAGTAATAATGGAACCATTTTTAATAATCTGTTTAGTTGCTCTATTGAACAAAATATAACAGGAATCAGTCCAAACACAATATTTTAATTTTTAGCTCGAAGCAGCTCCAGATTGAAATACTTTCCATTAAACCCACATTGCCCATGTTCACTAAAATCGTTTAGTTATGTTCTGATGAAGCTTAATAAAGCAGTGTCACTATTTTCAGAGTCCACTAGATGGCGGTCTTTGCACTATTTTCATTTTATTCGAACAAATGTTCTAATGAAACATCAGATCATGGTTAAACTGATGGCGCCACCTACTGACCTCTAAACAACATGACACTGCTTCATGAAGCCTCATCAGCTAGAATCACTAGAATCTTGTGTGCGTTTTCTATTGTTGTAAAGTCAACAATCCACTCACACGTTTATTCTGACGGAGAAATATGTAACAAGTGAATGTAAAGCTGAGCTTTTAGAGTAATTGTGAGAAAGGGAAAACCCAAAATACATTTTTATTGTGACCTCATATGATTCAACCGCAATGTGTTCAGTAAATAGAGTTTCAAAATAAATAGGGTACCAAATATCAATCGGAAAATGTGACCATTGCTGTGTCTCAAATCGCATACTTGCGTACTCAAAGTAAGTATTTTTAGTGCGTAAGTGCGTCGCAATTCTTAGTATGCGAAATTTAGTGTGGCATGCACAGTAAATTAGCGTACTAAAACGCCCACAAAACTGAGTATGGTTTGATGGACACTAACCACCCTAAACGGCCGCCATCTTAATGACGTTTTAAACGGAAGTTACGTCATATATAAATGCATAGATATGCATATACTTACAGGTGTATTTTCCGCAGCAGTAGAAGGATGACACGTCTTCGGTGCTGATACTAGCGTAAATATCTCGCGAATATTTCGATTCTCATATTTTCTTTATTTCTTTTTCCAAACTTTCAAATCGGGCTGCCAGCAGGTGTCGGCGATAGCGTTCAAACAGCTGGTTGAAATCATCGTTAAATAGTAGTAGAAGAAGAAGCTGTCACCTCAATTCCTGTTAGTGCATAGCGGCAGTGTTTGATTTGAGACATACTATCTGTGGAGAATTTACGTACTAGTTAGTATGTACACTATCCTGATGCATACTAACTTCTAGTATACTAAGAGAAGTATGTGATTTGAGACACAGCACATGTGTAAAAGGGAGCATATATCCACCATATATAGCTCACTGAGGATTACTGTCAAAGACTTTTTGGCAAATCTCTTGATGATTTTATATTTCATTCTCATACCGGGTACAGATTAGTTAAGAATAGGGGCTGACTACAAACGATTTGATTTGACTCTATTTTATCCTGTACTTTTTCTCACTGAGAACAAAAGACTTAAAGTTTGTGGAGAAGGTAGATGCTACGGTCACAAACATTTTTGATGAGAAAATCTGATACCATCTTTGTGTCACACATCTTTGTAAACAGTTTTCATTTAAAGCATCATGCAGCTTTTGTGCATCGAGTATCATCAGTAAAAAGTTGTTCATCACTGTAATAAGACATGCATTATGGTGTAATAACTTCATAGTGCAAGTCCCTCAATCCATTATCTACAGTACATTCTGCACATTCTCTGACTGGATTTTAATGTATTTAAAAAAAAGGTAAGAAAATGCAGCGAGTTGTTAGACAACCAAGAGCAAATGTACATTTGGACACGAGAGAAAGCGTCGTCACGAGCTACCATGCCTGCAGAGACGACAGCTCCTGGTAAAAGCTCATGCACACGTGCGCCTCTGATCCTCAAATGACTGCTGCATTAAATATTGAAGCTCGTGGTTCAAGCAGTCCTTTGAGGTCCAGGGGAAAGGGGGTGAGCAACAGCCAGCATGCTCGGTGGGAGAGTGCGATTGAGGAGCTATCGTGGGTCCCTTGACTCTTCGGAGTGGACTGTGGAGTGGGGCCGATGCTAAATATGAACTCCTTATGTGGCACCAGTGGAGTCTGAAAACTAAACTGTCTACTGTGGAGGATGAAAAGGTGCAGATGGAGAGCAGGGTAATTTCAAAATCTATTGTCAAAAGCAGTTGTTTTTCCTCCTGTGTTTGGCCTTCTATTTCTGAGGTTGGGGGTAGGGGGGTAGGTGGGGGGTACCCTTGGGGAGAAGCAGACAGGTACACAAATGCATGCCAGAACTCTTACTTAAATCCCCATCCTGTTCCCCCTAGGACTATAGCTGCCAGGAGAATTGCACCTGCGATGGACCCTATTATGATATTGGTGCCACTTGGACCTGCGCAGAGGGAGGAGGAGGAGGAAGGAGGAAGGAGGAAGGAGGAAGGAGGAAGGAGGAAGGAGGAAGGAGGAAGGAGGAAGGAGGAAGGAGGAAGGAGGAAACAAAACAAACACCACTAAAGAACACACGTCAGAGGACGGCATCAACACTGTACATCAACAACATCTAGTCGAGAAAGAGATGCAGGAGGATGATGGGAAACCTCCTGATAGCAAGATGAAGGGGAGCAGGAGGAAACCAGTAATTGGACGGGTGAGGCATGGGCGGGGAGGGGGGGTGAGTGAGGGAGGGAGGCCAGGGGGGGAGACACGTATAAAAAGTAGTGATGAAGCTTCATGAAGCAGTGTCATGTTGTTTAGAGGTCAGTAGGTGGCGCCATCAGTTTAAAAACGACGTGATGTTTCATTAGAACAGACAAAGGAAAATAGAGACCTCCATCTAGTGGACTCTGACAATAATGACACTGCTTCCTGAAGCTTCATCAGGCCATCACGAATAAAAAGACAAAGGAGATAGTAGTGGTTTATTACTTCGGTCTCCCTCTCCTGCTCAATATCACTGTGTCATTGGCAGACTGCAAGAAAATAAGGAAGACACTTGATGATGGCGCCTGCAACACATACATCTCACACACACATATGCTCACGCTAAACACACCCACGCACAGAACCACCCACAGCAACGTCTCGCAGGTTCTACGCCGAAGCCCTGATGTCATGAGTGAGGATGATGAGGAGGGTCATGAGAGGCAGACAGAGAAGAAAGGGGTAAAGAAGTAAAGAAGGGGTTCCGGACCTTTCTTCTCCGGTCCGGTCGGGACCGTCGGCTCAGGGATCGGGTCAAAGACGCTGCAGTCCTTGCCTGTGTAGTCTCGGTCACAGATGCACTTCACCTCGTTGCTACAAGTCTGGAAGAGAGGGATGAAGAGCGTCACTAAAAATAGAATCTCCTGCTGGACGCCTGGAGCACTGCAGATAAAGTCCTTCGCTGACCGCACATACACACTTCTGCGTCAAATAAAACCACTCCCTGACACATTTTATCACTTGATAAACGTTCCATTGCTTCTCTGCTCTTTGTTTGTCTCACTCCCTCTCAAATCAAATGCCAAATTAGTTGCATTTTATGGTTCGATGACAGTTTTAAATTTAATAAAAAATATCACTGATGGATCAGCAGGGATTGAACCAGCATCTCTCTGTTGTGCCTGGATCTTTTCTAGAGAGGACAGTTATGTTGCAGCTACAGTAATATGAAATATGTAGAATAGAAAGAATAGAAAGGCTTTATCCATCAATCACTGTTGGATTACAATAAAATTCAGTGTAAAAATGTAAATCCTGAGTTTAGATTTATATGTAAAGGTTATTTGCTACTAAATTGTAGCAATAGTTCAATTAAAAATGGACCCACGTTAGTGTCAGGGAAGTCTATTTTAACAACTACGATACTTTGATAGAACCAGCTTCAAATATGAAGAACAATTTTACTCCAGCGCAGAAACAATTCCAGGTACCGCAACTAAAATTGAGTTTTGATTTGATAGCAACCTTTTATTATCAAGTAATCTTGTGAGTCTCAGAATTAAATCAATGCTGGTGAACCTCCAGATACTATTGGGTTTATATATAGAAGTCATAAGTGAAACTGGATCAAATGTTGAAGAAAAAAATGAAAGGGAGTGAAAGGGATTGATTTTGGCTTTATTTAATCTATTGAATGTAATATTTGTAGCATACGAGTATTTTAATCATTTATCAGCTGAGGTTTTCAAGCTGTGTTTCCCACTTCTCAAGAGCTGCATTCAACCTGCTTCTGATGCTGAACCTATAAACTGTATATACAGTATATAGAAGATTCCTGCAGTTTAAGGCAAGTAAAATCTCTGCCTTTTAAATTGTATTTTAGGTTGAATTCAAGACCAACTCAACAATCAACCAAAATTGAATTGAAAGATTAAAAAAAAAAAAAAAAGGCAAATTTCTGAAAAAACACTCGTATAGCGTCGTATATGTTTTTGTATTAAAACAACATGTTTTTTTAATGCCTTCAGAAATGAACCCCCGACATGCATCTGTTGTTTGTTAGTTTGGCTTAATTCTTTAAAAAAAGAAAAAATAAGTATTTTAAATTTTAAACTAACTAATAAATTATGTGTATACCTGTATTAGAGTTTTGAAAGTTGATTCAATCATATTTTAATGCCTTGTTTTTACATTCATGGATTGACTTCTTAAAGGTCGTCTAACAGATTAAAATATTTTACGATGAAGGACGCATCAAACTAAATAAACTACTAGCTTGTTGTAAATTATAAGGTGAAATGTACCTCCCTGCAAAATTGTATTATATTAAGATTAGAGTTTAAATGTCATGAATCTCCAATTAAAATACAGCAACATTCATTTCTAACATTCTGGAGAATGACCCAGTTGGCGTTAAGAAGAGATTTCACACAAACAAATAACTAAATATTTCCAAGAGAAACAGCATTTTAATGTAATGGAAATATTAAAAATAGGCCTATATTTATTTTTCAAACTAAAAACTAAACGTTTGAATGTATATAAATCCTTCACTGACTGGATACACAGGATAAATTAAAGATTTAAATGTGTTTTTACCCCATGGTCTGAGCAAATGCGTCCCAAGTGTGATCCTGCGCAGGTGCTGAGGTTGAAAGCAGCCACAGGGAGGCAGCGTCGCTCCAAACACATCATATTAGGTCCACATGGAGTTCCATCCTCCACGTAGCCAAGGTCGGAACCATCCTCCAGCATAGCGTGGCCGCCTCTGAAGGCCACACACCAGCGAGTCAAGAAGGGGAGGCGGACCAGCGGCTCGGAGAGACTCCTCACTCACCGACAGTCCAGGTACTTGTTCTGGTGGTAGAGCGTGAAGCTGGTCACCTCGCCCTGCAGGTCCCCGAACTTGGGCTTCATGGTGATGTTGGCGCAGAACAGAAAGCCACAGAGAACGTCGCTGTGACAAGATGGAGGACGTTAGGATTAAGAGGAAATATCTTGTTTAGAAAAAGCACTTAATTACAAACAAGATGCACAATCCTAAAAATAATTAGTATTTAAGTGTTGAGGTAATATCTTCTGTTATATCTATTGAGATATTTTGATTTATATTAACGATTGAATAATGTGTATTGCGGATGTTGTACCCTTATGGCTATTGCCATGGTTACCACTAGTCTACTTGTTTGTCCCCAGCATAATAATTCATACTGGCGGACAAATCCAACGAGGTCCTGCAAAAAGTAATGTTGCACGTCTGCTCGAAAATCACGTTTTCCTCGATATAATGTTAGTGATATTTATTATCTGTTATGGCGAAAACATAATGATTGGTCTCCATCCACATCGGCTTGTGTTTTATGTGGTGTCAAATCTGAACCTTCAGCCACACCTTATCTCCATAAAACCCACAGGAGAGTGATGGCATTAGCGGGACCGTTAAATCCCCGTGACTTACGGCTTGTTGCACTGCAGCCACCCCCGACCCTCGCCGGCGCGTCCACAGTTCCCCTTCTCCGTCCCCTCGGCGTTCAGCTTCTCGTAACAGAAGCGATCCGCCGAGTCTGCGGAGAGATGCATGATGGGTGAGAGACGCAGACACGACGTTGTCGAAAAAAAAAGGTTAAAGTAGAATTACTGTATCCCCAAAGTCCTCTGCACTGTCCATCCCGAGTCCTGCACCGCCCGCCATTACAGCGTCCCTGAAGGAGGAAGATAAGAAACAAATCAAGCAGTTTGAATTAAAAGCCTGGAGCACAATCCAGTAATTACCTGATTACTATCACACATGTAGCCGTCCAGCTTGTGCACATTGTGAGGACACTAGAGGAGAAAAAAATAATTCAAATCATAAATCACGGAGGTTATTTTATAATGCGAAGGATGAAAAGTACCTGGCTGGAGTCTCCAGTGCAGGTCTCTGAAATATCACAGTCGTTGACAGCCTCTCGACACACCACACCTCTCTGCTCGTACTGCAATTAGAACACACAGTACTGTGAATGTTAATGTACTGCAGACACACAGAGACTCAAACAGTCACAGTCTGTTCCAACAGAAATACTTACAAATATTTATAAAAAACAAACTACATTATCTCATTCAATTAATAAATATTTGTTCATAACTTGATGTGTGGATAACTCTCAATGCAGATGTAGCATTTATTATTTTAGTTAATTGATTGTAATCTATTGTTACTTCTAATAGTGTCAGTGTCATCATCCCTTTTTTTAACAGTATTCCAGTCTAAAAAAAAAAAAATTAATGCATTATTTCCTATGGCATATTCAACAACAGCACACATAGTTTCTGTGTTTTCCTGCAATGCTGAAAATACATGTGAAATAGTTTCTGATATGACAAGGACATCTGAATAACTTTAATTTTAAAAAAGTGATATAGTAATTTTGAAATTGAGTTACATATGCACGGTGGCAATCATTTTGAAAAAAAAAAGAGCTTGTGGCAAGATATCAGAGAAAAAAGATCTATGAACTATTTCATTCTTGGAGCGGTTAACTTTAGGAATTTTTCATTTATAGCCCATAAAATTAAATAGTTGATTTTAAAATTGGTGAACTAATCTTGGAACTAGTTCACATAGAAAGTGAACTTTCTCAACATTGACCCTACTGTTCTTGCAGACTGTTTCTGCAGGAACCAAAAACTTGACAAAAAGTCAAAATAAGGTTATTTATGAAGAGAGACAACAAGCCAATAATGTCGTATTTTAGGATCTTTCAAAGTGCAAAAGTTAACTATTTTATTTGCTCCTCCTCTCACGATTATGTTATATATGATATGATGATGATGATTTCCAAGTAGAAGACTACTAGATAAATATATGCTGATAACAAATTTATGATATTCTCTGTGTAAAAATGATCATTTAATTGAATGAGAAGCGAAGCTTTACTTAAATTATAATGATTTGTTTCGGTTAACACATTCAACAAATTACCAAACAAGACAGCATTGTTTAAAAGAACACAGACATGAGTTGCATTCTGGGTAAACTCACCTTGCAGCCACTGCAGCAGAGGCCGTTACTACACATGGCATCATGGGTCAGCGTACACTTTTTACAGCAGGCTCCTCCATTACGAGCGCACTCCTACAATTATACACACACACGGAATAATGAATCATTCCCGGAACACACCGACCTCTGTAGGCTGAAGGTTAGAAACCCGATGATCAAATAAATCAACCCACCACCAGTGACCCGCAGTCACACTCTTCCCCGACCTCCACAAAGCCATTTCCACACTCAGGAGGGTCCAGCAGCTTCATGGCAGAAGGATGTGTGATGAAAAGTGACAGGAGATAAAACAACATTTACACAGAATCAAGGACAGCAAATAAGCACTTGAAAGGAAAAACTAATTGACAAGCCTTGAATACTCTTTCGCAACAGCCCACGTGATCCTCACCTTGTTGGGCTTGTTGAAGAGGCAGCTTCCGCCCCCCTGCAGCAGGAACTGGATGTACTCGTCGACGCTGCAGCGTGAAAACTTTCGGGGCAGATAGTATCTGGATTTAAACAGATAAATAAAGCGCATGAACAGATTTGCTGCCAGTAGAGGCCGTGCCAGGATCTGCTGGGTGTTGATGCCAACGCTTCTCAATCTGACATAAATAAAACCATCTGGAACAAAATGGTGCTCCAACGATGAATGATAAACGGCTTTTGTTAGATCAGGTAAGAGAGTCTTAACAAGAAGGAGTTTTCTCGCCTGTAGTTGATACAAAACGCTGCAGCGAGAATTCTGACCTGCTCTAGTAGAAGAACTCACATTTCCCAGATCCTTAAAACTCTTCACTGGCTGCCAGTGTCTTTCAGGATCCATTTAAAAGTTTTTGTTCTTATTATCAGATCTATTCATGGTCAGACTCCTCCTTACATCACTGAACTGATCCAGCCTTACACCCCAGCTCGGGCTCTGAGGTCTGTGGATCAGAGTCTACTGATGGTTCCTGAACATGCTTCCTGGCCAGACGATCTTCCTCTCCCTCTGTGTTTGATGGATCTACTGACTCCTTCAAGAAACATCTTAAGACATTCTTATTTGTTCAGGCTTTTCCCTGATTTTCTGGGACTCCTATGTTTGTCTTATGTGTCTTGGCCTTTGAAAGTATGTATTTTAGCTGTATCTTGTTTTTGATTGTTAAACCGCTTTGTGACCCTTGTCTAGAAAGGCACTTTACAAAAAACCTTTACTTACTTACTTAATTTCTTAAGAGTCGAGTTATCATTTAAATAAAAGACAAGATCTTTAAATTCCGTCATTGAGCATTAATTTCCTGAGGGGCCACATTTATTTAGTGGCTGTTGTAAGGGGCCATTCAGCCAAAATAAAGGAACCAAATTGATCTAAATATATGAAAAATATTATTTTATTGTATTTTTTTCTAATATAAAGCTCTAAAGAGTCGCAATAAACTTCAATTTTAAGCAATATAATTAAAAGTTCTTGTTGTAGTCCGGACCCTTGTGCGGTCAGTTCCATATAGGGCGCAGAAAGAAGTCATGTGACATGAAGACTCACCCAGTGTCCTCCATGATGCAGCCGAGCCAGGTATCTGGACACTTGCAGTCTCCTGTGAGCATCAAAGGGTTATAGATGGGAAATTAAAATGAATCCCAGATTAAATGCGTGGTGACCAGCCGAGACAACTTCCGCCTGGAATTGGATTTACGACCTTCAGAGGGCCAGAAAAATGAAGAAGTCTCTGCTGGTCACATCATTCATCTGCTTTAACGACGGCAACTATCCCGACGGCAGCTTCTCCTGCTGGCATTAAATAATGGAGCTAATTGCTTTTCATCATTCATCACCGGGATCATTGTTCAATGGCAGCGATTTTCATTCCAACGCTCCCTCCTTCTTGGTTGCAGGTGAGCAGTCACTTAATGGAGAAGCATAATAACAGAAGGGGCTGATGGTCATGCACACACTCACACCCTCCGGCTGTGGTTACACCCCCCCCACCCCCCACCCTCCACCACTCACGTTTACCTGCAGAGTTGCGAATGTTATTCCACCTCATCCCGATGTTCTGCCCGATGCTCTGACACAAAGTGATGGCCATGGCACCAACATTCCCAAACTGAAGCACAAGAGTTTCATACGGTTAAATATGTTTACATTTTCTCCATGTACTGAAAGTAAAACAGAATTATGACCTATATATTCATTGATTCTGACATTAAAACAATATGAACCATGTCACGTTTACTTAAGGTTACATGTGTGAACCACTTTAACATGGAATTTAATGACATCAGTCAAGCCCTTGCAGGAGTCAAGGTCTCAAACAAGTACAATTTGAAAAAAAAAAACTTGCTCTTTTTTGTTAGAGATTGTGCAGTAAGCTTGACTTGAGTTTAGAAAGCTAAACTGATAATATGAAACCTTTCAAATTATTCCCTCGTCACTTAAACGTGAAAATGGGACAATCGATGAGAAGGTTCTGTATTTAACTCTCCTTGCAAGTAAAATGCATTGTGATCTCTGATGTCCCTTCTTCGTCTAAGTTCACAGCCGTAAGTTAGATTTCTAATGTGATAACATGTTCAATTTTGAAAAGGCATGGTCCATGCAGTAGAACCTGAACCATCACATCAATGATGTTCTTCACTACGTAATTGTTGACAAGAGCTCCAGACAGTTTTTAATTTAGTAAAATATTATAAAAAAGTGTTGAATCACAAAAGATTTACACTTTAAAGTTTAAATAAAACTATATAAAAGAAGAGAAAAACAGACTCCCAGAGAATCACGGTGAGAAACAGTGGCGAGAAAAAACTTCCTTTCAACAGGCTGAAACCTTGAGCAGAACAAGACTCAGCATGGACCGCCTTTTGCTGTGACCAGCAAGGCTTTATAGAGAGGTTTTCATGTGTTTTTAAGACAAGCTGTTACACACAATATACTGTAATTTATAGTTATCAGACATGTAATGAGATCTTTACCTCATTTATGCCTCCTCCTCTTATCGAGGAACAGACTCCTCCCATGAAGGCCGTCCCACTCCGACCACTCTGAAACGTCCGCCCTCTTACGGCCAGAAAATAATAAAACATTAGTATTATTGTCTACATGCACAAGCGCTCAAATCATTAGTAAGTTGTCGTACGAGAAAAGGTGGACGACGTCGCTCTGCTCCCTGATGTTGTCCTTCCTGTACTTCATGAAGTTCTGCAGAGTGATCACCGGGTCCTCCACCACTGGCATCATGTTTTTGGCCGTCCACGTCTCCATGGCGATCAGCACGATTCTTGTGTTCAGCTGCTCCTTGTAGATCTGGGGAACAAGCCTGTGATCTTCAAACTTTTGTGCTTAGAAATAGAACTTGGTTTTGATTAAAAACAACAATATCTCACCGCGTCAGCCATGTTGACTACAGCTTTTGCAAAGTTCTTTGTTTGACTGCCAGAGCGACGCAGCTGAACAGTCTGTGGAGGGAAAACAAAATGTGTTACTTTCTTTGATATCCATTTTAAATACTTTCTTATCATGAAAATAATATTTATTTAAATATGGTGAAGAAAAGTTTCCCACAACTTATTATGATTTTACCTTGACCTTATTAACCTAGAATGAAACGGTCAAGTCCAGTCCCGAAATAGTCTTTGTAAACCTAAAAACAAAATCTACAACAAGATTACCTTTTTTTACAAGTTTTGATTTGATTGTACAGCTCACTGTACAGTGTTTCGCTTCTTGCTCTTTGTTGAATTGCTGGGATCTATTTTTCCTTAATCAACTATAGTCTTGTTTCAACTGTATAGTGTCTTGAGATAACTTTGTTATGATAAGACACTTTAAATAAAATTGAATTGAATTGAATTGAATTGTATATTATTCCTTCTTTTTTTAAAATTCATTTTATGTGCAGCTAAATGACTGCCTTGGTGCTTCATTCAGATTTTCTATCGCTTATTTGGGTGTTATCTTATTACATTCTTTTATTCTGTACCGACACCAAAAGAAATGTTGTGTTGATAACACTGGGAATAAAAGTTTCTGATTCTGATTGCATTTAAATATATTCTACAGCAAAATAAACATTGCATATGTAATATAGTTTACTATTAAAAAACGATTTAACATAAATAGTAGTAATGTAGTTAATATTTAAAATCAATTGTATAATATTTGATTTTATGTATGTTTCATTAGAAAAATAGGATAGAAAAGATCTACAGATAAGGTAAAACTGATATCGATAAAGTACAAATAGAGTCAGAGAATAAATGTATTAAGAAAATTGATGTTTTAAAAGTAACATGTGATGGTTAAACTAGTGATGTCCTGATGAAGCTTCAATGAAGCACTTTCATGTTGTTTAGAGGTCAGTAGGTGGCGCCATCAGTTCAAAAGTTTAATTAGTACAGCTGTTCAAAACAAATGAAAATAGTGCAGGGACTGCCATCTAGTGGACTCTGAAAATAATGACACTCCTTCATGAAGCTTCATCAGACCATCACTAGGTTACACTAGTAGACATATTGTAAAATAGCCATCGGTAATATTGCTAAACTGTTGGATTTGTAGTAATATTTTGACCTCATGCGGGTCGCAAAGATGGTGTAAGATAGCCACGTGTGGCCCCGCGCCTGCACTTTGTCTGTTATAGGTCAACATGTCAACATAAACATTAACCTTGGTTGATTTAAGAATAAAATGACTTGAGCAACTTGATTTGACCACCGACCCATGAGTCGAATGGCAGATTTTCTTTATATCAAGGTCTGTTACAGTAAAATGGAAACATGTTTAAACTCACCATGTCGTGGTCATTGACGACCATGAGCTCGATGTATTTGGTCTCAGTCTGGACAGAGGGTCTTCGGGCGTATCTCTTGGATCTTCTCAGTACTGCAGGCTCCTGCTGCTCCCTGGTTTGGTCCGGTCTGTCATCATCACCTCCTTCGCCATCTCGCCCACTTTCCTCATCACAGTCTGGACACACACAGAGGCAAACGAAAACTATGGTACCTCTGACCAGATAATCCACATTTACAATTCAATCTATTTAACCTAATGTCCATAGTTAGTGTGAATGTTCATGTTGTTATATTTACATTATCGTTTATATTGAACTCAATATGAAATAATATGGTTTTATATTGGTGTAAATGTTTAGGAAAAGGGTGAATCTACACGTGTTTGATTACCATTTATATCCAAATAATGGTTATTTTGAAATAAGAAATGTATTTGTTTTATCTTGTACCTGTGCAGGAAGGTGAAAGTCTGACATCTGGCATCTGGCGGATCAGGTGTGCACCATCGTCCTACATGAGAACATCAAAAAGACACAAAAGACCAAAGTCTATTGTTGAATCATGTGGCTTTAAGAGGTTTTTGTAGAACAAACCGCGTTTTATTTTATGAATGCGAGTATAATGTTTCAATGTGAATTTGTATTGAGTTGGGATTTTTCGTCCAAGTGTAAGGAGACGTCTCAGGTGTAGAGTAAGTGAGTAGATTTAAGTGTCTTGTAAAATTATGCTAAGTCAAGTTGAGTCAAGTAGGGCTGGAATAGTGTGGGTGAAAAGAGCCATTGTAAATAAGAGGAAGTGAAGTCGTATCAGCACTGGTGAACAAGATGAAACCCTACTCTTGCTCGTCTGATGTTCTTCCGTGTAGCCTCTTTATCAAAGTGATTGATGTACAGTAATTGGCTTCTGGGTTACCAAAAGGGTGAACCTCTCCCTTTCTACTGGTGTAATCCCGATGAATTTAAACATGTCATTGTGGAGCCCCTATTCAAAAAAACAGGCTTCGACCCGACTGACCTCACTTTTATCAGGTCTATTTCTAAGCTTCTCTTTTTGTCCAAGATCTTAGAGAAGGGTCTGAGAATCTGTGTTTGTTCCTGGATCAGAGCGACATCCATGAGAAGTTTCAGTCTGGCTTCCGTAAACATCACTCTACGGAGACAGCCTTACTGAAAGTGTCCAGTGACATCATGACGACGGCTGACTCAGGTAAATTCACTTTTCTGGTTCTCTTGGATCTGTCCTCAGCCTTTGACACAGTTGATCACCAGATCCTGCTGAGAAGACTGAGGGATGAAGTGGGACTGTCTAGATAACAGTGGTTCTCATCATACGTTTGTGGGTGCAGTTTCAGTGTATCTGCCAATCAAATGAGCTCTGAATCAGCGGCTCTGTTGTGTGGAGTCCCTCAAGGTTCTGTTCTGGGTACTTTATTGTTTTTGCTGTTCTTGATTCCCCTGGGTAAAATCATTCAGAGATTTCCTGATGTTTTTTTACCACATTTTTGCTGATGACATCCAGCTCTACTGCTCATTTGATCCAACTGAGCTCTAGAGGCTGAACAGTTTAGTCAATTGTTTGCTAGAAATCAAACAATGGCTGAGTGAAAACACTTTGCAGCTAAATGTGGACAAAACTGAAACTCTGGTGATTGCTCCTGATGATAAGGTTCCAGGGTTGAGTCAGTACTTGGGTGACTTAGGTCAGTCTGTCAAACTGAGCCTGAGAAACCTGGGTGTTGTATTTGACAAAGACATGTCTCTAGTTCAACACTGCAGAAACTGAACAGAAACTGTTTCCTTCAACTGAGGAAAATCTCTAAACCTGGCAAAATGATGTCTTCTGATCCGTGCATTTGTGTCTTCTTGTATAGACTATTTTAACAGTTTATTTTCATGTCTATACAAGAAGGAGCTGTCTCGACTGCAGTTATCACAAAACTCAGCAAGAATTCTGACCCGCTCAAGTAGAACTCCGATTTTCCTGATCTTTAAATCTCTGCATTGGCTGCCAGTTTCTTTCAGGATCCATTTTAAATATCTGGTTCTTACTTTCAGATCTATTCATGGTCAGGCTCCTCCTTAGATCAGTGATCTGATCCAGCCTTACACCCCAGCTCGGGCTCTGAGGTCTGTGGATCAGAATCTGCTAATGGTTCTTGTGAGTTACTCCAGGCCGGTCCAAATAGGAGGAGACTCCAGGAAATAGGAATGTTAATTGATTTCTGAAAGGCATGCAGGGACATTGTCTTGTAGAAGTTTGGTGACAAAGTTTGAGGGCTCAGACTCGTGTTTTGAGTGGCCTGTTGGAGATTGTGCTTTAAGACGGAAGAATAAGATAAAGGAGGACATGAAAGGTAAATATTGATTCAAGTGGTCGATCAAACAGGTTAAGAGTGGAGAAGGCTTGGTGTAGCAACCCCTGATGGGGAATACCAAGACCATGTCTAAAAGATATCCAAAAGTCCATCATTTTGTTTACCTGATTGCTTCCATTTCTCGTTGGTTCAATGCCATAAGAGAAGGCGCCATCAGAGAACATACCGCTGTAGATGGAAATAGGAAATTAGAGAAATGTAAAGGTCGAAAAACGACGAAGAGCGGGTCAGACTTACCAGAGTCCTTGACAGGTGGACAGAGCTGCCCAGGACCCTGGTGAACCTCTGAGCCGTCCCTGGTAGTAGCAGTGCTCTCCTCCCTGTGGACATTACATACATCGTCTCATTTTCTTTACTGGTTAGCAGATATTAGGTCAGGAAAAACCTCTCACAGGCTTCACTAAAAACTCTGGCACAGTTTGTGGCCTACTTAACGGCTGCTCGCGTCTCCTCTGACAATAGTCGCCGAGGTAGACCCTGCACGTGGCTGTGTTTGATAAATGAACGGGTGAATGAAGGGGGGGATTCTCTCGCTCCCAATAAGTAATGGCCGAGTTTTCACAATTTCAAGGAATGCAAACACGTTTTCTTAAGGTTATCTGGACAAGGGTGCAGATGACGCACGGATTTATCACACCTCCCATGTAGAGCAGAATCGGCTGAAGCTCCTGAAAAGCTCGGTCCAGCAGAGCGTCAATCTGGTCAGGAAGCAGCTTCTTCTCCATCTCTACAGGCTTCTACTTGCTCCTGCTTCAACCAAAATGACTACTTCCCGTAATAAGCTCGTACATTTTTATTCATATCTTACCATCTCAGCCTCCCCCGACTCACTTTTCTTCCTTTCTGTTGTCTGCCAGGGAACCTAATGATACTGCTAACCGGTAGCCATGGTTACATGCCTGTGATTGGTCAGGTGGTCTGCGGGAGAGTTTGGTGCTGCTCGTCGGGGAAGGACGTTAAAAAACATTAGTTGTGCCTGTGGTCAACAATAGGCAATGCCTTTTCTATTTCTAGTTTCTCCATATTATCTTCTAGTTCTAGGTCTCCGTGCTTTTTCACCACCACAGGCATCTGCTGCCTTTTCCTTTTCCAAAGAGTGAGAACAGTGTACGGCTCGCCGCTGACAGGCAAACCCACGTACACACCAAACCCAGTATACGCGCCTGGCAGCCTACTTCTGTATCAAAGCCCACACTCTCCAGAAATAGATGAAACGACAGTATGAGATCAATTCATTCGAATTACAATGATAAATCCAACACTAGTTCCAAAAAGCATGATCTTAAACGGACAGTCTGAGATTAAAATAGACTTTCGTAGACATCAATTTACATATAACGAAAATAACCGCCAGATAGAATGACCGGTCACTGCATCTGAATGTGATGTTTAAGTGTATCATGTAAAAACTAAAATGTCTTACATCTAAAATCTTAAAAACCAATATCAGAAATTGTCGCAACAAAAGTCACAATAAAAAAACCCGAAGCATTTATTTATCAATTCATCAGACAATAAAATCAGAATTAAATTTACGACCAGTTATTCATTCTAGTCAGTGTTTTTCAGGTTGTACACTTTGTTCTTGTCTCTCGGATAATGAATAACACAGGATTGAGTATAAAGATGCGACCGAAACAGTTCTTTCTTCAGAGTAAAATCGTACATTCGTTTAGAAGGTTCTGTATTAATCTCTCCTTGTACAAGTAAAATTGTTGTGACTTTTGAATAATTTCCGATCTCTGAAATCTGTTCTTTGAGTTTTAGAAGTCACTTTCCTAACCTGAAAAAACAGAGCCACCACTTAAAAAACATACATTTCAATGTATTACTATGTAGGGAAAAATGATAAACTGTCCAAAAATAACAATAAACAATTATTACCGGGAAAATGATTAAAAATAAAGGTCAAAGCTAAAAGAGAAAATATTCTCACCAAAGTCTGTGAGTGTCTTCCATCCTGGTTAACGTGACGTTCCACATATTCCGAGGCGAGAAGGTGACTGTGGAGAGAGAAGAGAAACTTTATGCTAACTCATGCTTTCACTCTCATGCGGTCAGTATTTAATTCATGAGAAATAGCTGCTGACTTGAATTTAGTGTGAAAACATTAGTAGGTCTAAGCTGGGTAATGGATGTCACCCTTCAAAATACAAGGTTTATTATTATTACTGTGTATTTCTGTTTGATTAATAAAGAATGGCTTTTGACTGATTTTGTATTTCATTCCATTTAAACCAATGTGTAGCCAGTGCCGAGTGACAGTTAAATTACTGCAGACAAAGCATTAACTGTATTTATTGAACTGTAAACGTGTTGAGTAGAAAAATATCTCTGGTTAAGAGAGCGTCATCATCATGGAATATAATATATTTATCTATATATATATTTGCTCTCTTGTCAATTCAGTTGAGTCTCATGAATATAAAAGCACCACTTAGGTATTCCCCGACTTGTCACGTGGAATACTCGGCACAAAGACACTCATGAGAGCAGTGACGAGGAGCAACTTCTGTCTCTCCGGTGATGTTTTTCACAAGAGATTCTCAGCAGCAACACTCACTGGTTCAGCTCCAGGTCCAGAATGAAGGTTCGCCCGAACGCGTCCACTTGGAAACAGCTCTGGGCCAGATGGATCGGCTGCAAGATAAATTGGATCGGTGGTAAATCAAGAGCAACAATTCGCGCTAAGTGTGTCACTCCGTTGTAAGCCTCTTTTGACAAAATGAATTATTCAGCAGCAGTCGATCGAGCACTAAAAGTATCCGGGGCGACTGAGATGCGATGATTGATAAAGTCGTTATTGTCTGCGTTCGCACTGGTACGACCCCTGACCCATTAAGAGCCGCCGGGCCCGTGATGAATGGAAGGGAGGGAACTCGTCGTCATTTATCCGTGTAAAAGTGACTAGTGTACATCTGCCGGAGGTGCCGAGGCTGCCCACCCAGCAGAGGATTTAAACCGGGCCGTAAATGTCAGTGTTTACATCTCAGTCGGGAGGAAGCAAAGGCTGTGAATCACTATTGTTAATCACACTGACCAGCTGCTGTGTCGATGAATCCTTGACTGTATATATAAACCTGACAATTATGAGTTATTTCAAAAGAGAATAAACAGCGAGGCAACATTAGAATGGAAATGTCATGTATTAAAGAGCTGGAAAGTGGGATCTGTGGAGATCAATTAAATATGGAGACTCAGAACGACAAGGTAATTCTTAGTTCTCCTGGACGCCGTGGCTGACACAGTCCTGCTTCATATTTAATGGGGCCACACTTCAACACACCCCTGAATAATGGAGACGAGTCAGAGGGCTCGGCGCGGCAACCGGCCGACGGTCCGCGATGACTTGAAGGTGAGCTTCGTCACGTGGCCGCTGAGCATAAACCAAACATTCGCCGGGAACATTTTCCGTGGTGAATATGATTCACAACATGCGGACGTACTGGAAGATTTTTCAATGACTAACTGGGTCAGAATCACAAGCTCGGGGTTGAAAGTACTTCAAGACCACCCAGTTACGGCAGAGCGCAGAACACGACATTTAAATGTACAGAGAGAGAGAATGAGGCTGCTCTGCAAGAACAAGACGCACAATGAGGTTTGCATGCCTACACACCAGTCAGCTATAGTTATATTAACATATAACTGTGTAATAAATATTTCATTACATTCACCAGAGTTGCCTGATGTAGTCTAAGAAGTCAGCATCTAAAGAGAGGAGCCATTAAAAGCAGAACATTTCATGATAAAACAGTTAAGGAAGCATATTTGATTTGTACCACGTCACCCAATAATAATAACATCAACAAGGAAAATATATTAGGAATGTTGTGAACAAACGAATACTACAGTTATACCATTCTATTTCTTCCTGGCTCGCTTTTGTCTAATTTCTGATCAGAAAATAGTAGTCGAGTAGTAGAATACTGTGAAAGAAGAAGAAATATTTGGACAAGAAACTAAACGAGAAACTACACACTTTTTTAAAAACATCACATTATTGTACTTTTTTTTCCTTTAACATTTATGAAATGTAGCGTTAACGGGTGATACTCTTCACCTTCAAGTGAGTGATGTTTTCTTAGTCAAGATAACAAAGATAATGTATTTTCTTTGCTTTGAATAATGGCTCGATTTTTATTGTTACTATATATCTGTCATTTTTTGCAAGAGTTGTGAGATTAAGATTGAATATAGTAGAGTAGAGTATAGTTGTGCATGGTTATAATAATTTGCAATACATTGATTGTTAACTTAATCTGACGATACTGTTATATAATGTAACATAATGAGATGCTTCCTGAGTGTTGCTCATTTTATTTTGAAATACAACTTTGTGTGTCCTTTTTCCTTCACAGTAACATTCGGATGACACTGACCAAAAGAGAAATAGTCAACTACTGCAGCCAAGAGTCACAGAAGTGTTTGAAAGACAAAGAAAATATAACTCACATTCAAATGAAATTAAAAAGAAGAAAAGTGCATTTTTCCATCATGTTTTTTCTTTACTTCAAGTGCTCATCGCTGTTGTTTGAATATAGTTGAACGCTCTGATATTTATTTACACAGGAATAAGACAAATGTTTAGGTTTGTTATTATACTGGTGATACATATAAAAATTAACTTTTATTAGACGTTTCACCTCTTCCAATATATAGTAGTCTTTTTTTCTGTTTTTTATTTACACATTCATAAGAAAACAAATGTTACTATTAACATTCTTTGAATGTTAAATGTTTGATTGTTGGTGCTGTTATTTAACAAAGTTGTGTAATTAAAAATACAGGGTGTTTTTCTTGAATCATAGAAAATAAATGGTACTAAATCATGGTACTTTAAATCATGAGAACATAGTTCCAAAATAAAGGGAGAGAAAAAGTATGCATTTTCTGTCTGGGTTTATTTTTCAAGTTACTCTTGTGGTATATTGTGGTATATTGTTATCATGATATAAAATCGTCCATATCGTGATAGAAGATTTATCTCATTACACCCATCCATAGTGACACATGACATACCAATGTGTCCCTGACACTGTTCTTCACCCTGGTATCCAAGTGCTGATGGGCCATTTCCTCCTCTGACTTGATCTGCTGGACCAGTCGTTTAGGGTAGGTGACCTCAATCCCTGAGTCACTGCTGCCAGGTGGTCCGGCCAAAGAAAACCAGTCCCAGGTGGTTCCATCCTGCTCTGGGCTTTTGTCAGATCCTGGAATAAAGTAAACGGACATCATATTGGTTTTGATGTGGACGTGTTAAATATTACACACACATATTAGAGTAGGGGTCGACTTCATGGGACTGCTGGCTGTCCTTTCTGGTATATAAGCCACAATAGATCCAAACAAGCAGCCCTGATACTAGATCAAAAAAACAAGAGAGGGACAAGAGGACAAAGTGACCCAGTTGTTTAGGACATCCCGACCCAAAGAGAGGGTTGACAAGATATGTTTCATCACAGTTGTTGATAGATTACTGAGGGTGTGAACTGGATCTTTTAGGCACTCCAATCCATTACAGGTTGAGATGTCACTCTGTCATGTCATGGTCCTACAAGCTGCACAATATCCAACCAACATAGTCCATAGAAATTGACTCCAGAATGGAAATGTTCTTAAAGTAACATCAGATCATTGTTCTGGTCGTTTGAGGAAGTTTTCAACCTCGGGTGTTGCTTAAGATTTATCTATTTCTTATTTTTTTTGCAAAAGAAATGCAAGATTAGATCAGATTTATTCATGTGTATTCCCATCTAGGACTAAAGTGTTGTGTGCATCATTTAAGATGTGTCCTGCCAATCATTGATACTTATATGGTTATTTTAAAATGCATGTTGAGTCTATACTGTATGTTTAATTTTAAATTAGGGAGAATAAAACTAAAATAAAGCACTTAAGTCTTTAGTCTTGTTATTATCATTTATATCAGCAGTGTATCGTGGCACATTATTAATACATTTTCATATTCAGTATTTCTATAGAATGAGGAGGGCTTCTGGAGTCAGAAAGAATTTTGGAAAGAATTTGGGCTGTATAAATAATAATAATAATTTATAAAAATAAGACAAGATACCAGCACAAAATTGTAAAAAAAAAAACACTAGATGCGAATCCATGTCATCCATTTTCTGGTTGAGTTGAAAATTCTATGCACTTGACATGGGTCTTTAAGACAGTTGTGTGATTTATTTTTAATTACATGACTGTGAATGTTAGTCCATCATGACAATTTACTGCTAAGGGGATTGTAAGCAATACCGTATAAATCTGTGTATCTTGAACCTTTTTTTTTCAAGGAATAAGGTCACATACCAACAATAAATGCACATTATCATTTCCTGTTTAAATGACTTCCAAACATGTGGACATTAAATGTCAGATATCGAACCATCAGGTCTAAACTGGCTCATGATTTAAACATGTACATCAAAAATCATCAGAAGAATTTACAAAACTGAAAATTACTTAAACCTTTTCAACCAATTTTAATCTATTTCAATAGGCATTTTGTTCAGTCATATACTCAAATATCATTTAATGACAATGGCATCTTAATAAAATGGCACAAAAAAGTAAACTTGACACATTAATATTCATCAGGAACCAACAAGAGGAAAATAAATTCAATAGGAATTGTTCTTTAATACTCTCCTGGTAGTCAACAAGTGAGACCTTCATCAACTATAATGTTGCATCAAATAGGTTGAAATAGTACCGTTAAAAAAAATCACCATTGACAGAAGATGTGAAACAAGATCTGTGAAAGAGCAGAAAATGTGACTTGTTGATCAAACCACTATGTCACCATGTTCACTTCAAAGCTGAACAACTCAACATGTACTGTGACTCAAGTTATGCTATTAATAAAAGATGATTCTGTGCAAATGTGTGGATGCATCAAGTCTCCTACATCCCAGCTCAGACAGGCCACCCAGATGATTGACAGCCTCAACGGAAAACAAGTGATGTTGCAGAAAAGAGAAATAGAGGGTATTTCCCAAACACCCCCCACACACACCACACACCCTCCTCCCTCCTCCTCTCCACCTCACCTGCGATGGCAAGCCTCTCGCCCACTGCAGCAAAGACCACGAAGCACCACACCAGCATCCTCTTCACATATTCCCCACGATCACAGCATCGTGGGCCGCGAAGATGCCGAGCAGACGAGAGGAGACAGGTGGCCTCAGGCGATGACAGACAGTCCGAGGGCCAAACATCAGCGGGTCTCAGACCGAACAGATCCCGTCGCTCTTCATGTCAAAAAGATGGAGAAAAAGAAGACGCGACAGCACCGGGTTACTAGCGGGTTATCAGAGAGCGGTCCGCGGGTACATCGCTGCGTGACGGCTCGATGGGTATATGGAGGAAAAGTGTGAATGTCAGGCTGTAATATGCGGAAACGGAGGGATGGGAGAGCGGAGAGAAGTGCGTTGGTCTGCGGCGAGGAGGACACGCGGGACCGCGGTACCCGCCCCTCATCCCGGCCAGTCTCCTCCTCCCGTTGCCATGCAGCAGGGAGAGGATGCGACAGGGAAAGGTCCTCCTCGCTGTGTTCTGGGCTCATCGTGACTTCGATGTCGCACATTAGACAAGAGACAGCGTGTAGGCGGATGCACGAGCAAAAAGTTGCACGAGTTTTTGGCTGCAGATCTGAAGCTGAACTTTGGCAGGAAGAGAAAGATCAATAATGATTGAGTTAGGTTCCTAAAGTGCAAGATTGCTGGTGGGATTGGATGACACCTTATGGGTCCCCGAACTGTTTGGCTTTTGAGTCCATTTGAGAGACAAATTAGAGGTGTGGAAAGGATAATAATTAATATTAAACTTGATTTTCTTTACCCAGATATGTCCCCCAAAATGCATCCACTCTTACATTTTTAAAAAAGGTTGGCCAGGATAGTATAATACTGGGAGATCTGCCATCTTGTGGTTGACGAGCATAATGCAAAGCTGCAGTCACAATTGTGTGAGTAATACATTACATTTTCCTCAGAGATAACAATGTACGATTGTATTCTCTGTGTCCTCATGACTGATGTCAGGTACGGTAAGTTAAGATTCAGCTGGAACCGCTCACTGAGTCTAAACATATAAATAAATAAAAAACGTTCTTTGTTCATCCACCTGACTAGCTTTAAAAATATATTTTATTATTCCAATGAAGGTCACTTTATACAGTACAGCGACCTCCAAGCCTGTCACTGAGACACATATTGGTGCAGCTATGCATCATGGGTATTTGATGTCAAGTTGTTGGCACCATATGAAGGGTAAGGGGGGGCTGTGTGTCCTATTAGTACTCCCAGGTGCATATTCTGAATTCTAGTCTAAGTGCCCTGAGTTCTTGCCCACCCTGGTGCTTAAATAAGATGAAGTCATTATGGTTGGTGACTTTAACGTGAATATGTAAATATGGTTATTGATAGCTTGGCTCTTTTCAATTCCATATAATAACAGTTGGCTTCTGTCAGTGTGTGCATACCCAAAAATATTCAGGACCTCCTAGTATCAGAAGTAAGCAGACCCATACTGTCTTATTTGTGCAGGCTTTTCCCTGACTACCCTGTGTTTGTCTTATGTGTCTTGATCTTATGAGTATATATTTTAACTGTGTATTGCTTGAGATTCTTTAAGTGCTTTGTGACCCTGGTCTAGAAAGGTGCTCTACAAATAACCTTTACTTACTTACTTACTTACTTTATTATCTTCTAAATTAGGTCTCCTAGACTTTTAAAGTTGCTGTAATGTTAATAAACTGCTTAAAAAAAGCCCATCTAGATCCAGGGGTTTGCAAACTAAAGGCCTATCTTGAATCTTGTCTTTATTTCAAAGATTCTGGAGCTGTATGAGTATCTGATAACAGTGCAACTCATTTAAGTCTGGTTTCATGGGACAACACAGCACAGAGACCATCAAGGTAAAGGTTAGCAATGACCTGCTAATGGACTCTGATCAGGGCCGTGTTTCAGTTCTTGTTCTTCTGGACCTCAGTTTGCATTTGACACTGTTGACACCAAATCCTTCTACAGAGGCTAGAAGACCAAATGGGTATAAGTGGAAATGCTTTAAACTGGTCAGTTGTGGTGTCCCACAAGGTACTGTTCTCGGTTCGATTATATACAAAATCTATTCATAATTCTTCTACTAGGAAGGAACTGATCAGGAGACACTCTATAAATCTTCACTGTTATCCTGATGACACTTAACTGTATTTGTCAAGAATGAAGCAAAACGAAAGAAACCAGCTAAGACAACTACAGTCCTGTATTACAGATATCAAGTCCTGGATGACCCAAAACTGTCTTTTACTGAACTCAGACAAAACTGAGGTTCTACTAGTTGGTCCACGATATCTCAGAAAATCGTTAACTAATGATCTAGCTTTTCATAATGGACTTGCTCCTGCTGCCAGCACCACTGTAACATATCCTGGTGTTTGCTTTAACCAGTACTTATCATTTAACTTACACATAAAACAAATCTAAAAAATGTAATCTATTACCCTTTTAAACTCAGCTCTATTATTAATACCTTCAATCTTCAACTTTAGATATGGAGCCAGGGCTGCTCCACTCTTCCTCTTCCACCATCCTACTGTCTCCCTCACAGCCAGTCGCAGCAGAAGAATGCTGTTCATTCTGAGTCTGGTTCTGTAGAAGTAGCTTTTCACATGTTGTAACACAACAAAGATTAAGCTAATAATCATGTTCATAATAATAAAGAGAACTGAGATGTGAGTCAAGATTAATTTACATTTCGATGTGTGAAGGTCACTTTATACAGGACAGCGACCTCCAAGCCTGTCACTGAGAAACATATTGGTGCAGCTATGCATCATGGGTATTTGATGTCAAGTTGTTGGCACCATATGAAGGGTAAGGGGGTGTGTGTGTCCTACTATGTACTCCCAGGGGCATATTATGAATTATAGTCTAAGTGCCCTGAGTTCTTGCCCACCCTGGTGCTTATAGTATACTATTACAGCTATCAAGTCCTGGAACACCAAAAACTTCCTTTACTGAACTCAGGCAAAACTGAGGTTCTACTAGTTGGTCCAAAACATCTCAGACAATCGCTAACTAATGATCTAGCTTTCCATAATGGACTTGCTCCTGCTGCTAGAACCACTATAAATAATCTGGGTGTCAGCTTTGACCAGTACTTAACATTTAACTCACACATAAAACTGACCAGAAACTGTTTCCTTCAACTGAGAAAAATCTCTAAACTTAGGAAAATGTTATCGGAACATGATCTGGAGCTTGTAATCCATGCGTTTGTTTCTTCTCGTCTGGACTATTGTAACAGTTTGTTTTCATGTCTTAACAAGAAGGATCTGTCTCGTCTGCAGTTGATTCAGAACTATGCAGCAAGAATTCTGAGCCGCTCAAGTAGGAGAACTCACATTTCTCCGATCCTTAAAACTCTTCACTGGCTTCCAGTTTCTTTCAGGATCAACTTTAAAATTCTGGTTCTTACTTTCAGAGCTATTCATGGTCAGGCTCCTCTTTACCTCACTGATCTGATCCAGCCTTACACCCCAGCTCGGGCTCTGAGGTCTGTGGATCAGAATCTACTTATGGTTCCACGCACACGGCTCAGGAACAGACGAGAGAAATCTTTTCAGGCTGTTGCTCCTAAGCTTTGGAACGATCTTCCTCTCTCTTTGCGCTTGATGGAGTCTACTGACTCCTTTAAGAAACACCTTAAGACGTTTCTATTTGTTCAGGCTTTTCCTTGAATTTCTCGAACTCCTATGTTGTTCTCAGTATTATCTTGATCTTTAAAGTATGTACTTTTTTGAGTATTGTTTTGATTGTCTAAGCGCTTTGTGACCCTGGTCTCGAAAAGCGCTATATAAATAAATATTACTTACTTACTTACTTACATAAAACAAATATCACGGACTGCCTATTTACACCTTCGTAACATTGAATAAATCGGGCACTTCCTTCCTTTGAACGCTGCTGAGATGCTCGACTACTGTAACTCTCTTCTGTCAGGATGTTCTAAAAAGTCTCTCCGAACTCTTCAGCTCAGTCAGAACTCTGCAGCTTGTGTCCTGACTGAGACTAAGAGGTGCAACCACATTTCTCCTGTGCTGTCCTCTTTACATTGGCTTCCAGTAGAATTTAGAACACGATTTAAAATCCTGAAAATATCAGCGTTCTAACCTTCTGAGAATGTTACACCTTGAATCTTCAACTGTAGATATGGAGTTTCCCTCATAGCCAGTTGCAGCAGAAGACAGTTTACACTGAGTCTGGTTCTGCTCAAGGTTTCTGTGGGTTGGAAGGACGTTTTTCTCCCCACTGTCACTCATTTTGATTTGCTGGAACCTGTTTTCTCTTCTCTTAAAGTGGGTTATTTCAACATTAAAGTGTCTTAAAATATGATTTGACAATTGATATACATTTGAATTTAATTGAGCTGCATAATGTAATTTGTTTGATCATATGTTGTGTTTTTACACAGTCATGTTAAAATGAGGTCCTTTTAGAGGTACATCACTACACACAAGTAAGTAAGTAATAATAAAGAGAACTGAGATGCGAGTCAAGATTAGTTTCCATTTCGCCTTGTGAATTATGTGTGAACATTCAAACTATTCAGAGTAGTTTAAAGATTTGTCAACATCATTAAGTGGAGGATTGATCTACCTTCAAGCTCAGACGTTTACTTTATAGATAATCAAAACGGAGAAATTCTGCCCTCTGCTGTTATACTGGTTACATTACAATTATGAGCAAACTCTTATCACTTGCTTGCAGATGTGTCATCAGTTGTAGTGACTGACACAAGAGGACATTTAGTTTTGCTACAAGTCGTGCCAAATGTGCCTAATGTCTAATTACAAAACACATTTGGTTCTCGTTTTCAGCACTTCCGTTGCTTTACGGTACCTAGACCTAGCATACAGATGTTTAAACCGGGTCCATTATTATATTGGATTTTATTCAACATTATACGACTCAATCAAAAGATTCGAATAAAGTAACATGCCTGTAATTCTATCTTTAACTTTTGCACGCTTTTCTGATAGGAAAACACTAGAGTCACAAACAAAAAAATATTACTAAGTATTTATGCCTCAGGTTGGAAAATAGTATGAAAAAGGGGCAGAAATAATAAAATGTTCTTCTCTCTGCTTTTTTTCTATCTTAATATATAAATAATGCTTATTTTATTACAGTGAAAGTTGTTTTCAACCACAGATGAAAACGATTTGATTTTTGTTTATAATTTGGTTGACTACAGATGAAAAGGTTGGATTGTAGTTGCCTATTAGGTGTGGCTCTTCTCCAGTGCACGTCCCTGCATATAACACTAAAAGAAACAGTGAAAAAGTAGTATTAACAATATTATTTGCATTTTAAAATCAACACCTTGACAGCTTATGATGAATAATAATAATACAGGTTTATTCTGCTCCTTGTTTGAATAGAAAGTGACAACACGTTTTAATTATACGAGATCATACAGAATAAACCAAATAAAAAGGAAAACTAAATTAAAAACTATTAAGAGCCTCTCAAATATATCACCAGGGTATAAAAGACACTTTGCACCCACTCACAAATACACTGCAAATAATAATAATAATAATGAAAAAAAACCCATAAAATTAAATTGCAGAGAGCTGGGTTAGAACCAGTGAAAATAGTTGACGCTACAATACAACTTTCTGACTTGCAACCATCAGGGTCACTAGTTCCAGTGACCCAGAAATCAGAATCTGAGTCGACGTTGATTGGCCCAAATGATGAGTTACAGAAACTGAGAGGGTTCTGGTTTTCCTGTAATCTCAGGCCCCTCCGGCTGCCCTCTCAAGCCCCTACTTTTCAGACAGCTACCTGCACATACATTAACCCTTGTGTTATCTCAGGTTCAAGGTGACCCGAAACCCGAAAACAAATGCGTTTGAGGTATCCCTTGTGTTGTCTCTAGGTTCTACTAGTTGGTCCATAACATCTGAGACTAACTAATGATCTAGATGTTCACAACATATGTGACAACACAAGGGATACCTCCAACACATTTGCTTTCGGGCCACCCTGAGATAACACAAGGGTTAATTAAGGTAAGGTAAGGTAAAACTTTATTTAAATTGTTTTTTTCCAATAGCCACAGCAAATACAGCACTTTTTCATAAAAAATAAATCAAAATAAGATAAAACAAAATAAAATTAATGTTAGCACTGAGTCAATACTATTAAATATGATTATTAAATTATTAAAATATGTTTTGATGGAGAGGGGGCAGATTGTAACACCTACAATGTAGGGGCCTCAGAATAAAGGGAGGGGCTCTACAAACAAGCGCCCCCAGATCGACAGGATATTCAAATAATAAACAGAACGTGAATGCATCAATGCAAACATAGTTTATCAGTGTAAAGAGACGCTGAAACATACGAAATAATTACTGTTGATGAATATTTTCAAAATAGAAACTAAAAAAGAACACCTAGCGCCCTCTATGGGTCTGTATTGAAAGCAAAAATGTGTGCGCGCTCGTTTAAAATATTATTAAAATTGATGTAAAGGATATGATGGAGTTGAACAAATAAACATAAATAAAAATAATAATGTTCATTTATATCCATTATAAATGTTAACCCACTCCTTTATAAACGCACAGCAGCTCCATCAGGGTAATTAGGTGCGGGTGACGTACGGAAGCCGGCTGCTGCCAATTAAGACAGCAGGTGCTCCCCATAAAAGTCAGGTAGAAACGCGCCTCAGAGCTCTAGAGAGAATCTGAACCATGAACGGCGTCCAGGGCGAGAAGAGAGCTGCGGTCAGCTGCGTGACGTGTGGAGCCTCCTTCACCAGAGGGTGGAAGCTGAAGGAGCACGAGGCCGTGCACGCTGGAAAGGTAAAAGAAACAAAACAACAGTTTGTATCTCGCAGCTGCTCACCTGTCCTTGAACGCCCCACAGCGCCCCCTCGTGTGCGGGGTCAGCGGGTGCGGTCGTGACTTCAACCGCAGCTCCCACCTGAGGCGTCACGCGCTCAGACACACCGGAGTGAAGAAGTTCAGGTCTGGATCCAGTCCACACGGATGAGTCCAAACAGAACCACATGTTTATTTCTTCCTCCAGGTGCCAGGTGGTTGGCTGCGCGTCTAGTTTCCTCGATGCCGCGCAACTGAAGCGACATGTGGGCATGACACACCGGGACAAGAGCAAGTACTTCAAGGTAGGGCGTCGGTTCAACCGCACGATGGCGCCATTGGCAATGTTTTTACTTCACATCTGACGCTAGAGCTGCACACCTGTGCAAGGTTTCACGTTAAGTTGAAACAATTGTCTTCCTGTAAAATCCATGTGGTGATAGGCTGACTTTTTACATTTTATATTATATTTTGCAATGTTGTGTATACAGTAGGTATGTGTAATTTGTAGCTTTATATGAAACAGTATTACCTGGTGAAACTGTTTCCTTCAACTAAAGTATATACTTTATTGAATATTGTTTTGATTAAGTGGTTTGTGACCCTGGTCTGGAAAAGCACTATACAAATAAAAATAACTTACTTACTTACTATGTGAATATGAAAGTTGTGGATTATTAAAACTAGTGAAAATGCACAATTTCTGGTCGCCCTCTTTTAATTTTAATTTAGGTGTGACATTTTTCAAAACGTCCTACTTGTGCAATATTTACCCTTTTTAACTCTTTTTTATTTTTTTTTATGTGGAGGTCAAGGTGAAACAACCCAAGGGATACCTCAAACACATTTGTTTTAGGGTGTCCTGGTCATCTCGACCTGGATATAACAACAATTTTATAATTGAAGCTTTCTGAACAAAAGTTTCATTATGTAAACATTTTTAATCAATTTAAGTTAAATTGGAGAATTATAAAAAGCAAATTTATAGGCCAGATTGAACAAACATGCCATCAATTGTTTAAATATACAGTAATGGAAATATAACACATGTATAATGTATTGGTTAAATTCATGAAATTGGCGTTGGAAGTGATGTAAAACTTGAATAAACACTGCTGGTCGGACTCATTGGCAGTCAAAAAAATCTGTTCTGTCGTTTTGTATCCATCGGTCTAAACTGTTGCTCCAGTGTCTGCAGCCAAAGTGTTCTTCGGTGTTCAAGAAGCGTCGCTTGATGAAGCTCCATCTGCAGGAACACGGGTTGACTCCAAAATTCAAGTTGGTGTAACATTCTTCTCACAGTAGATGCTCCGATGTTTAGCTGGATTACACGAGGCGACGAAAGCTTTCTGCTACAACTTGTCACAGCAAATCTTTGGTTCAATTAGGTGTTTAAAGGATGGATGCCACGCTGTGTTCAACTCCCATATTGCCCGTCACGCCCACGAAAAGAAACATGTGGGTGAGTCGCTTAAATTGTTATGAAACCACCTTTTCTTTCATAGCTTTCTCCGTGGAACGATTCACTGAAAATGTCCCGTCCTTCAGGTTATAGCTGTCAACATCCCGACTGCTCATTCGTTGAACATGTCTGGAGTAAACTTCAGAAGCACATGCGCAAACACGAAGGTAAAATATACCTGCTATGCATGGTTACTTTCAACAGTGTTTGGATGGATTAATGCCTTTACTCTCTCCTAACCACCTTTTTCTGACTTGTTTTTTTCATGATGCATTTGTTTCAGTCTCGTACACATGCACGACCTGCAAGAAGGAGTTCAAGAAGGAGGACGCTCTGCGACGGCACAGACGCGCACACGCATCCCATAAGCCGGTCCTGGTATGTCCCAGGGATGGCTGCCAGGCCTACTTCTCCACAACCTTCAATCTGCAGCACCACATCCGCAAGGTTCACCTGGAGCTCCTCAAGTACAGATGCTCCTTCCCAGACTGTCCACGCGTGTTTGCCATGCGAGTGAGTGAAGGTGTAGTTCGAGGTCTAACCCGAGAAACTTGGCTTCCATTAAGATGTTCATGTTCCACCAGGAGAGTATGACCAGACACCTGCTTCATCACGACCCCACCAGTGGCCCACTAAAGGTGAGATCCCTATGCAAGTAAATCAGTGCCATTTATTTAACATTTTAACTGTAACGTTGACTTGGTTTTTTGAATAACTGAGTTCAATCATTTGTAGAAGTTGAATTCACTTTCATCAAGCAATTGAATGCAATGATTTTTATATTGAAAGGTTACATTTATTTGTATTTAATAATTTAATTTTCTTTCATTTGCATTTGAATAACTTTTTTGAATAAGCTTTTTTTTTCCACATTGGTGGCACTCTTATACAAATATTTATATTTGAATTATTTTTTTATATTGACTTTTAATAGCTACGAATTAAACAAATCTAGAAAATAGATTTTTGAATTATTGGATTCAGAACATTAAAATCTGAATAATTTTAATTTTCTGATTGCACTGAGCTACTTCCTTAGATTCCTCCTGCTGACTAGTTGGCCCAGTACATCTAAAAATGTTTTTCTTTTCCAGAAACAAAGGTGTTCAAAGAAAACCTGGCAGAAGCGTCTTGACGGACATCAGCTCCCCCTGGTGGAGGACAACCTGCATCGCCTCTTCGCCCTGCGCATGAGGCTCAATCGTCGGGCCAAGGTGGAGACCAGCCTCTCGGGGCTCTTCAACGAGCGCAAGATCCCGCATTACGTCGACCCTGAAGTGGACCTGCGCCTCCTGTTCACCAGAAAGTCCCACAAGTCTTTCGAGGAACCGCTCCCGACTCCTCCCGATCCTCCAGTGCTAACTTGAGCAGACTTGATTTGCATTTTAGTTCGATATGGAAGTTTGGTCAAAATTGGGTCACTTTGTTTTATCTTTTTCCAATGTAGCTGGAATACATTACATGTTAAATGTCAAATGCATCTGCCAAAAGGGCAATTTTTATTTTAATGATTCAAATGTCACATGACCTTTGTTGACCCAATAAACTTTGTTGAAGTTTGCAAATGTGCTCAAATTGTATTTACTCTTGGGTTGGTTTAAATAAATGGAAATCTGTTCATGTGTGAAAGGGGTTGCTTCCAATGTTATTACATTTTTCTGCTTCAGCTGGTCAGATGTGACATTTCCAGTAGTTGAGATAATTGACTCACTTCTAAACCACAGGAGTAAGAAATGACTAACTTTGTGAAAAAGTTGGAAGACGAGACTTTGATATAAATGTTTAAACTAGCCGTCAATTGTGACGGTACAAATTAATCTTTGAACCCAGTGCAACAAATATCGACCTAAACGTGATTTATTGCAAGATGACAAAAGGATACTGGCAGGTTAATTATACATCACTACTTTGACATGTTAATCACTTCAACTGATTTCAACTACTTTTCTAATGTGTCTTAAAGCTCATGCTTTCCCCACTGATTTTCGTATTCCTTTAAACTGCGGAGTAATGCAGTAGTCTTAAGGGTACTCTGCTGCTCCCTGTGACCAACCTACTTAGTGGCAGTGTTGGAGACGGCAGTTGCGTTTGGTTTATATTAACTATCATTACTGGGATGTCTTTATATGTATACCTTATTAATTTCACAGGCAAATGCACATGTACATTAAATCTCATGAATAGAAAATTGTCACGGAATATATTGTGAACAAATGACTTAGCTTTTGGAAAATGTTTCACTATTGGACTGTTCTACCACTGGAGGTCGCCAGAAACATGTCTTAAGTCCTCCATAGTGCTGCGTTAGACACAAATGTAACGTCAACACAAAAACAAACTCATGTATCCAGGAATGTGAAGCTCTGTAATAACCTGCTGGTTATGAAACGACTTTACCTGCAGCTCACACATTCTGCTCTTCTGTAAAGGGCATACCAATTAAGTACACACTGATACTGACCTTTGGTACTTTTTCATTTTTAAACTTGTAAAAAAAAAAAGAAAAAAAAAAGCTAATGTCGCTGTCAGGTGACGCACCTCAGATTGAACCCAGTTCACACACATGGAAGTGGAATTAGGTTTTGAAATCCCTGTTTTATTGGTGAGATGCTGTTGACAAGCAGCAAAGGTCAGTCTAGCAAATTGTGGCCATCCAACTATATGTTCTGAACTGGATGTTCCTGCTGTGGAAACAATGTACTACAGGTATATATTAAAAACGAGTACTTTTTCAAAAGCATAAGATATACATTCTAAAGATTTAAGTGAAAAATGAGGATAACCCATGAATTAAGTTGTTTATAATAACAGTTCTGTGAGTGTGTGTGCGTCGCTATACCTCATCCCCTTACGACTCCCCTTATCCTGAACTTTGAACTTTCCACCAAGCCGTGGGCTAATACCTTCCTGCTTTAAAGATCACCCTTCAATGCTGCTCGTCTCCATGGAAAGCTCAACCACTAAGGAGGGATAGATGGTGCTCTTATGCTGCACAGAAACATGCTTCACCGTCAGTAAAGACAGACAGATGATGTCATATCAGATGCTGGCCCAGAGGAACCTCAACCAGCAACGATCTCTTACAAACTCAAGTCTCCGTAGTCATTCATTAAAACATCTGCGTGATAAAAGAAGTGTGTATCTGTATTCATACAGAGGAAATCCTTTTTTTTTCTGATGTGAGTAGAACATGGTCCAAGAGAGGATGTCAGTTTGATGCATTTTTTCTTCCCTTCGCCTGGAGATGAGTGAAACATCCATATCGTAGCAGCCATGGTCTGTCGGCTGCTCTGGTGCAGGCGCGTCACTGTTGCTGCACAAGCTTCTGCCGAGTGCGTTCAGTCACAAAGAAGTGCTGCTTCAAAGCTGCCGGAATGTGATGTGTTCTAGAACGAGCTTAGACAAATTAATTTACAGATTTATCACATGTTGGCAGCAGTGACGTGCGGTGAGGTTCATGGTTGGTATAAACCCGATAGGGTAGCTTATCAATTAAATAAGCTTCCCTATCGGGCTAATGGTTATTTCATCTCTAAACAGCATTATTCACATCCATATGAAGTTTTAAAATATATGATTTAATTAATAATTGCTCAACAAGTCTATATTTAATCGTTGAGATATGTTGTGGGATATTAGTCTACATCCTCTAGATCTATGGCAGTCATCGATTGTGGATAAATATTGATTGATAGCTTCATAAACCTGTCATCTTTGACATTGACATAAGAGTCACAGATAAAATATAATGTTTTAATTAAAAATATATTTAAAGTTATTTACTGAAACTCTTTAACCTCCAATATTTAGTGATCTGAGATATAGAAAAAGATGAATGAACTAATCAATAATTTAAAAAGGATTAGCAAACATGGATTTAAACAGTACAGAGTACGACCGTGATAATAAAGGATTACAAGGAAGATGCAACTGATTGAATGCTCTTAATTTCAAAGCTGAGCGTTTATATCCTCCTATTAAATGGCTTTTGGGGAATTTACCGTATTTCATTTTCCTTATACATGCATTTCCTATATTTTAAGAACCAACTTCAAAGCAGGACAACTTATATTTCTTAATTCCAGTTTCCGATTACCAAAGAATGTAAACGGACAAGGTGAGTTTCTAGAAATGTAAGTTGTTGGAACAGAAGCTCAAGAAAAAGCTCTGTATGATGTCATTTTTAGTCAGTTACTCTGACACAAAGAATACTAATACTTTTATTTGGAATGACAAGGAAGGAAAATATCAGTTGTATAATGAGGAATCAGGTAGAAATGTTTGTGAGGTGGTGACAACCTCCTGAACTTACAAATCCATTTTATAATCTTTTTTTCTAGAATTCTTTTTTTAGCTTCTCAAGGGCAGAAATGTATTTTATTTTTTTTTCGAATTTGACCCTGACATGAATCATTAACATTTCAATGACAACAGCCACTCGATAAAATAACCTTGATCCATGGGTTCAAGTGCTGCCAGTGTGTCACAAGAAGGAACATGATTCAGTCTGTTCCTCAACCGATGCAGCTCTCAGTGTTTATAGCACCAAGACACTGTGATAACCAGTGTGAGTCACTGAGTTCGTATTTCTATTTTCGATGACCTTACAGATTCATTTCTGACGGAATCAGATTGGATGGAATTCTTTGTGCAAACCAGCACACTTGCAGAACACAATTCATAATTAAAAATCCAAACCAGCATCAAGACCATCAAATCCTTTTAAGAAAAGTAACAAATTTGCTGCAGAAATGAGGAAGTCGTTTTCTAGGCTCCAAAATGTAAATGTGTCTCCTTCTTTTTTGTTTGTTTTTGAGTGTGGGTGAGGTGGTCTATTTAACTTGAATTCAAACTATTTGGGGAAACTATACCACATATAATAATATATTGTATTGAAACTTTTGTTATAATACATCAAACGCTGACTTTTCTTGTACAAAGCTTTGCTCTCGGGCTTCAGGCGAATGACACAGTTACCAGAAACAATGTCAACGGATAAATATCTTAACAAACGCAGATGTTCAGTATAATAGTCCGTACAACATCAAAGGATTTAGCCTCACAGATGTGGGACACAATCTTGTGATGATTCCAACATAAATAGTTGAAAATAATCACTTTTAAGAAGTTCTAACAATGAAAAGTTCAAGAATACAGGGTGGAGTTCAGTTGACTCATATTTTTCACACTGCTGGCCCTGACAACTGTTTCAGTGTCAACTAATATGTTGATTTAAATGTCTCTTAAATATATCTAGGACTCTATTTTGCTCATCAGTATGTGCCTGTTTGTACAAAACTCCCTTTACATTGAAACATTTACATTAGAAGAGACTTCACTCTACTGTGATTGGTCAAGCATTGATGTTTGTCATCACCCATCATCAATCTCAGAAGTCTTCACTGCCAAGGGACTCATTGTATAAACAAGGCAGAGTATGATTAACAAAGGTTTTCTTTAAAATAATGATTTTATAGATAATTTTTATTTTATAGAGCACGTCAGCTCAACTGCATAACTGTCTTTCCTGGTGCTGGAGACTATTATTAATATCCGCTATAATCCTATTTTAGATAATTCCTCCTAAATTCAGGGAAACCTTCTCAGTTCATCACAGTTGAAGATTAGGATAATATGTTATACATACAGCAGGTAGGTTTAATTGTCATTGTAGTGGAGTGGATGTTAATTTTGACTGTTAACTTGATATTTGCTAATGACTCTGGTGAGACGAATGCCTGAGTTCACAAATAATTATTTCCCTGTATTTTCCACTTATATTTACCATGTAGGTGAATTAAAGGTTCTTTTGGTAACTTCACCCGATGACGTCATACATGACCTCGCCAATTTTTCTGTCAAAACAGAGGGGGTGGCAGAAAAAAACCCACATTTTAAATAAA
This sequence comes from Callionymus lyra, assembly GCF_982586985.1. Lineage (NCBI taxonomy): Eukaryota > Metazoa > Chordata > Actinopteri > Syngnathiformes > Callionymidae > Callionymus > Callionymus lyra. The sequence goes on along the minus strand of NC_141832.1, from coordinate 22,606,203 downwards.
GTATATTATGAATATGATCCAAAAAGTACCTTAAAATTGCACTTAAGATATCCTACAATTATTTCTATTTGAATGCACATTTTTCACAAATACAAATTGAAAGAACTCCATTAGAAACATTAACCCACTGACCTGTCATTTAGTTCATTTAGATCAGATACTTTTTTGTATGTCTCTCTTTAGCTTGATGAACATTTACCTAACTACACCACACTCTTGTGATAGTTTAGAACAGTTTAAGCTGAAAAGAACTTGCAGAAAATACAATCACAGGGTATAATATATGAAGGACGAATAATTCATTCATTGAGTTTATTTAAAACGTATGTATAAATAAATGTATAAATGAATGTATAAATGTATAAATACTTAACAAAATGTATAAAAACGTAACAAAATAAATAAATGTTTGGATAAATATTAATATGTCAAAATAAATAAATGACTTCTAAATTTTGTCAAAGAATGGAGCTATTTTACATATAAATACACATTTTGTGATTTATACATTTTGACTTTTATTTATACATTTTGTCTTCTATTTATTTAGGTATTTATACATTTTGACATTTTATCATTTTTATATTTTGTTGTCCGTAAATGTAAATTAAGTGGGCGGGTCGAACATCAGTCTAAGGCAGTGATTGGTTGGAACAGGCAAAACAAACTAAAGCAATCGATGTCGATCTCAAAACTATCGCTCCTGCAGCACCTGGTCTAAAGCATTGACGCTGCACAAAGAGTGGAAGAATCTTTTCTGTAATCTTAGCAAACAAACTTGATAAGTTGTCCGTGTTGTTCATATGTAAGTAAGTAAGTAAGTAATTTTTATTTGTATAGCGCTTTTCCAGACCAGGGTCACAAAGCGCTTAAACAATCAAAACAATATTCAATAAAGTATATATTTTAAAGATCAAGAAAAAATTGATAACATAACAGGAGTTCCAGAAAATCAAGGAAAAGCCTGAACAAATAAAAACGTCTTAAGATGTTTCTTGAAGGAGTCAGTAGATCCATCAAACACAGAGAGAGAGGAAGATCGTTCCAAAGCTTAGGAGCAACAGCCTGGAAGGATTTCTCTCCTCTGGTCCTGAACCGTGTGCGTGGAACCATAAGTAGATACTGATCCACAGACCTCAGAGCCTGAGCTGGGGTGTAAGGCTGGATCAGATCACTGATGTAAGGAGGAGCTTGACCATGAATAGTTCTGAAAGTAAGAACCAGAATTTTAAAGTTGATCCTGAAAGAAACTCGTAGCCAGTGAAGAGTTTTAAGCATCGGAGAAATGTGAGTTCTTCTACTAGAGTGGGTCAGAATTCTCGCTGCAGAGTTTTGAATCAACTGCAGGCGAGACAGATCCTTCTTGTTAAGACATGAAAACAAACTGTTGCAATAGTCCAGACGATTTGCACGACCCTAATGAATGAACTCCGTGAATCTCACAGTTGTAGCACTGGCTCAGTGGAGTTCTCACCTCTGGTCCCAGATGTTGGTGATCGATGTCAAAATTTATAAAATGTGTATTTATACGTAAAATAGCTCCATTCTTTGACACAAATTAAATCAGAAGTTATTTATTTATTTTGACATATTGATATTTATCCAAACATATATTTATACATTTTGTTACGTATTTATACATTTATTTATACATTCGTCATTTATCGCCCTTCATGATAATAATCTATTTGTGACTGGTGGAGGTATGTTAATACAAAAATAAATGCATACAGAAATATAAGAAACAAGAAAGAAAAGCTATTGTTATCTAAAAATGTTCAAGATAGTAGAAGAATGAGGTTGTAAAAGACAAAAATGATGAAGAAAATCCAGTTCATCACACAATTTTATTGTTAGAAATAAGACAAGATTATTAGAAAAGTTTGGAATTAAATCCGTTTTTTTTCAAGCAACTTTTAATGATGTAATTTGAGTCTTGGAATGCCGCCCTGTTTTCTTTTAAAGAGGAAGCTTTAAGAGCTTCTCAAAATTCACAGAAAGGGAGCAAAGTAGTTGTAGAGGTGGCAGAAGTAGGTTAACATGACGCCCCCATGCCCTGAATTTGCTTCAGAATAAATGACCCAAAACTTTTGTTTCTGTTTTTAGCCTCGCTCTATTTGAAGTACAGATGTTTTGAGTCTACACTGTATATGTATACTATGGAATGGTAAGCTCTATTGTTAAATGAGATTGATCAGTCTTGTGATACGCTACAATAACTGTAACCTTAAAAAATAAAATATGTATTCAAATGAATTCATGTGGAAATCAGGACTTGACCTTCGAAAGCTTAAGCAGCTTATGTATAAAATGTCCATGGTAAGAATAGGCGTTGTGTTTTCGTTTTGATATAGTTATTAGGGCATTTTAATAGAGCTTTTAATATAGTCACTGTATCATTTACATGGTTTACAAAGCATGCAGCCATACATAGAAATAATAAAGTAATTCACTTCTTTTTGCCTAGTAAATGAGTAATTTGGGGATTTAATTCAATATTATTACTTCTATAACAGATGAGCGCTAGACCTAAGAGCTACAACTGGGAAGTGGCATGGCCTCTATTAGAAGATAAAAAAATATACATTTGTAAATATATTTTTTTTTCTCAGATTGAGAAGTGCCTTGTGCAGACTCCTGCTCTTGTGGCTTTCACGCCTCTAAGGTAATCTTTTTATTCATATAACAGAAACACATGAGATGACATTGTGTTATAACACTGCTGTCCTAATGCTACCTTATTGCTGTTGTAAATCCAGTCTGTCCCTGCAACAACATCATCCCATGCTACCACCTCAACAACAGTCGCAGCTGGAACATCAAGAGGAGAAACCGGGCCCTCACAGACAGACTGTCATTCTTGAGACCTCCTCCCAGTTTGTCGAAGGTGAATAACAGAAATTTTGGATTTAATTGTGCTCTTATCATTATGGTCTTGAAGTCTAATCAAGTCAGTCTAATCATACACCCATGCATGATAATATAGTTACACACCTATAATAAATACATCTGGTTTTCTATACCCCTACCCACAGGTAGACACAACACTCAACAATGTGAAATTTTATGGAGCCTCAATCATGATCTAGTCCATTTTTTTCTTTTTGTAGATCACAAAGTCTCGCTTTGGAGGGTCCAAGTCGGCTCTACTAAAACCAAATTTAGTGATCCGCAGTCCAAGTCCTTCTTGTCCACCATCACCAAAGCTTCCTAGCTCTGCACCGTGCAGCCCTGCACCACCACCTCAACAGCCACTATCAGGAGACAGAACCCCGGTGAAACCTTTGTTGTGAGTAAAAATAAATTTAGACAAGAAGTGATATAAATACACCATTTACTTAATCGTGTTCCTTACAGGATGAGGTTATGGCATCAGCTAGCAGCGACAGCGATTCTTTCTGGTTGCCATTCGAGATGGCTAAAACCATTGCCAAACAAGACCAGAGATGGAACTCAATTTCACTGTCCCAACTGTCCGACCAGGTCCATGTACATCTTGCCTGTGAGCACTGTGTGCCAAGCATGGTTAAAGAGGAAGGACGCTACTATTGCAACTAATATTGTGCAGCGACAGCTTTCCCCAACCACGGATGCTCCAAATGACACCATCCGTCATTAGTAGGCTACCTCAAGGTCTAGGAGTCTTCATCTGTGCCTCTCCTGCACCTGCTCCAGCTCCAGCTCTGGTTAGAAAGGTGACCCACAAAGTGGAGCACAAAACGTGCAAAAAATGTGGGCAGTTCAGGATTAAAGAGACGGGGCACAGTCAATATACAGTTTTACTCACTGAAAAATATACAGTATATATTGAAAAATCTGTTTGTGTTTTGCTGTTTCCTCACGGTTAGCAAATAACAAGAATGTGAAGCAGAATATCTATCAACCTTTCTTAATGTGACCAACATATTTTATTTATATACAATGCCTATAGTTGTTAAAAATGATCAATGATCACTTAAAATGAGATAATTCAGTTTCACTTTCAGTTTCAATTCAGTTTTAACCCTAACCCTTTATGTCCCGTTACACTAATTTTTTCCTTCTTTTTCCCCTTTTTTTCTTCCTCCCCCTTCCTTCCCCTTTCCTTCCTTCTTCTCCCCTAAACAGACTAGTGTACCCCAGCTTTAGTTCCCATTGGTTCCATTGGTGTAATGGTTAGCACTCTGGATTTCGATTCAAGTGATCTGACTTCAAGTCACAGTGGAACCTCCTGTTTTACGAGAACAGATATTGCTGTTGATTTTACTTAGTACGGCTATTGGCTGTTGCATCGTTGTTTTTACAACATTTTATTAAAAGATTTTAATGATTTATGTCTAAAACCCTTGTAGCAGAGTAGCGCAGTGGAAGCATGTTAGGCCACAACCAAGAGGTTGACAGATTAAACCATCCTTTCATAACTCTGTAGGATTAAAAGCTGTACATCTATATACATATCATTGAAAACTAGGCAATCCAAACTCATTGGTAAACAAACAGGTAAATCGTGCTATAGAAGACGAGGATGCTAAACAGGTCTTCAGCTCTACTGCATTATTCCTCCTCATCTATCTCATTTTTCTTTTGCCAATGCTCCATTAATTCTCCATGGGGTTTCAGGTGCGGCGTTGTTGCCGGCTAATCAAGCACAGTTATCCCATGGTTGTCGAACCAGGTTTTGGTGCTTCTGGCAGTGTTGGCGGTTTCCGTGTCACAAGAGATTTTCGATTCATGGGCATCGATATAGAAGTTTAATAGCATCTACTGTCTTTTGCAATTAAGCATTGAGGCATTCCCTGCCTGGGGGAATTTTCCCCTTGGTTGTGATTTCTAGTTTCAGGTTAGATAGCTGACTTCACACTTTTACTTAAACAAAGAATAGAAATCAGATTCGGTTTAAAGTCACACAATTTTACTTGCAAGGAGAAAGAATAACAAAGAGTTTACATGTCTGTCTGAATCCTATCTGAAGCACAGAGCTGTTAGTTTGCTGTTATATCTTTATCGCAGTTTAACATGCCTTTAATAATCTTATACCAAAGAGTTTAAACCAAACAAACTTGAATGAGTAATCATCGCTCACGGTCAGTGTTGATAGAAACATACAATTAGTGAGATACTAATATTACATGGTTAAGACTTTCCCATGTCCTAGACTGACAGTCCATTTAGGGGTACAGTAGTTTTTGATTAATTTGCTTTGATAATATTGGACTATTTCACGGTATTCTAATTTTCTGAGACTTTAAATTTGTGTTTTTTTCAGAAACGTTGTGCTATGATGTTATATATGATGGTATATAAGACATAAATGCTTGGAAATATTCACTTTATCTTACAATTAGTTCATACATTTTGCACCATATATTTTTTTTAATTTCTCCTCTAACGTTTTTGCTCAACTCAGAGTCCAATTACAAATCCAATTTCCAGAAACGCAAACACATTCATCTCAGTGCATTATTCAATCATGGCTTCTTCTTCCGTCGAGTAAAAGACCAGCATGACCTGCAAGTTTTAATTTAACCGCAGAACAGTCCAGATTTGTTGAGACGATGCTCCGAGCACATTTGAGCACATTGAAGCGATCACGTGGGACTTCAGTGACTTTGTCAAGAGTCAACCGTCTGAGGGGTTTTGTTTTCGTGGCTTCTTGTCTCAATGCTCACACTTCTTCATCCACGCAGACAAATTTGCCTACAGAAATGTCTCTTCTTTCCAAAATTGGTTCTCCAGGCAGGAGGTGCCAGTTCCTAGGAAACTGGATTGGACTCAGCAGTCGCCAGACGGCTGAATGTCATCCCAAATGAGCGGAATGATAATGTTCATCTGAAGACTTATTTGAGAGCTGTGACGTCGGGCGAGGAGAAAAAAAAAGTCCCTTTGGACCAGGTGGTGATTTTCTATTCTGGCCGGTAGGACGAGTCCAGCGGCATGAGGACAACTTGTGCGCTTGTTTTCTCATCTTCCTCCGATAAAACGTACCGCTGTGACCTGACATCAGCAGCTGGCTGTTTATCATCTACATCATTAAACCGTGTCACGTCATAAATCAATGTTTCTCTTCCTACTTATTCCTCCCATCCTCATTCATCTTCTGACTGCAGTGTTCATTTGCAAAGTCAACAACCCTTTGTTCACTCATTGCATTCATAATCTTCACAGTTTCAGCCAGAGTCTCTTTGACAAATTATACTTTCTCTTATATGTGGAATCCACAAGGAGGCTGATGTAAGGACAATAGTTATTTATATTGTGTGACAAATGACTCTCGTGCGTTTGGAACACTATGAATAGAGTTTTTTTTTATAACAGAAACTGTATGCTTCTTCTGGAATTTTAATCAGCCACAAGATCAGATAAGATGTGACTTCAGAAATAAAGAAAGTCCATTAGGTGACAATTAAAGGCCTTATTTCTGTCTGATGCCTTCATCACAACACATAAGCATTGTCCTTTAATTATCTATATCTTTCAGTCTCATCTTTCAGTTTCATATCCAGGTTATTAGCCTTTTGTTTTAATGAATACGCTTAAAGTGATTAATCAAAAGATGGCTACTTACATTGAATTGTGTTTTGCACTTTTTTAAAACAGGGTTGGACCATTACATTTCAATTCAATTCAATTCAATTTTATTTAAAGTGTCTTATCATAACAAAGTTATCTCAAGACACTATACAGTTTAAGTAAGACTATAGTTGATTAAGGAAAAATAGATCCCAGCAATTCAACAAAGAGCAAGAAGCGAAACACTGTACAGTGAGCTGTACCGTGAGCTATGGCGAGGAAAAACTTCCTTTTAGAAGGAAGAAACCTCGAGTGGAACCAGACTCATTGTTGACGGCCTCCCGCTTTGACCGGCTGGAAGGAAGGATGAGGGGGTAGACAGATGGATAAGGAGAGGAGTGAGGGAAGTTATAGTGAGAAAAAAAAGGAGAGTGTAGGAGAGTCCATGGAGGTGCTGGAGAGAACTTCGGGATCTGATGACGTGGTGAAGATCCTGGATCAGCAGCAGCTCTGTAGGTGGAGCCCTGGGGCTCCGGGAGAGATTTCACACTGACTATTACACGGGGCCGCCAAGCAAAAAGAACAAAGCGACTAATAAAGAATTTCTCACGATGGGTAAACTTAAATAAATGAAATTACATTCTGAATATGCTTCAAGAAACAAAGTAAACAAAAATGCAGATTATTCAAAAATATTCAGTTTATTCAGACATGTTCAAATTATTCAACAATGACAAAGTCACTCGGTGCACCAACCACATCCTTCTTGAGAGTGACCCCGAACCTTCAGACTCGTCTTCCTTTCATTCACCTCAATGCCCCCCGCCTTCAGGCGGTTTATGGCCTGTCAGCAATCACTGGCAGCTGCAGAAAACAAGACAGGTGGAGACAATAACAATCAGCAGGGGGACCGGAAAGGAAACTCACAGACACATTTTATTTATTTCAAAATAAAAAAAGGAAACACCAAGAAAGACACACGAGACATAACATGGCCATTACCCCATAGCTGGGTAGGAGGTGGTGCCTTTCTCAATCTGACTCCATCTCTAACTAAAACAGTTGTTATCCCTCGTTTGCATGTTTTTTGTCTGCTTTCTCTTCTTGTCAAACATTACTGATAATGATACAAATCTAAATCATCAGCTTCGCCTGTCATCAACCCCTGCCCTATCTTCTGTGTTGTCACTTAAAACCTGTGATGGTTCCCAGGCGAATACATTCATTCCTGGGTCTTCAATCTTTTAATGAGTAGAGATAATCTTAACAAACAAAGATGCTTCTTATCACATATCTTTCACGAGTCACGAGAATAGCACAACAGACGTGTTCCTTGTTGGCTCAAGTATAGGTGATTAATCATGAAAACACCAGTTGGTGGAACTCTTGGGGGTTACATGGAATGCAGAACTCACTGCAGGGTCCCAGAGTTCACACACTTTCAAAGCTGACATGAATGCAGGTTAGTTCGACCTTAGTTTGTGAATAATAAAAGCAAATCTTATTACAGTGAATACAAGAGTATATTTCAATATTACTTCTAATACCAAAGGTTATATCGTTAACATTAGCTTGTGTGTAAACATGAGGACGTATCTGTGGGTAAATATGACAATAAATCTTCAATAGGTATTTCAAACAACCGTTTCATAGCATTATTTTGACCTCATGCAACCGCGTAGATAGAGTCAGAATCCTTTGCCGAGGTCTGATTCAACTAATTCCACATTTGGGTGCAGCTGTGTTTTTGAGTTTTTCAAAGAAGCTTTGTTGAAAGAAGTCATCATGTGTAATGCGTATTAAAAAATAATCGCAAGACTTTATATTACATGTATAAGACTTAAAATGGCAGTTAAAAATCATGCATAGCAACTTATAACAAGGTATTATAAGTGGTGGAATGAATACAGCATAACCATGACTTACTTACTTACATAATAAATCCACCGTTCATAATGTTGTGTAAATTGATTTACACATTATAATTAATGCATTATAAACAAATTTCAGTTTCAAGACTCAAAGAACTGCTAGAAATTATGCCCTCAGAGATAAGTAAGTAAGTAAGTAATTTGTACTTATATAGCGCTTTTCCAGACCAGGGTCACAAAGTGCTTAAACAATCAGAACAATACTCAATAAAAGATATACTTTAAAGGTCATGATAATGAGAACAACACAGGAGTTCCAGAAAATCAAGGAAAAACTTGCACAAGATGACATGATTATCAATTGTATAAAATATAATCCTGTATTCGTTCAGAATGTTTAGAATGCAATATTATTTGCAAGAGTTCATGCTTCAATTCAATTCATTTTATTTAAAGTGTCTTATCATAACAGATTTATCTCAAGACACTATAGAGTTGAAGTAAGACTATAGTTGATCAAGGAAAAATAGATCCCAGCAATTCAACAAAGAGCAAGAAGCGAAACACTGTACAGTGAGCTTAACTGAAGCTCCTTAAGTCCACCACTTGTAATACTAATAAACATTGTTACAAATGAAAATTCTGTACAAACTTCCATAACTATAAATCTTTCTAAATGTTTGCTTATGCCTTATGAATATACAGTATAATACATAGAAAGTGTTGCTTTTTCAATACAAAATATACTTCAGCACTTATCTGCTAATCATCATCCCCTTATATGTAACTATTATAACAACATAAGGTATTGAAACAACAAACGGAAAAATACTGATGTGAACATTTGTTCCTGGAACAAAAGTATCATCATCATAGCAGCAAAGTAAAATGTATCATTTAGTTCTTCTCATTTCTAGTCAGTTGACTGAACTTGGATCAGACATTTGGGAAGAAATACAACCAAGATTTATTGTTTTAAAGATCCTGAATAACTCTCTAAAAGGGTCATACCAGAGGATGTAATTTACCAGTGAAAATAAATGTATTTATGTTGAAAGAGAAATAGCTTGTGTTCGTCTGAATGTAATTTATAGTTGAAGTTAAAAAGGTCTGCATGAGTAAATAAAACATGTAAAAGTCATAGCAGTCAGGGAAAATAAACGATTATCGCAGTGATCTACTTTTGTGTGTCTGATGAGTTCATTTGGAGTTTTTGAGTGATGATACTCATGCAATAATGCGTCCCTGTTGGACGACATTTTTTTTAGAGGAACTATCAATTTAAATAGTGTTGTTTAGAATTGAGTATTAGATACCACACATAGAGCACATCAGACACAGTAATAACTGTTATTCCATCCCACACAGTTCAACAATAGTTCATTATAAGGCAGGATTTCAAACTACTTCAAAAAACTTGATTATATAATAGATACTTGACAAAAGTTATGTTACTTCCCTACTAATTGTTTTAATGTTAGCTGGAACAATTCAGTTTAATAGTTTTCTTTGGTTATGTTGAGCATTTAAATGTCTCAAATGCAAAAACCAAGGGCTCTCAAATGCTGAATGGAAAAATATTTCCCCATTCATTATTTTTTTAACTAGCAAATGGCTTGTCCAATCAGCTGGACCTTTCAAAAGCATTGTTTTCTGGGGACAAAGTATTTTCAATAAAGTTGCAGATGCAACCGTATTAATAGTGGTTGGTAGACAACATGATACCCCTCTCTCCACCATCAATCCCAGAAGTCTCCACCTCCAAGTGACTTGTTGTATAATCAAAGCATGATTACAGATGGCCGCAGGAGGAGTGAAGAGCACAATTACGTCATACTGTACTCTGCTCTCGTAACTTCTCCTTTAGTGAGATTTCAGACAAGGGAGAACTTTAAATATACACACATAATGAATGACAAACATCATTCAACAACGCAACTACAATAAATTATAAAAGTTAGAGACACTGAGACCCGCCTTATGTTTCTTCTGATTGGTTAATATTGCGTGGTGCTTTCTGTGATTGGCTCGATTCACGAACAAAGTACCAAAGTTTGGCAGCTTTGTTGTCATTTTATCGCAGACTGCAGTTCCTTTCATTTCCATCATGGCTGAAGTAATGAGTATATATTTTTAAAAGGTAAGAGGGACCAAGAACGAAAAAACAAATGCAAATTTCAGACTGTGAACTCTAGGGAAGCCAGATATACTTTTGTAATATTTGCAAGTGGTTTAGGGTTGTTTAATTGTCTGTGACATGATTTTGGAACTATGCATACATATTTAACATTTTGAACAAAGTTTGTTCTGTTGAATTCAATCGCTAATTCTTTCATCATTCATACGCCTGAGTCAGAATACATATTCATCTTGGCCAAAGTTCAATTCCTCACTGCTGCAGTCGCTCCTAAAGGAAGACAAACAATGTGTTGCTCCATTGCACATTAACCAAAGAGAGACTCGGGGAATTTAATTTCTCTCAAACCCCCCGCTGAGTCCTCATTGAACACGACAGACTGATCTGGAGGTTATTAATAACTCACCCACTGGCCCTCTGCTGCGCCTCTCTGGCCACGGCCGGCGAACACACAACAGCAGCCCAGAGGCAACAACAAGAGATAAAGAACATGGCTGGTGTTTACGAGCAGAATTTAGTGTCAACACATTAACACATTAATCAGACGTATTTGGAGACAGACGTCGGCTTCAATGTGCGTTCCTATCACCAGGATAGTGTCTGTGGCACCATAGTAATGTGCTGCTTAAAGATCCATTTAGAATATTTTACTCTTCAAAGGTCACTGAATTGTAGTTTTAGATAAGGTCGGATCCTATCAGATAACTTGATCTTTCGGCAGATTCGACAAGTTGACATTCACAGTGATAGTGAGAAGATATTATGCTATATCGAAGAAGAAGAACCCTGATGGAAAACATTGAATTGGGAGATTCAAAGCAAAAAATGAAAACATTATCTGTCTCTGTTAATTATGTAAAAAAATGAAAATAAACAGAAGTTATTGAGAAATGCTATGATGGTCCTCTTTCCATAAGACAGGTAAGAAAATGTTTCAGGGCCAAGTGGGCCTGGTTCTACCAGCATGGGATCCTCCCAAGTATCCTATGGCCTCTGCTCATCTATGAGGTCCCAATGACTGTGGTTGAAGGCTTCAAGCTAAGGGTGAGCAGCTACCCGGCACAGATGGTAGGGATTGCCATGCAGGCTAAGTAACATCGGGCCTATGGGAGCACCAATGGGTGAGGTTATAGTAAACACGATCTGATTATGATTTTTATTGTAAGAGTATGTATGACTCTAAGGGCTCAATTAATCTCTGTTTTTGTCCTGTACTATCAAAGACTCACCAAGCATATTTCATATTTATTATTGTTTGCTAGAAGTCTGTGTTTAATTGTTGTCCTAATTGGTCACCATTTCAACATGAACATTGTTGTGAGCTTTGATTGAGACAACCTTCCTGCTGCCACATTAAACAACACTGTCAAAAAGACATGAGCGCCCCCTCTGGGAAAATGTCCTGTCAATGATCACAACTCATTTGGTAGTAAAGTGATTTTTAAAACGGTTCATTTCCAGTTAAAATACACCTCGTCATGGACAGTGGGTCCAGAATGTTGTTATTCAAGTGTGAGAGTGCACCAACAATGCAGCCGTAAAGGTCAATCAACAGAGTCAGAGTACATCTTGTGCTTCCTCCCGTCCTGACAAGCTCAAATTGCTCTTCTGAAAGGTCTTAACACATCAGGGACGTGACAAATAAATGCTAAACACTTACTGCTGAATAATTCAAAATGGTGGTATTCACACTCGTGGAAGGATGAATTTTAATAGATTCAAATCGCTCTTCACAAAAGTAGGATTCAGGATCATACGATTGATGGCTTTATCATCTGAGCTGCTAATAGATATGTTTCTGAGATCAACCGAGGTTTCGGATTTCCGTCTTGGTGTCTTTTGTCGTTTCGAATAATCTTCCAATCCGCTGGCAGAAATAGGACAAGATGTTCCGCATTGGAACGAATGTGCACAAAAAACTCTTGCATTTCAGGAGTCGACAGTTCAACACACTATAGAGTTATTTATTGTGAAAACCTAACGATATCCATCATATCAACACACGTTACAAAGACAGTTTGTTCTCTTCTACTTTAGTGAAGAATGTATGGCTTCCACTTGTTATGGACGATTTTGGAAGCCAACTCTTCTTAAATGTTATTTTATAATCAGTCAAATTCTGTAAGAAATGTTTTTTAAAAACACAATACAATATAAATTATAAGTAACAAATAGCTTTTTTGTCCCTTTAGGAATCAAATGAAAACATGAAGCTGCTCAGTGTTGATGCTGATAAAGAATATATTCCATGAAGATTTATTTTTTGAATCTGGATGAAGATGAAAATGTTTTATATTTTCAACTTCTGAAGAGAACTCTTGGTATAATATCATTGTTTACCTTTGACACCCACTTCCTTTTCATTTCATCTAACGTGGTGCTCTTTTTAAAAGTGTTTTTTGGACGGTGAAGTATCACAAAGAGAAGTGTACGTCTTGTCACCAAGGAAACACAATAGGTTTCATCTGAAAGATCAAGCACGAGTACATCGTACAACATAATAAAGAAAGAAGGTCAAGTGTGAATGTTCGATTATGTGCTTGAAAATAAATATCCTCTTGACTGTTGAAGCATTGTTTTTGTGACACAACAGTGTCCACAGTTTTTTTACCACACGTTGTGAACCAGCATGGGACTGTCCAATCTTTGAGACCCCCTGCTGGATTTGCTAATTGATAATTCAGCAAATGTCATTCTGGTGAAATCAAATTGAAATGATATCAACTATCTTGAAGGTAGTGCAGGGGATTTATTTTCCTGTCATGGATTTGAAGCGTCTATCAACTGCCAACTATCGAGGCTTGATCCAATTTTTAATTAACAGGCAGAAACAAGAATAAAACTGACAATATAATTAGTCTAGTATATAATTATGGATTCATAGACAAAAATGCAATCTACTGGTCCATCATGGTACCAAAAATAAAATCTGCATGTTGTGAAATGTTTGTCTTTCTTCTTCCAAATTACTCTGGTGATAAAAGTAACACAAAAAACCAAAACAAAACGAGAACATTGTTCAGTCAAATGTAGCTGAATTAAAATGTAATTAAAATTCCTCCATAAGAGATAAGAGTGCAATGATGAAAGGTCACATTGGAATCAAGTATTTTTTAATGTCTACATTTATTCTATATCACATCTCTCCAAAACACGAACATCGTACAATGAAAAAACATTGTTTTTTTTTTAGTTTAACTGGTGTTATATTACTAACATTTCTTTTATTTTTTTACAGAAATAAATGGAATAATCAAACTTGTTTCCCTTTTCTGTCCTTGATAACTAATACATTTTCAATATAATTTAGGCTTTAAAAAAATGTCTTCTATTAGAATCAATTCTAATATATATTGTATAATTGAAACATATGTTACGACATATTTAGTAGATCCTTATTCCTTTCCTTATAAAGTGCTATCCCACTTTTAATCTAGCGTTATTTAGATGATGACTGTTGTTGAAGTTTGTCGTTCAACCAACTTGTTTTAGTTTAAAGTCTGAGTAGTTCAAACAGCAACAAGTAACTTTTTAAAATATATTTTCTGCAATATTTGTTTTAATTTTAAACCAGTAGGTTCTGACACAGTGGGGAACCATAAATAGCAGTGTAGAACTTACATATTGGCTTTTAAATGCTCTGCATTGACATTATATCTTATCAGTAGAGGTATTATTAGATACAAAAAACAATGATTTATATGGCGTAAGCACTTCTAAAACTTGGTTGCATGTAGACCTGGTACTGTTTCTGAATGAAAGACTGAAGCCATCACACCACATGTTGAGTAAAGTTGAGTTATAATGTTAAATCCCAACAATTTAATGGTGTTTCACGATAAGTAATCTGTATTTTTTCACATGTCTTTATCACTTTGTGGAACCTGCTGCTCGTCTTCTCAGTAGTAGACGCTGGGATGAATTCTGATTGTTCCTCTGAGGCTCATTTTCTTAATACATTTCTCCCCAAACCTTTGAAAGAAAGACAGAAAGAGCAGCTCCCTGAATAGATGCTTCTTGATACTGACACAAATTGCTTTTTTTTCTAAACATTCGGGGAGCTATTTGTTTACACACGGCGTGACGAGGGAGATTACTGCTTTGCATGCAGAACAGTGTGGGTGAAGTTGAAGTGTTGATCTTGAACTGAAGAAATAATTTCTGTGCCTCTGTTAGCCGCTATTAAAGTCCCTGAGTTGGTGTGTTCTGTGTGGCAACCTGTGATTACTTGGTATTCATAGAGCGAATATTTAACAGTCGTACTCCCCCAACAAATGCTTGTGTTAGTTTACAACAACTTTACATAAACAGAAAATAAAGATTATTGTCAGCCTGTTAATTATTATCCCATGAATGGAAATCAAAGTATGCAAATGGTTGTGAATTAATTTGTGGACTTCATTTACATTTTGCCTCTTTCTTTTCTTCTTTTCTGAACCAACATGATGCCATTTAACTCATATGCCACCTCATTGACTTCCATTGTAAAATATATCTAGTGAAATAAGTGTGGATCTGAGTGATTTTTCATGTTCCAGTTAAGGATGATGAATAAAATACTGATGATCGTAAAGATTTGCAGCTGAACTTCTACGAACTCTATATATTGAAGATGAGACTTTTAACTTCATCTGTCTAACTCTGAAGCAGAAATTGATCCCTTGGTCTTCAAAATTAGTTTTGTAATAGTCATAAATCATGGTAAGTACTTGCTCAGGAGGTGAAGACACATTTACATCTGTTTTAGTACAGATCTAAATCTGTAAATGTCAACTCTGCTGTGATTAGTTTAGAATCAAGGTTTGTCACTGCGCATCATAAATCCCGGAGAGACTTGTTGTACAAACAAAGCGGGGGTGATTACAGAAGGCTGGAGGAGGAAGGGAGATCATTATTAAATCATATTGGACTCCACTCTCGTAACCTCTTGTTCGCTGAGAATATAGACAGGGCAAAACTTTATAAAAATAATAACTTCAAAACATCGTCATGATGAAGGACTTACTGCATCTTGGATCTTTGAAGACTTCAAAGGAATTAAAGATATTTATGTTGATGAACAGGATCCATTCAGAGAGGGATTCTTTCATGGTTTGTATCCTAATGCCCATGTGGCTAAGACCACCCTCTTACTTATTATTGGTTGAGACTGTATAACTCGTCCGTCATGTATTACCGTATGTTTGAACAGAACCTTGAAACTGAGGTGACGATGCTAGAAAGATTATTCTTTGTAGATATTTTTGTAATATACAGTACAGTATAAAAACCTTAATTAACTGTCGGTTGTTTTTCAACCGGACTTCTGCACAACACAACTGATGAACTCCATTAAAAACTCAAGAAAAGACAAGACACATATGTGAATAACATCATGACCATATTTTGAAGTTATTAATTTATATAGTTCTCCCCCCTCTGAAATATCAGCAAACGAGAGGTTACGAGAGTGGAGTCCATTATGATGTTTGTTCAGTGAAATCATACGATACTTAACCAATCAAAGCAGAGTGGGTGTGGTTATGATTAACAAGATTTAATCACCAGAAAATTAAGTGTTTTCAGTGGGCGGGGCTTAAGTAAATTATCTAAGGTTTTGTACAGACACATACTGATGAGTACAACAGTCTAAGATCAATTTAAGAGAAACTTAAAAACATTAGTTGCTCTTTAAACATAAAAGACCAAAAACATCTGTTTTTATGTTTCCTAAAAACAAGAATACACGGTGGAGTTCAGTGGACACTTTTGGCTTCACACTGCTGACATCTGTTTAATGTGATCACAATTAACGAAATATTCCATGAGGAGGAGAGTAGGAGTGGAATACACAGTAACTATCATGCATTTGTTATAAGCATAGAGTTGTACAATAGTCTACATTTAAATAAATTCAATGGAGTATAAAAAAGGTGAGAGCTGGAGCAAATAAAAATCATTTGCAGAACAGAAAACAACACTTAACTTCACTCTGTTGTATTAAAACAGATCTAAACGTGTCTTCACCTCCTGAGCAAGTACTTAGTATTCCATACCATGATTTATGACTATTACCAAACTAGTTTTGAAGACGAAGGGATTCTGCTTCAGAGTTGGACAGAAAAGGTTAAGTTCATAGCAGTTCAGCTGCAAATCTTTAAGATCATCAGTTTTTTTTATTTATTATCTTAAACTGGAATGTGAAAATCCACTAAGATCCACACTTAAATCACTAGATATTCTTTTACTACGGAAGTCAATGAGGTGGAAACTTCAGCTGCTGACGTCACATATAACAACGTCAGAAGTTCTGCCTCAGAGCGGCTGAAAGAAAAAGACTCTTTAAGGAACAGGATGAATATTCACCCTGTGTGTTCACTATCACATGACAGAATACTCTTGAAGGCTCACGAAAAGGTCAATATCAACGTCAAGGCTGGTTTATCAGAATTCTGTGCTCACAGATTTCCATTGTCACCTTCAACAGATCAACGGTTTAGGACTGACACAGTGAGAGAGAGAGAGAGAGAGAAAGTCTGTGCATCAAATACAAAATCCATTTCCCTACTTATCTTTCACTTTTCACATCTTCAAATGGAAGCTATCAGCGTATGAAAAAAAAAGGGGTTGGAGAAATGTCACTTGTGTTGAAACTTTGTGGCCAGACTGACGCAAGAGCTCTCAGAGGAGAAATAGCTGGAGGCCGAGCAGTGAGGCAGGTGCGTCTGTGCGTCAGCGTCTGAGCAGAATGAAGACAAAGATGGGAGGAACAAGAAAATCAGAGCAGAGGGAATAAGACGACATGACGCTCCCTTACGCTGGTTAAACTACATGCGTGTCACAGGAAATGCTGGGTCACGGCAGATGGACGTGACGATTAAAGGATGTAGTCGTCAGAGATGAAACGGTAACAAAAATAAAACGTTTATTATTTTTAAAAAAGAGCTCAACGAAGTTTCAAAGGAATGAAAGATATGTAAGTAAATAAACAGGATTAATAGTTATTAATATTCTGAGAGGTACTTTTTCATGTTTTTTTTATATCAAAGCCCATATGTGGCTAAGACCGTCCTCCTACTTATTATTGGTTGGCTCAGTGCTTATAATTCTTCACTGCATGGTGTGTGTTTTTTCTGTTGTTGACAGTTTGTATGCATATGTTGAAGATTAGAGAAGCAGATTCACAATATATTTTTTCTTTCTTTTTAATCTTGGTGGATAAAGATGTAAAGCATTAGCATTAAACTTCAAAAATAAAAACAAATACCCTAAAACTGTGTAATATATATCGTAAATGTTGGGGAATAATTGTTGCAAGAACACAGAAACAGAGCGGGACAAGAATAGTGTGTGGATTAAAAGGCATTTGAGTGATGTTTCAATCAAAACAAAAACAGATGTTGCTGAATATGATACCATAGTCTTCATTCTTGTCAGCTAAGAAAACATGATGTCTTCATTGATTCTATTCTAAGTTTTTATTTGGTTTACCATTTACTGATATTCAGAATTATGCTGTCGGATAAAGCGGTTTGGATAAGCGACAATTCTCGTAATACTAGCTATAAGCCTATAAAGGATTTTATGAAAGCCATTTATTTCGTTTTATTTTAGTTAGACGAGGAAGAGCCTGTTTCCAGTTCTACACCAGCAAAACACATTTTCAAGAAATCATTTTAGACCTATAAACCCATCTTTATCGGATGTTCTTTCTCGATCGTCTGATCCATGCCTGAACAAGCAGGAACAAACACGCTCTTTAAAGGGCAAGTAATGTGTAAATCCAAATCTTCTAGCTCCCTCACATGTTTCAAATGTTGAAGTCTTGCTCTCCTAGATGCAGTAAGTCCCTCATCATGACCATGTTTTGAACTAATTACCTTTTAAAGTGTCTGAAATATCAGCAAACGAGAGGTTACGAGACCATTATGACATAATAATGAAGAACGTCCTTCTTCTGTCTTTATAAATGTCTCTTGGAGATGAAGACTTCCTGGTTTGTTGACGCGCAGTGACAAACATTGATGTTTGACCAATCACAGCAGAGTGGGCATGCTTATGGTAAACAAGATTTAATCTCCAGAAAAACCAAGTGTTTTCAGTGGGCGGGGCTTAAGCTCATTTTCTAATATTAATATTTTAATGAAAAGAGAGTTTTGTACAAACAGACACATACTGATGATACAATAGAGGTCCAAGATATATCGAAGAGACACTTAAATCAACACATTGCCATTTAAGAATTGTTATCACTGTTATCAGCTGCCTTTTTCAATCATCTTTCAGGATCTAAAGTCTATATATAGACTTCTGCTACTGATTTATCTCTGCTATATCATTTGTCACTGTGACAAAATGGTCCCACGAGCGTCAACAGAAACAGATCAAAGCTCAAAACCTTTGTTATTTATGTCAGAGTGCAGCAATCTGTCTTTGCAAGTCCTTATTTGAGTTACATTAGTAAGTAAGTAAGTAAGTAAGTAATTTTTATTTGTATAGCGTACTCTGTTTTTAAATGAGTTTTCCATCTTAAGATTCATGTTTTCGAAATATAGTATACAGGCTGTTTGCACTTTACTTTTTAGTGACATGATTATTGAGTAAAATTCATAAAAAGACATGATTTCTTCTCCCAGAACAAACTAAATTGGATCTAAACAACAGTAAGTTTGATGTTTAAACATTTTGATGTTATGTTACATCTGAATTAAGAAGGTTTTGAATGTGTATCTATTTGTATGGCTTCTGACTGCTTAAGTGACCTTTGTTCAGATAAACAACAGCACATTTACTTACACATAAGTATATTTTATTGATAGACATGTGACATTTGGCTCATGATATTCATAAATATTAACCCTTGTGTTATCTTAGAGGTAAAGTGAACCGAAGGCCAAAAAACAAATGTGATTGTTTTATCCCTTGTGTTGCTTTCCAAGATGAACGACCTTTCTGGCCTTCGGGTCACCTTGACCCTGAGATAACTCAAGGGTTAAATGTAATAAGAGCTTTAGATGTTGCACTGTGTAATGGACCTCACAATTGTTTTGTTTATTGAGTTCGACATTTTTTACAGGACCACATCATATACTGTTACTCGGCTCTCAATCTAAGAGAAAGTGGACATTAAATGAAGCCTAAATGTGTGAAAAATATGAGAAGAAAATTAGAAATGATATTATATTTTTAATCACATTTCTATTGTGCGTGATTTTAATTAATTGTATAATCATTTTAAGAGTTGTTTTACTATTCTACAGTACTTTAATTTCTCTAGGGGCCACATAACCACAGGGCACGCGGCAAATAAGCCTCTTGGGCCGACCTTACTGACGTCTGTTTTAATATATAACACACGGGTGTTTGCTGAAGACACCTTTGCCAGGTGTTAGTTGATCTCAGCTGCAGAATTCAACGATGTGTTCATGTGTTTTCGGGATTTACATGTTGGTACAAAACAGGGCATCTGTTTGGTGTGAATGTATTTTATTGAGGAGTGGAAACAAACATGACACAATGACAGGAAAGACAGGAGTGACTAACACACAGTTCCATGTCAGAATAAATGACAGTAATGACGACTAATCCTCAAAAGAGTCGGATGACGTAAAATAAAGTGCTATTGATCATGTTACACAGTCTCTGTACAGAAAAACATTTACTGAAGACACAAAAGGGTTTGATGATTTCATCATGATCACAGTTCTTCATCTCATCATAACAAGCGGAGGAGGGTTCTCATCCCGCACAGAACAAAAGCCCTTTTTTTCAAACAGTAGGGCAAACTTTAATAAATGATGAAGTGATCCATCTATTGCTCGGAGAAAAACAATGGTGTCCTTCCATGTCAAAATTGACCAAAGCAAAACATGGCGATGACTGGTTGACATTTAATCGATGGTGACTAGTACACCCATGGGTCCGGCGGTACCTGCACGGTCACGATGACTCATCAGTCTTTCTACAATCCCACTCATCCTCCTCCCCTCCCGCGTCCTCCTCCGAGCTGTCGGGCTGATTTAAACTCCTCGTCGCGGTGACAAACAGCCTCTTTGTGGTGTTTCACTGCCACACTGGCGAAGGTTTACGCTCCCCTTCAAAAAACACGATGGCGGCGCCTGCTGAGGCCGCTCTCTCTGATCAACCAATCCCCCCCTCGGTGTTTCTTTTTTTTTTTGTGCAAGCGAGGACAAAATGAAATGTCTCTGCTTGGAAGACATAAACACGGTGGCGTGATCCCATTTCACACCTTCGCCATAACACTTATGCCTCAGGGATTTTTCCAATTGCAAACATTCTTTACAAAATGTTTTTTTTTTTAATGTTTAATTTACATTTCTTTTTTCAATTATTCCAGACCGATGTCTACTTCAAGGTGTGACCGACCATGAAGATATGATTTTACAAAAAAAGGCAACTTGTAAAAAGAAACAGTAAAGTTAGAGATAAAAAAGAGAGATTGACGACTAGAGTTTTTCGAGGTGGTTTTTTCTGCCCAGTGAAAGATTTGGTAGGACTTCAGTTGCACTACGAAGCTCGAGTGGTCCTTGTGACTGAGTGGTCGGCGATTCAATCCCAGTGTGTGGTTGTTGTGGCCCTGAGCTAAACACTGAACTCAGATTTCTTCTGATGGTTAAGATGGTGGACAAAACTATCTTCAGTGTGTGCTTGTTTTGTAAAAACTTACGAATAAACCAGTGTAAAGGACAAGATAATATCTTAAAAAATGAATTTAAAATAAATCAGATCAGAAAAAGTGTAAACTTAAGGCTAGAAAACACATGAGTTACCATAAATTGTTTCAGCATAAGATTACAAATTTGGATTCTTGGTGTAAACTGTGGTTTAAGATTAAGAGAGATGAATATAATTGAAACGAAACAAACATTTTCTTCAGAAATCTTTGCTTCAGATATAGAACAATGTAAATCTTTGATACAAACTAAAGATCAGTTTTAGTCTTACATTTTGGAAGCCTTGCAAAGAAATCTATTATCCATGAAACATCAATAGTTTAGAAGACTCATCGCTATTGTTCTTTTAACAAAGAAAACACGATTTCTTTCTTTCTCTCTGTAACAATTATTTGCAGCCTTGGTGTCACTTATCTAACCTGATCATAGAATTACAATTAATCTATAAACTTTTGTACTAAAATGGTAAAAGTCATTTTGCTGGATTATAAATAGCCATAATCCAGCAAGAATATTTAGATACCAGAAAGAGGGGGCTTCTGTGATTGGCTTACTTTATCCACGACACGACGACAAAAGCAACATTTTTTTTACAACACTGGCAATAAACATGATAATGATTCTCATATTTTTATACATCAAATCTCTCCTCATGTCTCTGTTTCATTTTTTCTCCCTTTCATAATCATTACTATCAACTCGATCCATTTCACGAATTACTACAGTAATTTAATTTTCAATTTGAACTGCTCGTCATCAATATATCTTTTTTGAAATTGTATACAATATTGTCACAAAAAGTTTCACACAGCATTAACATGAAGTACGGCTCAGATGAACTGACCAGTTTTTAACATCCGTTTGGACATACAATTTCTCCACAACCCGTCTGAGTGTATCAGACTTTTGCAGTTTAGCATTGAGATTTAAGACAAGTTAAAAGACACGTTAAAGGTAAAAGGAAGCATTGACTATGGACACGAAAGAGAGGCAGGCTAGTGAAGCTAAATGCTAGCAGACCACCTCCCAACAACAAGAAACACACCAGACTCTGCTTCCAGAAATATGGTCTACAGTTCTTTCTTTTGTTGCTGCTGTTTTTCAACGTGCTCCTTTATTACCGTCATTCCCAGACCCAGAAACTAATTTCATTCTGATCATATTGAATGGAATGACATGACATGATTTTTAATCCTTTCTTGATTTTCTGCTGGTAAAAAATGACTTATTAGGACCGGCTTCGGTTAAAAAAGGATCCACTAAATCTACTCAAGATACAGAACTTCTTCACCACAGATCCATTGAGCTGCAATCCTTACATCCAAATCTTCCTTTGAGGGCTCTTGAGGTAAATGTTTCTCCTTTATTTTGTGTTCACTGATGGCTCATAATCTGCTCACTCTCTCCACAGGTTGGACACTTGCTTCCTCTCCATGATGTCATTGGTAGCTAACAACCCTGTGGTCGTGTCTCTCTTCGTACTCCAATTACGTCCGAAGAACAAATGTGAGAAAAGTTCCCTGTGGTTCGCTGGAGATGGGTAACGGATTATTTAAAGGTCCACGTGTCTCTGAACTTTATGAAGCAGAAAAACGAACGATAATTCAGGTTTGAGTGCTGGTGCTCCTCAAGCGATCCACTCTGATGAAGACTCGATGCTCAGATCTCCTCTATAGAGTCGGCTGCTACCAGACCTCTCTTCTTTCCACTGCTCAGTCTTAGGAACTCCTCACCGTCTTCACGCTTCCCTACACAGATCTGAGAATGAAGAAGAAAAATACAACAAATTGAAGACAAATATGGCTATGAAACAATAGTTATTAAAATCAAATATGCTGTTAACTTTTCAACATCTTCCAGCCTTTTTCAATCACATACAGGTTACATGTTTTTCATTGTGAGTCTAAAGCTGCAGTTAAAACTTGGGATTGGAAAATTAAGATCATTATTGTGAGATAAATGTGTTATTTTTTGGTCATTTATTAAAGGAATGGTTGAGTCACATTAAAGCCATTTATGTAAAACATTAATCAGAAAAGTTTTTTTTGCTCAAACAAATGTAATTACGTGCATTAAAAATAGTAATAATAACAATTTGACTTTGACAATGGTATTCATTTGAATTCCAAAAGTCACTCTAGAGCAGAGGTGTCAAACTCATTCCGAGTGATTGATCAGTCCAAGTCGAGGGCCAGAGAAAATGTATATTTAGCTAACTGGATGAAGTAGTGTGATTTTCAATGTAAGTGAAATATCTCTGTGTTTGTTCTCCTTTACTTAATAACTTATAACTCATATACTGTCGTTGACCGCTATCATCTCCCTTATCTTATCTTAAACACTGGCATCTTTATACTATAGGTCACCATATCAACATGAACACGAATCTACTTAAAATTAGTTGGTGGGCCTCTGGGCCTTACGAGACTAAAGTGAAGAGAAAAATGCTATCAATACCGTGTATTCATAAAACCTGAGAATTCTTACCTGAGACTCCCTCACAGCCATGAGTCCTCTCTCTCGGTTACCCGGGTTACCCTGATTAACCCTCCATACTCTCTCTCCCGGCCGGACCCTCTGAACAAAGTTAGAGGGGAAGAATCCCACCTTGTCACCACTTTTACCCTGAAAGAAGAAGCACAATTGTAAATCAGTTTTTCATTCTTTTATTCAAAGTATTCATAGAAGACAAGAACACACCATGTTTTAAAAGCTGATAACTCTGGTTAAAGCACAATGCTTTTAAGCAAACACCTACTTTAAATTCTTCAATAATGAGGTGCAAAGGTGTCAGGGCCAAATGCTTTAGCTTGCAATTTCAAAAACCCAAATACATTAACTGGAACATTATCAGAGTGATCTACTCAGAATTTCATGAAGTGTAAATGTCAGGTCATGACCAACAATAAATGTGAAAGCTCCCCCTGGAAGGACAATATATGGACGGATGTTTTACTATTCGACAGCCAATAAAATTGCTTTAAAATATTTCTTCCATTATCTAAATCCAAATGTATAAAATTGGAGAAATGGCATAGGTATTATAAAGGTTGTTGATATCATTATACATTAGCATGGATGTGCTTCTCATTAAAAGTTGCAATTTTAAGCACCTAAATTCAACCTAGGGAGTCGGTTTGATTTTGACGTTGGTTGGAAACCCAAGTGTTTCCAAGGCAGGGCTCCTCAAAGATGATGTGCATTTTGTGTACTTCCTGTCATATAAAACTGATCGATCTGAGAGCAGTTAGAAGAAAAGGTCTTGGATCATGTATTGCGTGTTATTTATTACAACAGCGATGTATAAAATCATAATAACATCTACAATCTGAACATATCAAGAAAATCCTAAAGAAATAAAACACATATATATAGCTTTGGTAAATTATTTGTATTTTTAAGCCCAAAAACGTATAGACTTATATTTGAAAAATCAAATCCGTATTACTATACAAACAAGCACGTAAACAGACAAATTAAAATGTTACTTGTTACTGTCATAATATTCAGGTTGATTTCCGGAAAGCCTCCTTACACTTGCAGATGAATGGACTGCCTTTTGTCTTGCCTATCTGGATGCACTCAAACTAGGACAACCATGATACACTTGAGCCCGTTTACACTTTTAAAGTACTATACATGCAAGAGGTTGTAATCATAGACACAAAGCAAGTAGTTTACCCTGTCTAGCCAATTCTGGTCCCATGACTTCTGGCCAAGAGCCGTGAAATTATTATATTCTGTTACACACTGTTTCAAAATGATATTTGTTTATTGTTTGTCATTGTTTTCTTAATCAATTATTGTCACGGCTTGTCATGCAGGGCTGATGGTGTGTTAAGAATAGCCGCTGTTGTCGGCGCCTCGGGTCCTCCGTCGATCAACACACAAACCAAAGAGCCACTAACTTACTCACGAAAAGTAATTATACATCTTGATCCAACCTCTGTTTCGACAGATTAGATATTTTCTATATACATTCTAATTATGTCTAATTGCTTTGCTATGGCCTCGAACCTTTTAGAGCAAATAAAGACTCAAGGTCACACAACACCAGATAAAGCATCACATGATCGGTGAAAAACATTTGTGTAATCCTCAGGGGACTGTTTTGTTTGTTTGTCCAAATCCAGAAAAAAATGGGGCAGTAAAAAAAACCTCAGCCCTTAGAGGATAGTGACATAACTTGAAACTAAAACTGTTAATTAAAAAATATGTGACCTTAAATGGAATGAGATTCATCTTATAAGCCATTGGTGTTGGCAGCCGACAGTGGTCGATATGGCTAAATTCAGAGCCAAAGTTAATTAGCCTCAGAAACTGAAATGTTTGGAACAGTTTCAGTGTCGAAAGATGAGGAGATCTACCACATATAGTGTGTTTAGATACTTCTCTTTCAATAGCCATTTTGTTTTGAGGGTTTGTCTGTTTCTTTTATTGATGCATATTGGAAAGTCTAAGAAATTATTCCAAGTACTGTAGGTGTCGCTATATACCTCTCTTACCTACTCACTTCGATGTATTTGATATAACACTCTGAAAGAAAACTCTTAAGTTGTAGAATTTCAAATGGTACATTTGTGATATATCAGTCATCAGAATTTGCAGCACATTAAACTTATCAATGAAAGATTATCCATTTCGCTCAAGATGTCGATCAAGTCAGTAGAAAAGTAGTGTTACTGCACAGATCTGGGCTAAAATGAACAACTTTGCCAAACATAATTTCCAGTCAATCCCCGGACAATCATCATCATTAATATATGCTATCCTTACAATAATGGAGAAAGTCATCGGGCACACACTTGTACATACACACCACAAGTACACATTTATTTCCATTAGAAGGCAGTGAAAGTCATTACTGTGGCAATAAGGACCTCTTTGAGGCTGCAATGTTCCTTCTTTTCATTTGGTTAAACCCTCTCAGTGTTTTTCAGAGTAAATTATCTTCTATTTCCGTCCTCGGCAGTTTGTTCACGTGATGCAGGTACACTGAAGCCTCAAATTACCATATGTGAACAATTCAACTCGCTTAAATACTCGGCTGTTTTACTGAAAGAAAAGAAATGAAAACCCACCTTCCACCACTCTTCGTTCGAGTCGTCGGTGACCTGGACTCGATCCCCCGGACTGCAGAATAAAATACAGGATAAGGAAAAGGAGAGATAGAAGACACATGAGTGCAAGAACACAAGATAGCATGAGACAGAAGGAGCTATGTGGTCTCCACAGAAGCACCTGAAAGGTCTGAAGACTCTTTGGGTCAGTCATGGCTGACCGACACAACCCTTCAAGTCCAATATAAACAAACCTTCACTTAACTGGTATATGTATTAACACAAAAATGTTGTCTGATCAATTCTTTCTCTTTCTTCTTCCTCTGTTAAATAGTGTATTCCTCATGTTCTAATTTAGTTACGATTATGATGAGCAATAATTAGATATTCAGTAGCGGTAATGGTATTGTTATGGATTTTACTACTACCTAACCATAACTGTCACTAGTTCTATCCCAGCAGTGTTCAATCGGGGCAACGTACATACATCATTGGTCTGGTCAACAAAATGTCTCCAGGTTGTCGTCACCTCTATGAAAATCATCTCAATATGCATAGAGGTCTCAAACATTACTGTCTAGAAGGTTCCGAAGCAAGGCACCTTGGTAAACATGACCTGGATGAATGAAAATCTAAAGGGAGACATCTCTTGATACTTTCACAGCTATGTAACTTTGGGCTAGGCTCGGGGGCATCCCCATAGTTGGTCATCTGATGGTACTGCCCTGGTACAACACATCATGAGTTGTGAACACAATGCCCTTCATGGAGGCTGACCCAGACCCGAACAAGTGCCGATAAAGTCTCTTGCCTCTTTAGCCAAAATGACAGATTCCTTATCGTGTAGAAACAAGCGGCTTGAATACTTGATTGCTGATGACAACTGATTTTCCTCCTCTCCATCCTATCCCACAGCATCCAGCGGCCACCAAAGACCTGGCACACCTTCTTCTTCTTCTTGTTTTCAACTGTTCTATCAGCCCTCTAATTGTCGTCTGCCATGTGTTTCTCCCAGACCTAATCTTCTCCTGCCAGTTTGGACTTGGCTCACAGTATCCCTGTGCCATAGCGGAGTGTTTGCCTGTGTAGTACCTGGCATCCATCTCCTTACTGAGGCAAAGGTAGAAGCAGCACGCCTGACATCGGTGGGGGATCATCTGAGACATCTGGCTAATTCAAGCCACTTCTTTACCTGCACATGTAGCAACCTCTTGAACTGAGTAGTGTGTGATACAACCAAACTGAAAGCAGTCAAGCTTTCAGTTTGTTGGCCCGTCAATGATGAAGTTACTTATTGATATTTATTATTATTATATGTTGCAATTGTTGGCGTTGTTGAGTCTTCTGGTGCAAGATTACATATGCATGTTCGAGGCACCTGAAAAATCTAACATCCCACCCTTTTATAACTATATAAAAGAAGGGGTGAGTATTTGATCCATGATTCTTAAAGAAATCTGATCCAATCTAATTCTGATCCGTTAGAATTGGTGGAATGATAACAGTTTCTCCTTTGGAATTAGAATTCCACGTTCCCTTTTTCCATGTCTTAGGTATGCCTTTTTTTCATGCCACTTTCATCAGCTTCCTGAGAAATTTCAAGATGCCTGGCTTGTTCTTAAAAGGGTTGTATGGAACGCGTGGGGCCCTGGGGCTGATGCATTTCTTCATCATTTCATTGTGGTCTCAACTGGAGGATGGATTGACGGCACGTGTTTCTTCTTACTGGTAATTTGAAAGTCCATGTTGAAGTTTTGTCAAACTAATAGGCATCGCTGAAGAATGCTGCACTAGCTCAAGCTCTTTTTTTCTCAGATGCTCTGCAGCGTTGCAAGGTCCTGCTTATTGTTACCCTGCAGAACCTTAACTCCGTTATTTCTTTTTTTTTCTTCTTTTTTTATACTACATCGAGATACCTGCTGTTTGCTTCATTTATTTTATCGGTATGTTTACTTTCCTTCCTTGTTGTTGATGTCATTAAAATATCTTCTGTCATCAATAAACCTATTTTTAAGTAGTCAATACATAATAATTATATCATAAAAATATAAACTGCACAGCCAATCATGTTCCTCCTGGACCTCGAGCGATATTCCTGCTATTTTCATAATACAAATTTTTATCAAATACTGTATTGCCAAACTTTAAATACAATCTTCTGCCTTTGAACAATCACGATGATTAAGATGATAAGATGCTTGTTCTAGAGAAGAATAGCAAATTGAAGAGCTGAGCGAATCAATAAGGTTCTATTGCACAACATTAAGAGTAATGATTTGTTTTTATAAAAATTAAGTTAAGATTGGTTTCCTCTGGGCTCTCCGTAAGTAAGCATTATATGGTACTTTTCAGTGCCTAACAGACATGATTGAAAGTGCTTTGAACTGAAGTGCCCATGATTAAGCTTAGGTGTTATGTCAGATGTTAGTCACAGCGCTAAAAACTGTGTTAGTGTCTTGCATAACAAGTTAAAGGCAAAGGATCAGGACTTGTTTTTTTAAATGAGATTGTTTTGTATCACCAAATCATATCAAGTTGGAACTCTTTATCCTATCTAAAAATACTGTACTGTTCAGCTGAAAGTTCTGCATTTTTCCTTTAAAAAAAAAGGGATTTTGTTTAATTTCTTTATGTATTTTAAAGTTAAGTTAAAGCCAACAAGGGACTTATCAATGGTCCATGAATCTGGAGTCAACATCTTTATATAATAAACATATGAGGCTCCACGTTGCGACCTAATAGGTGTAACATAAAAGCGGCCATGCATGGGTGCGACCAACTATTCACTGGGACACAGTGTTCCACTTAAACAAGGAGAAGCTGTTGTCCCACTTGTCTGCGCTCACTTCAGGATCCCTGCTCGCTCTTCACACACTCACACACATGCTTTAACGCAGTTACACAACTCATCAGCTACAGTAGCTTAAAATGCATTTATCTGAGTTTGTCATAATGCATCTCTTTCATCTCTACCCTGTGGTGTGCAACACATTTTTATCTTACACCTGATCAGTAAATACTTCCATGCAATCCTTCATCTTTTAGTCATACTCTTAGCTTATTTGCTTCCACTCTTCAATCCCGCTCGTTGTCATCTCCACGCTGGGATTTACATATTTTTCAAGTCAAATTGAAAGCGTGACGTCACATGATGCATTTTGAATTCATACATATCCTCAGATTGCTGCAGGAACCTTGGTTGCTCTGGATCCTAGACTTTTCTACTTCTTCTCTAAAGTAAGAACACCCAGCAACAACATGAATATTTTATATTTTCTCTGGAGTGTTTGTCTTTCTTACAAAATACATAACTTCCGAGTCTATTTATAACCAGGACTTTCACTTGTGCTTTTAGTCTTCATGTTGGAATTCTGTCGTCAGAGAATCCTCTTCAGGTATCTTTCCACTACCATCCCATCATGTGCTCCTCTTGAGCAAGACACCATTCTCTATGCACCCTCAGATACCTTCATTATGTCGCACATTGTTGTGACAGTCTGGCTTTCTGTTGCCAGTCTGCAACAATGTTTTGATCAGAATCAGGGTCACTGAGGATACAAGAGATTGCTGGAATATTAGACTTTATAAAGATTTTCTCTTCATCTTTTCTCTTAGTCTGTGCTTCTAATTTGATTAATTCAGCATAGTTGAGGTCAACTTATAACTAAGATGTCCCATAAAATTGGATTTTTATTTAGTATATATAAAGACAATACATCAAATATTGACTTTTAGCTGATATATTTTTTACTCACTTTATTTTCTTGAATGTCCCATTAACATCAAAGTTAAAAGGAAATAACTTTAACTCTTGTGTTCATTTGGGTCAAGGTGACCCAAAGGCACAAAAACAAATGTGTTTGAGGTATCCCTTGTGTTGTCTCTTGGTCAATGTGAACAACCTGCACCACTGCATATGTATTTATGGAAACCAGGTCGTTCACCTTGACCCAGAGACACCACCACCCAGAATTTGTGTGAATTTAATTTGTTCCTTCATATCCGACTATGAATATTGTAATAAAAGCTTCTATCACAGCCAGAGTGCTGCTTAGAAAATCACTTTCCTTCCAACTTTTAACTAAGGAAACCACAGTAAAATTGCCCATGAATGCGACGTCTTATACCTTTGTTCCTATACGCTCTCTTCATTCTTCACTTTGAAAAGCCGTTCGTATTTAGCACTCCACTTCCTCCACCTTCTCGTTCTCCTTATATATTCTTCTCTTTTCCGCTGCTTCTTCCCTTTCATCTCTCTGCTGCTCTGTCTTTATCCTCTCCCCTGCTGGGATCCAAGCTCTGTCGCGAGCTCTACGTGGGGACAGTGACGGGCTCAGCGTTTATAATTAGTCTTCCTTTAGGACGCTCTGGCAGCGTCCTCTGCAGATGGTGCCGGCAGTTTCATCACCGCTGCACCAGCCACGGGGTCAGAAACAAAACAAATGAATCCTGAACTTTTGGGTCATTTCTGTTGCACACATGGAACAAACACCTGCACACACGTCTTTACTCACTGCAGTTCCAGGTCGTTGTGTTCCTGAGGCAGGAACTTGTACAGAGCTACGTAGGTGTGGATGGAATGGACTTCGATGCGCTTGGGAACCTGGATAGCGAGACCAATAGAAGTTGGATTAGATGACAATAACAGTTTACAATTCATGCATAGAACCCAAATGAATTGTCTGCTTTTTAAGACTGATTGAGAAGATGTTACTTTTTTCCTTGACCAACATTTTAGACATATTATTGTGGACCAAGTGAAAACCAATAAAGGCTCTGTCACACAAACACAAGAGTAGAGTGATGCATCAATACGTCGAGAAAAGAGTCGGGATATATCTTCTAAATGTCTGCAGAGGACGAGAGCAACTTTCTTGCTGACAAGCACTCAAGATGAGATTATTACATTGGCTGCTAACATCTTTGATTCCAGCATCCAAGAGATCCTGTTTAAGGTGTGCTCTACCACGCAGCGCTGTTTGTCTCGAGAACAGGCACAGAATGATGTAAACAATATAAAGAAGTAATACATGAGCGTTGTGTGACAATATCCCAACATTTGTCTCGCATTTCTTCAAAGACCTGCCACCCGTCACGTTCACAAGCTTGGATGTTACAAGCCTGCTGAGGAAGCTTGGATGTTTACAAGAGGATGCTTCATGAAACATGTATGGTTCCAGGAGAACATCAGTGAGGATTCTCAAGCCATCTTAGCAGGTCTTGATCGATCAAAAAAGGCGATCGAAAAGCCAATAGACCAAGCCACACTAGAAGGACAGGCTGGATCGAGCGAGACTGGGGGGTTGTGGCTGAACCATGGAGCTCCTTCTTAGGTGGAGTTGCACGGGAGAGAGTACTGGTCACGGTGCCCGGTCCTAATTGTGGTCAATCTGCCATGTGTCCTCAAGAACTGGCTTAACAGTTACAAAAAACAAAAAAAAAACTCCATCTATGAAACGGACAAATGGGGATGTTGTTGCAAGAACTGGAGCTGGAAACATAAGAACAGTAACAACCAAACTGGTGAGTTTGTTTGCCGCCGGATTCAACCTTGATCTAGATGTAGAGACTTTATCTGACTATCTTAAAGTAGAGCTCATGCAGGAACTGTCAAAAGATCGGCTATGTTCATTTAAAGTTTCTTCTGAATGTAAGGAAGTGAATGAAATCCATAATCCTCCTATATTGGCGGACAGAACTCTTTTGCGACGCTACTATGAGCCGCAAAAGTCACCCATCAGTCAAGTTTTCGAACAGCATCAATTGCTCACTAAACATTCAAAATAACTGTACAGGTTTTTTTCTATAACTTTTATGGCCTGTGTTTGGGCCAGAGAACATGTGACAGAGTTTACCGTACAGTGATCGACAATCGGCTAAAAGTACTGTGATATACTGTGACTCCTAGAAACCTTCCTTTCAAAACAAGACCGTCATCAGACAACATCGTCATCGGAATTGTTCGGGGTAGATTATTATTAGCGATTCTTTGGAGGTAGTCGCTAGATCAACTTATAAATATAAGCACAGTTAATGCTGACTGGTGCAATTAACTACAAACTTAATGGTAACCCACGTCTTAGTTGGACCAACGTATAAGTACACTAGACACACATGCATCGCTAGGCAGTATGAGAAGTCTGTAAGGAATAGAAAAATGGGAATATTGATCATTCTTGAGAGCTTGACTGGTCCTCCGTTACTAAGGAGGAACAACTGGGCAATTATAGTCTTACAGAGCAATCCCTTAATTATATCAATTTACCAGGAGATGCTGTTGTATATGTAAAGCCTCACTAACAATAATGTTATCAGGTGCTAGAAGGAGGTGAAAACGAAAACATCTTCAACCTGTACCTTCAAAGGCATATCTTGAAAAGGAGATATCACAGAATGATGGAGTCAGCATTATAAAGAGCTGTTTTATACCATTAAAAGTGGAGCTTATAGAGTAGGCTATACTGCAAACAACCAGCTAGTAAGAGTCACACCGAAATCAAGTCTGTGAAACAGTTAAAAAGCAGTCCAACTATAAAGCCATTAGTCTCGAAAAAACTACAGCTGAACTCCTGATGTTTGCAACCCTAGGGAAATTTACTCATTACCTATTAAAGACAAAGTGGGCAAGCTATGTAATGTCGCCCAGTACAGGCCTATAGATGTAGTCAGACTATTCTCTGAAGTACTGGAAACTATACTGCTTGATAGGCTTATAATTGTCATTGACTCTTTGGATAATCAATTGGGTTTTAGCGTAATCCTGTGTATTTATGCCCTTAAAGAAATGGTTGGTATGAATAAAAATCTGAACTTTTCACTTTTAATGTGTTCCATTGATGCACACAAAACATTTGCTAGGTAACCAGTAAGAAAAATAGTGGGTGAAATGGGAGTCTTTCTGCCCGTTTTGGTTTTGTTCATTGTGTGAGACAGGGGAGCATATTGACCCTCTTTCCCTTCAACCGGTATCACGGCGACTTGCAGCCTGTGGGACTGGTTGTTGTCTCTAAAAACAGCTGAATGTCTGCTCTGTATACGATTCTGATCACAACATAAAATAAAAATCCAGCTGTGACGCATGAGAGAGGACTTAAAAAAAATGACTTTCCCTACCTTTAATCTGTCAAATAATAATACTGCTGCCTGTGAAAAGGTCGAATTTCTCTGTCACAAAATACATGACCGATGATGATGGTATCAGAAGTCAGTGCTGCAATATGTATTCGCAGGCTATACACCTTTTTTCAAGTTCAGATTATGTCAAAACAGGCCAGTCAGACAGAAAGAGATCAAACATATTCAGGCTGGCACAGATTAGAGAACAAACCCGGGATGAATATTGTGGGAAAGCAATGACGAGTCACTTCAGTGTGGCACCATGGAAAGCAGCAACATCTGCTTCAGTTTGATGTTTTCACATGAACTGCCAAGGAGAGCATGCGGTCCCCATGTTAAACCATCTGGAGCCAAACACTCCTCACCTCTATGGACGTCTCTGCCTGGCCATCGCTGACTTCCTCCTCTTCCTCCTCCTTACCCTTCTCCCCCTCATTGTCGGGGACGGGGGGGCCTGTGGAGGTCGAGGCAGATCGTTAGAAAGTGTGAGGCGAGAATGTGCTCAAACGTATGCAGTCAGGCATGTCAAAGTTTTCCACTGACACGGTAGATCTCTCTCACACACCTGCAGACACGCACAGGTAAACACGGCATTTGCATGGACACACACACAGATACGGACACACGCTTATACATGTTTACCCCCCGTCTCCTGAGAGATCTCTTCGTCCATGCTGCTGTGGCTCTGCATCCTCTCATCGCCCCCTTCCCCCTTATCAGAGAGCACAGATACGGAAAGATTTAGTGGACGCAGCGTGAGGCCAAAGAAAAGTGTCTTTGCATTGAATTATTTAAATTCAAGGTCTACGATGTGGAACTTTTGTGAATAATTGATTCGCTGCCCTCGATGTGTTAAGAAGTGAAGCATTCCATCCACTCCCCAGCCACCAGACAAACAAGACCAAACAGTTAAGTAAACTTAAAGGTGTCAATGGAAAATTACATTCTCTCTTTCTGAATTTCACCATGAAAAACTGCTGATTTGTTTTTTACATTACTGGCAATACAGATGTTTCCGATTCTGATAACTATAAATAGATATTTTGAAATGAATTTGCCGCTTTTTTTTGTCTCTGGGTCACATGTCAACGACCTCCCTTGTTTCCATAAATACACATGCAGTGGTGGAGGTTGATCATTATGACCCAGAGACAACACCAGGGATTTGTTTTGGGGTCTCTGGGTCACATTGACCTTGAGATAAGGGTTCAGAGAATTAACTAAAAATACAACTTTTTTAAAACCATACATGGTCCTTCCTAGTTTCCTATTCATGTCGCCCTCCTAAGGTCCCAAGGTCAAACTAAAAGACTAATAATATAAAAGTAGTTTTGAAAGTTTTACATATTCTTTTGGAGTCCTATCTACCTTTTCACTGGTATTTCTTTTAAGTATGGTATTCCCTCAAAAAACTTGTTTTGATCATAGTTTTTCACTTAAACACATGTAAATACATGTTTGACATTAAATAATAATCAAAAGGTTCAAGATAATTTTAGGTATTTTTCAAAATGTCATGGCCCAAGAAGACCTTGTTATATTCAATTATTCCCTTGTTTTTCTTCAGTTTTCACGTCATATAATATGTTTATTCCATCTTTATTTCTGCTTGGCCGTCCATCAGAAATCACAATATATAGTGTGGTTATTTTATAAACCATCCCTGATCAAAATTTCACATATTAGGTTGGTCAGTTGGTCATTTACACTAGGACAGGAATTTATCACAATTATTATTATTATTATTATAATTATTACAGTCAAAAACATCTCTTTATGCATAAACAATTTCACGAACAAAAACAATAAATTAAAAACAATTTATTGCTTCTCTTAGAAAACAGTGTTATGGGTATAAATTGTGTTTAAAAAACTTTGTAATTATGGAATAAATTATGGTTCCTTGTGCTTTATTTAAACTTTCAGCTGGCTATGATAAAGTTTTTGTTTTTTTAATTAAAATCTTCTTTTTCTGTTTGTATTGTTTCCCCTAAACTTATTGAAACTTCCTTTCTGAAACCACTGATCTAAAGATTACCAGGATTTTAGGAAGTTTCCCTAGAGTGCTGCAACCTTTTTTTATTTGTTTGGAAAATTTCCAAATTGAAAATGTGGTGCGATGAAGGTTTGTTTGGCTCTGTTTGGATGGGTCACACACTCGTCATAAGTTATAATAATATCCCCAAAAAACAGATCATCTGATCAGCTCATACCAGGCTGCGCGTTGGTGACTCGGACAAACTGCCAAAACTGGAACGGCTCATCTGTGCCAAGGACGTCCCAAAACGCAAGGCAGCGTACACTGGGTCTACACGACACCGCACAGCCTCTGAAAACACACACACACACACACACACACACACACACACACACACACACACACACACACACACACACACACACACACACACACACACACACACAACCATGACTGCACAGTGAGATTCAACTGTGCTACTCTGGCAGAACCAGAGGGTCTGAATTAAAAATTGGTGCAAAGTGACCCACTTTAAATCTTCAATTGTTAATGAGGCGTTTTTAATCATGCTCACATTTTTACACAGAGGTTTATGGTTAGAAATGTGTCACCCCGATATATAGGAGGTCGTGATCGAAGAGGAAAACGATTATTATGTTTCCCCCTGATTTAGTTTATCTCAAGCAGAGCAGAATTAATCTCCAGAAACAAACAAATGGACATTTTTTCTGTGTTTAATTTAGTAGAGTTTCAAAGGACGGTCGTCATCTTGGGGAATGTTATGTCCCCCGTGAGGTCTGCTGCCCACGGCAGTGCTGCTGGGCTGGCTGCACATTGACGTCACACATCACCACGCACATGTTTCTGTCTTAACGAATGCAACCAAAACAACATCTTTTCAGAATTCATCACAATTCCAATAGGAGCCAAAAAGTGGGTTGAAAAAAGTCATGAACCGTACTTAAAGAGTTATTATTCTGTGAGTGTATGAAAACATGGTGGCCTAAAATGTGAGTTGTCATCATTAAGATCAAATATTTAACTGGGTGTGAACTCCAACCTCAAAGCCTTTGAAATGATTATTTAAATCCCTCGGTGAGATTAAATAAAGCTCAAGAAAGAAATGTTTGGCTTTGGCTTGCTCTGTCCTCTCTCAGCACTTTCAAATCAA
This sequence comes from Callionymus lyra, assembly GCF_982586985.1. Lineage (NCBI taxonomy): Eukaryota > Metazoa > Chordata > Actinopteri > Syngnathiformes > Callionymidae > Callionymus > Callionymus lyra. The sequence goes on along the minus strand of NC_141832.1, from coordinate 22,569,708 downwards.
AACAGTCATGATAATGTAATATTTTGTTCATGGTGACGATTAACACATCGCTTGCAGCTTCAAGTGTTGTGTACTTGAGGTGACACAATGATACAACTGCTTTGCCAGATGGGATCGTCCAGGCCTGGACTGCCAATAGACTCATCATTTCTAAGACGAGTCAGCGTTGACCCACTCATCGTAAAGTGTCGGAAGGAACGCTGTGTATTATTCACGCCTGCCGAACCATCCACTCAGATGTCGTAGTGTTGAACTCGGTGTGCGATCGGAGCCGTAGGTTAATTACACTGGGATGCATGTACGATATAAAGATGTGCCGGCGTGAGGCGACGACCGTGAATCAGCGAGGCATGCGGTGTTGAGATGCTCTCATAAAAAAGGAAATCTTAAGCACCTCGGTTGCTTTCAAGGAATCTGATCTTTCTCTCTCCAGGAATGTAAGGCTCTACTGTCTACACCCGCCCCACCTCACGAGAGATATCTGATGTTCCTCAAGGACTCTGTTGAACCACTTCTCCAAGTGCCCCAAAGACCACCTGCACTACTGTTGCATTCACCTTCCAGGCATGTTCTTAGCTCTTCTTTGAGCACCTGGAATTTTTCCAGTTCTTTTTCCATCATTTCGTTATATCTCAGGATGGGAACATCTACCACAACCGCCTTCATTGTTATTATATTTGTACAGGCTTTTCCCTGATTTTCTAGGACTCCTGTGTTTGTCTTATGTGTCTTGATCTTTTCAAGTTTATATTTAACTGTGTATTGATTTTGATTGTTAAAGGGCTTTATGACCCTGGTCTAGAAAGGCGCTTGACAAATAACCTTTACTTTACTTTACTTAGCTGCTCATCTATTGTCACAACTATACAAACAGAGGACCTGTGTGGTATTAGATAGTCAATTTTAAGAGAAAGATTTGTTTCATTGAGGGATCTACGGTGGCCCAGCGGCACAAAACAAATGAAAAAAATATGAAACAAAAAGGAAAATTTCCTGAAAGAATTTTTACAAATTCTAAAACAAAAGTGTATTTCCCGTAAACTAATTTACAAATTCAAAAAAATTAAAAATTAAAATAATTTATTAACTTTGACACAGGCTTTTCTTTGATTTTCTGAGACTCTTGTGTTTTTCTCTGTGTTGTCTTTTACAAATTTACAAACTATTAAACTTATTGAAGTTACATTTTACGGAAACAAACTTACAAACTCTGAGACAAAAGTGAAATTTCATTCAACAAACAAATTAACAAACCTGTGAAACCACATAAAGGAAATCATTTTGATTCAGCTTTTTAAAAAATATATGTTTCAGGAAATTAACTCTTGTTTCAGAATTTGTAAATTTGTTTCAGGAAATTGTATTTTTGTTTGGGGGTTTGTAACTTTGTTCAGGAAATTGAACTTTTATTTCATAGTTTGTAATTTTGTTTCGAACTTCTGGGCCACCGTACAGATCAGCAACGTTAAAACAAGCCTGAGCTTTAGTTCGCAGTGAAACATAAGCATCACCATCAAATGACATTCACTAAAATGAAAGCCATGAATTTAAAGAATGATTAATTTAAAAGAGTAACACGAAGAAAACATTTTTTCATGTACATACTTTCCGGTTGTGAGCTGTTCCTCCTGGTTTTCCGCTCCTGGCTTCATGTTGACAGGTGAGATGGACTCCTGCTTTTACTAGAGAACACGCACTAGCACACGCACCAATCTAAAAATAAACCAAACGGCTAGACGACATCACAGAACAGAAGCGTACAGAGACCGACAAAAACACTGACATGAACACACTCACCCATACACACACACCTAGGACACACACAGGGAAATGCTCACCTTGGCTTGTCGGGACTTCTTTGACGACCGCCAGCTGGTCAGTGACTAGCATCGGTGAGCTGAAGTTTCGCTTGAATGCGCCGGCCTGATAGAAGAGAAGAAAGCATTATTTTCTGGCCATTTCAGTCCATTCAGTTGTTATTAGATTCACCATTAGTAATGTGGGTTTACTCACTGGCTCATTTCTGCATCGAAGGAGCTAATTTTTTTAGACCTACAATTAAAAGAAGTACTCTCCAACAGATATTTAAACAGTAAATTAACTAAGTAATTTTTGTGCAGAAGGGTTACACATAACAAGTGGTTCACTGCATGTGCGTGTGTATTTGTACGCTGGTAATTTCACACTGAATTTAGCAGAGTAAGTGTTGCAGCTGAGATATCGGCTTTTCTTTGCCTTGACTTGCAAATGAGCCGCTCTCTTTGTCCGATTATGTCCGAGAGAGAAACAATCTGTGGGTAAAAAAATGCACACAAAAATCATTTTGTTCCAGTAAAGGTGTTCTGAATCTGTCACAATGCATTGCTGCCTTCTCCTTCACCCTCTAGTTCCAACACACAGATTTTAGTATTCTTCAAGTGGCTCACTGTGCTCAAGAGTCTAGCAAGGAGTTCTGTGAATAAACACAAAACAGCTCAAATCAACCATCATTTATATTCAGAATATTTTGTTTCACTTAAGTACTACACATACATGGTACAATAATACATGTTTGGGATTATTGTTTCTTAAAATTAATTTCATTTTGTCATGTCTTGTCTCACTCCCTGGTATGTACCTTCTCTATTTCTAGTGCCAGAGTCTACGATTTGTCGTTTAATTCAGCGTGTATTTTGAATCACCGTTCCCTTTGTTTTCTGAGACCACCTTTTGTTCTCCACCCTTCTTGTGATGTGATTTTAATTTCCTTTGGAGAGAGTGAATTGGAAACTTGAAAAACTTCTCCCTTTTGATAAAATGGATTTAATTTGGAACTATTGTGATTAAACTGTGATTAGTCTGTAATTTGATTGTTGCATCTGCATTCGGGTCGCGGTTTAGTCAACACCTCACAGATGAATGGATTACTTCCACTGGTTAAGAGTTATGGAGGTTAGGACATTTTTTTATGTTACCTTCATTTCATTTTAAACAATGCTGCTAATGTCACATAAACATAAATGATGTTGGTGGTCTAGATTTCTCATTTTACAGTTTAATTTGAAACTTCTCTATGCTATTTTGACCCCTTTATCTCCTAATTTTGTTGAAATTACCTCCGAGCCAAATGTTAGTTCAATAATTCTTTCAATGGATTTTCAAAAACACTTTCAGGAAACTTTAATGGGACAAGGTAAAGACTCTATTATTTGATCATATTAAGGTGGTGTTCTGGATCATCTGAATCCTGAAGACTCACAGTAGCGAGAGCTAATATTTCTTGTATTACTTGAATGTAAAACAGCAACTAATGTGTTCATCAGAATGTGTCCCTTTGAACTAAACTCTCTTTTCATTGAAATCTTTATATAACAATGTGAAGCCTGTTATTAAATCATAATGGGCTCCTCTCTCATAACCTCTCGTTCGCCGAGATTCCAAACAGGGGAGAACTTTATAAAGTAATAACTTCAAAACATGTTTATGATGAGAGACTTTACTGCATCTTGGAGAGGAAAACTTCAAGAAGAATACAAAGTTTGAGTTGGACATTAGTTGCCCTTTAAGCAAACAGATAAAAAATAGATACTGAATGTCATAAATAATTTAGCACTTATGTATTTATAGAGCAACAGCTAAATGTCTCCTCGCATTATACTCATTGTTGACAGCACAAACAAAAGGCATTTGCTTTGTAAAATCTATTTTCAGTCCACTTGTCATTTAAGATTTTCCGTGTCAACTATACGTTGCTTCGAGAGGGTCATGCATTATGTAAATTAGAGTTTAATAGCATACTGTAGCAGTGATGCTAAATTTTTAAAAAAAGGAAGAGGGCTTTTCTAGTTAAAACATTAAAGTCATTAACTTTTGAAAATGTGTAATTACACAATTTTACAGCAGTACATGCGCTTTCTACGTATCAGTTGAGGGCAAATATGCAAATAAAGTTTACTACTAATTTTAAAGCTGATGTTGATGGTATGAGTTTAAAGAACTGGCCGTTCACACCTTCGTGGATTAAGAGAGATTTATCTCGAGGCAGAAAGATTTGTGTTTTTGAGCCGCATCAGCGTTTCACATATTTTTGGAGGAGTGGAAACAGCTGGCTCCTGCTCAAATGTATCTGTGTCTTGTCAGCATTTCCATTGCGCACATGCTCTGCGTACTGACCTACGGGAGAAAAGTCCATATATGAAGGGAAATGTATCCTTTCCAGAAGCAATCCTTATTTTCAGCGACACGGCTATCAATCATGGAAAACACATGCGATGAGACCTTTACCCTCAAAACTGTGGTCACAAATCCACAGTCCTGTCAATGTTGGTCAACCAGCCAAGTTGCCATGGTGACAGATCATCTGACCTCGACCTTTTGTCCAATGCTATCAGGTCTGCAAGTGCAGAACATGTTCTTATAATGAGATTATTAATATTAATAGGGTGCATGAACCCAACCTGTTTATCATTTTGCACACTTTCTCCATCTTGGCTTATTTTAGAGGCTTGGATTGTTTGTAGTTTCCTACTAAAGGTAAGTCGGTTCAAATTTGTACTACCTAGTAGTTATTAGGACGTTTTTCCCACCGCATTTATCCACAAGTATTACAGTATTTATCTCCTGGTGGGTGAGGGCTGTGTGGACCGCAAGCCATTCTGCAAATGTACATACTGATGATGATCCACAGTGGCATTGATGCATTGTGGGCAAATTGGGGTGGGGGTCACAGGTCGATTGTTATTAAGGATGATGGTTGAGTACACTTTACGTGAACTCGTTATTTTTTTTTAATTAACTATTGCTCAGTTTATATTTCATGATTCAAAAATGTGAACCAAGTTTACGGTTCCAAAAATGAACTAGTTCATAGTTATTTTTTCCAAATTACTTATCAAACATATTACCACAGCCCATATATAGAAGTCAGCATTCATCTGATCAGTTTTCACAGTAAAATGATTCATCAGATTGCATGTCATATCAGAAAAAAGTTTATTGTCAGTTTTGTAAAACCAACCTAGGAATCATGTTGTGTAGTGGAATACAGCCTAGAATAGAATTCATGAAATAACTATTTATGAAATAAGGTAAATAAAATAAGTGATGTGTACATTAGAGGGGGCGTTTAAAAATGAAATAACTGAATCCGTTCATGTTTCGGATCCAATTTTGAATCATAACGAAGCAGGGTTTAAATGGGGGCAGCATTTCCCACTCTTTCTTTAGCACTTTCAGCCGGCATAAGCTCCAGCTTTCGCTGCCCTCACTTGAAGATTTTTTTTTTTTTAAGTCTTCACAGAAATGAAACATTTTCCTATTCTCATCAATATGATAAAACTTGTTTGAATAAATATAAGACAAATCCTCGTCGATTTGTCGAGTCTGTTGTCCTTTCTGCTCTCTGTTTGGACAAGGCAAACAGTTGTGCGTCACTGGTGGCTGGTGTTGCCAGATTGGGTGTTTTTTATGCATTAAAACATGAACACAGTGGGGTTTTTTAAGGCTCTGTAGAAATCTGGCTACCTATTGCATGAAGATGAACTCAGAGTGTGCTGTTCACAGACATCAGAATGAACCCATTTACAATAGCATTTGCCAGGCAGTAATACAGTTCACGTTCGTCCAAAATAGTATATAAAACTAGTTAATAAAATATTGTTAAACGCTCAAACTGAGGACTTCATACAGCATGGAACTTTTGCCTGAAATAAGGATATGTTAAGGTTGTCTGTAAGGACCTCAGGCCTCAAACTTTGTGACATGATATTCCACAGCCCTCCATTTTTGGTCTGAGTTCTGATAAATGCAGGAATATCAAGAGACTCCATATTTGTTCAAAGTCAAATGGTAAAAGAAACAAGTCCATCACATCAAATATGTATTATCTATTTTTGGCATCTATTTAAAAATGTGTTATGTCTATACTTTTTACAGGAAAACCTTAAATAACCCCAGACAATGTCATTCGCATGGGACTACATTTTTTTTTTTCATTATCTCTTTAGAATCTGGTGTAATCTTTGAACAAGTATATTCATCGTTTCAGCTCTGCTTACAGCTTTTCTCTGGCTGGTAAATTGCCGAAAGACTTCTACAGTAGACTGTCGCCTATTGATCTGAGCCACCCTAAGATGCTGGAGTCTGACTCAGAAATTAGACGTGCGGTGCGTTGAAGGACAGGCCTGGTCGTTCTGAGCCATTAGTCTCCATGGTAGCATTCTGTCAAGGGCATAGAAATCAAGCACAAATACACCCACGTCCTTCAATAATTAGTGGCTTTTAAGTGATCACTTAGTTGATTTTTTTTTGATTGCCTTATTGGATCGTCCACTTGATTAAGTTGTGAAAGTGATGAAAAAAATGGTAGCATTGGAAAAGAAAAAAAACATGTTTATTGAAAGAGTATGATTACTGCATTTGGCTTTACTAGATGACTTAGTGACAAAAAAAATCAATACAGAAAAGTGCTGCTAATCCATGGACTGGGAGGTGAACCTGGACTTTTTTATTGAATCTTGATCACTCTAATGTTGTGTGCTGGAACATGCAGTGCTAATAGCCACCCTAAAACAATGTTTTAATAACAACAATGACATTTTTAAATCCTTTAAAACCTTCAACCCACCCTAGAGCACCATCAACATTTGATCATCTGGACCATTATGATCGTTTTCTGAAAATGTCATGACGTTGAGAACGTTTGGCATTGAATTGAGAGACAGAAAGATCACTTAACTGTCCCAATTCTTAGTCAGATATTTCTAACCCTAGCCCTTGACACTCCATTTTAAGGGGTAGACGAAAGGGAAGGGCGTCAGAATTGGGGCAGCTGAAGGTTGTACACTTGGCCTCTGCTCTTTACAACTGGTGGAACATTTGTTTTAGACCCCTGTCAAGACGTAGGATCTGAAATGATTGACGATTTCTTATCATAATCGTACAAACCTTGTCTCGGTCAAAATGCACAGACGGTGTTTTGTTAGCCACTTTGGTGTTCTATCTTTGTTGTAAGAACACAAACGCATACTTTGTGAAACAAGAAGCAACTATTTTGGATTTGCCCTCAATTTCCCTCATTATACTTGCAGACGTGGGGAATCTCTTGGTGCCTTACGGTTCTATTTTTATGTCAGAGTTTGTCTTTGAAGAACGTTGTGTGCTGACATTTCACGAAACTCTTGACAGAAATGGGTATCCTTGGGGTGTTGGCTGGCTCAATTTGACGCTACTTAATATTTTATAAACCCTCCTCACCTCTCATTTAAATAATCTGTTCATACTGTAGATTAAATGTTCTATTAAAGCGTCACTTACTGTAGGTAAACCAAACAATGTTCTTATTAAAGCAATATACCTTTCCATGACACGGTTGCTGAGACAGCTCCGAAGTGCACCAGAGGTGAGCGGCCATCTTGCAGGTTTTACAGCGCAGGGCTTGTTTTGAGTTGCCTTGAGAAAAAAAAGGGGAGATAGCAAAAATAAGAGCACAGAGACAGAAAAGGCTCACCGTGTTTTTCACGTCAACACATTTGTCTTCATCTGAGCAGAAACAAGAGCTGCCCTAGTTTTGTTTAGCTGAAGCATCAGCACATAATAACTTTGAAAATGAGGATCAGCTGTCGACAATTCAATCGCTCCACCTGGCACTGAGGGATGATGTTGCTCTAAATATTCCCTTGTGCTTTCTTGATACATCAAAATGATAATATGTTTTTTTATTCTTAAATAAAATAATAAAACAACTATAATACAATATATATAATGTTAAATATATATATATATAATAAAATATAATGCATCCATCATCCATCCATCCATCCATCCTTGATATCCTAGATATCTCCATCCATCCATCCATCCATCCATCCATCCATCCATCCATCCATGCATGCATCCATCCATCCTCAATATCCTAGATATCTCCATCCATCCATCCATCCATCCATCCATGCATGCATCCATCCATTCTCAATATCCTAGATATCTCCATCCGTGCATGCATCCATCCATCCATCCTTGATATCCTAGATATCTCCATCCATCCAACCATCCATACATGCATGCATCCATCCATCCTCGATATCCTAGATATCTCCATCCATGCATGCATCCATCCATCCTCGATATCCTAGATATCTCCATCCATGCATGCATCAATTCATCCTCGATATCCTAGAGATCTCCATCCATGCATGCATCCATCCATCCTCGATATCCTAGATATCTCCATCCATGCATGCATCCGTCCATCCTCGATATCCTAGAGATCTCCATCCATGCATGCATCCGTCCATCCTCGATATCCTAGTGTTCTCCATCCATGCATGCATCCGTCCATCCTCGATATCCTAGAGATCTCCATCCATGCATGTATACGTCCATCCTCGATATCCCAGATATCTCCATCCATGCATGCATCCATCCATCCTCGATATCCTAGAGATCTCCATCCATGCATGCATCCATCCATCCTCGATATCCTAGAGATCTCCATCCATGCATGCATCCATCCATCCTCGATATCCTAGAGATCTCCATCCATCCATGCATGCATCCATCCATCCATCCATCCATCCATCCATCCATCCATCCATCCATCCATCCATCCATCCATCCATCCATCCATCCATCCATCCATCCATCCATCCATCCATCCATCCATCCATCCATCCATCCATCCATCCATCCATCCATCCATCCATCCATCCATCCATCCTCGATATCCTAGAGATCTCCATCCATCCATGCATGCATCCATGCATGCATCCATCCATCCATCCATCCATCCATCCATCCATGCATCCATCCATCCATCCATCCATCCATCCATCCATCCATCCATCCATCCATCCATCCATCCATCCATCCATCCATCCATCCATCCATCCATCCATCCATCCATCCATCCATCCTCGATATCCTAGAGATCTCCATCCATGCATGCATGCATCCATCCATCCATCCATCCATCCATCCATCCATCCATCCATCCATCCATCCATCCATCCATCCATCCATCCATCCATCCATCCATCCATCCATCCATCCATCCATCCATCCTCGATATCCTAGAGATCTCCATCCATCCATGCATGCATCCATCCATCCATCCATCCATCCATCCATCCATCCTTGATATCCTAGATATCTCCATCCATCCATCCATGCATGCATGCATCCATCCATCCTAGATATCCTAGATATCTCCATCCATCCATCTATGCATGCATCCACCCATCCTAGATATCCTAGATATCTCCATCCATCCATCCATCCATCCATCGATTTACCTTCATAAAAGTAATTTGAAAAACTGACTTATAAGAGTGACACAGTCTGGAAAGAGGCCATTTGAAATGTATTATTACACACCTGAAATGACTCTGAATTACTTTGCGAACGTATAAAATGGAAAGCGAGACAGAGACATGAAACAAGATATCTCCGGAGACAAAGCATTGAGTGGTGTGGAGACTAATATTGAATAAATAATGGTCACTCTAACCCTAACCATAGCTGGAATAAGAGCAATAAAATAATAGAAATAAGAGCACTAAAATGAACAATTGACTCAAATTATGCTCAGTTTTGTCTCACAAACTGTTTTCAATCAAGGTTTCCCTTGATCTATATTCATTATTTCAAATTGTTTAAAAACAATTTGTTACTATTTTACTTCTCAAATATCACCACTACTTCTTATTAAAAAGAGTCAAACATTTTAACTTATCACACGTGGGATATTTTGTAGGGTTTCTTGCAAGAAATGCTGATGCAAAGAAAATGAAAAAGAAAAAAAAGATCCAAAATTGCTGTAGGCTGAAAAGAAGGTCTAAAAATAGATCTGAAAGAGGCTTGAGCTTCTTACCCACTATCATGTGCTTGCAGTGCTGGCAGTTGGTGGGTTTGCGAAAGACATGGTCTTGGAAGGAGTGGGTGATCTGTGGTTGGGGGGGCTTGATGGGCAGAGAGGGGGAGAGGCTCAGGGAGGGAGAGCGAGACGTCATGGACGGGTTCGGACTGATGGACGGCGACATGGACGGCGAGCGCTCGCCAACCAGAGGCGATCCAGGCAACAGCGGTGGAGACGGTGGCGGAGGATCTGTGATGAAGTCCGCGGGGAGGCGAGCATCACTGTAGGACCTTTGGAAGAAGTTTTCCACACTTTTACTGCGCATGATGGTCTTGAAGGACAGCGAGCGCTTTAGTCGCTGAAGCTGTGAATGAAGAGGACACAGACAACAAAATCAGACTTAGTACCTCAGCCAAGAAGCTCATTCATTTTCAGCAATAAAAAACGATTCCTAGAGTGGAATTTTAGTCACAACATTGGAAAAAATCAGGGACTCTAGCAATGTTGCATTTCAGGGTTTTTTAAATAACTACTTAGTGTGTTGAAAAATTAATGAATGAGCAATAACAACACATTATATCAGATGAAAAGTTTATTTGAGTTACCATTTTATTGATGTTATTCATAGAGTCAAAGTTGCCTGTTTTGTGTGAGCAAAAGCACCAAGAATCTTAACTCATTAAAATCATGTGACAAAATATAATTTAGAGATAGATTTAGTTTTAAAGCTTTTTTCAACATGTCTCTATGTTATCTAATTTTGAGTTATTCTGTTTACATAATACTAAAACAAACAAACATGATGACTTCATAAATACACAATAAATTACAATTCAAAACTAAGGATATAACAAATCTACAGTAGGATTATGGTCTGCAAAGCCCTTTTGGTTTATTTTGTTTCATGTACTTCATTGGTTTATTCGTTATTTTTTGATTTTATTGTTTTTATATATCTTATCCACTGGGCATACGATATTTAAAACCAACTGTCTTTAATGATGACTGTAAGCCCAATTAAGTGAAAATGTCAGTAACTCCCACTACACCAGAATAAAGCTGTTGCTTTCCTGTTTAAAAAAATAGATCATGTATTTGTATGGATGTTCTCGTTGCACATTCTAGATCCATTTTTGAGGAAATACATCCAAATTTTAAATCTAAATAGCCAAAAATAACTGCAGGAAAACAGCAACAGCTGAGCAGTAGAAGATGAATAGGTGTGTCTCAGTATCACACGGTCCAGGCCTGGTTCTGCGTAGGAAAGATAAACCTTTCCTCCTGGAGAACAATCATGATTAAACATTAAGAGGTTCTGAGTGTGAATGGATCATTCTTGGTGGTGATAAAACCAAACTAGACAGCATACACAAGCCTATTATCTATCAGCAGTTTGTAGTCCAAGCTGCTAATCTGGTGGGGCCCGACTATAGCGGTGATTGATTGTGGCAGTATTTCATTACGCAAACATGGACCGAGCCTCTATTCATATCTAGCCTCTTTTCTATGCAATAAGTGAACCATGCTGTAATGATGGGAACGATGCTCTCAGGGGTACGAAGTCTGTTGCATAACTTGCAGGTACATCGAGCTGGTGGATAATAAGTTGGACCAGTTAGGATATTTAATGCATTATCTTGTTCAGTGCCGAACACATTTACTTCACAGGGACATGTTGTTTATAGTTCTATGAGTCTCTATGCAAGACGTTTGTCAATTGAACTGCTCTGTGAGTGTAGGTGAGAGTGTGTCCAAACCATAAAGTGGAACAAAAAGTTGGACACTTTTTCAAAGATAAAGAAGTACATTTCTCTGAATAACATTGTTTGGTAATATCAGTACAAGTAAATGTTTATAGACTTGTATTTATGATCTTTATATATAGGTATTTATAAAGGATTTTTTAAATAAAAACATAGTGGATTCTTATATAAAAATGGACTTTGTTTGCAAAACTATACCAGTAACTATTTGGAAAAGGAGATAAGAAGGAAGTGTAGTTCAATGTGGTTGTATAATGGTTACAATAATGTGTGGTCAACTAGTTCTGATGGAAGAACAGGAAACAAAGTTAAACCTGACTAGGAAGGACAAGATACGATCAAACGTTGGGAACAAAGCTAGACAGAAGTGGTGAGATGGGAAACATGTTGAGCAAATGTAGGCATACAGGCAGACAGAATACAATCAACAAAGTTAATGGGTGGGGGGGCGAAGAATGACAGTAATAGGTGGATTGACCAGTGACTTGCTGTGAGAAATGATTAGGTGTGCCTAGGAAAACTCTCATATTTCCAACAAAGATCATTATAGATTTGTACAACTCTGGAACTTTTACTACAGATAAATAAAACCAAACACAAATGAGAATAAAAAAGTTGTATTCCAAACTATATTTGGGGCTTAAGGAAATGTAGAATCATCTCAACATAATACCAGCAATTGATGGAAATTAGAGGAAAAATAAGCCTTTACGTAAAAGAAAAATGGAAAAAGGAGTTCCATATCAATATATTAAGCAAAAATAATGGGTACATATTAATCTACAACATCTTCTCATATCTGGAGGGAACATTGTTGGAAAAATATTATTAGTTTCTTTATCACACCAAAAATTCAAAGAAAGCAACTGTCATCAGATCAACCGTGTTGAAGGAATTGTAAAGCTGTCAATGTAGATCATGATCACATTCTTTGGTACTATGCTGAAATTGTTAAATATTTGCAGGATGTGCTTGCAGTAATTGAAAGTATCTTGGGGTATAATATTCCATATTCAAGTTCTGTTTTGTATTTTGGCATAATTGTACATTAGGATAACAAATATTTGTTTAAAATACTTTTGGCAGCATCTAAAAAGGCTATTAAAAAAACTGGCACAAGACACAATCACATACTATTGAAGAGTTAACTCATGTTATAAATGAAGTGTTTGAAATGGAACTGTTAAGGACACAAGAAGAGAAATACATACACACATGGAGAAAATAGACTTTGTTTTCACAACATAGACATGATTGAAATTCTTATTGACAGTGTTTCTGTGTGTCTTCTGCACTTTGAAAGATGTGTTGAAAATGTACGAGCGATCCCTTATTTTATTTTATTTACATATTTTTTTTATATTATTATGAATTATATTTTTTTAATAATTATATTTGTATGTATTTATGTGTGTTTGTTTTCTTTAATGTAAAAAAAAAATAATAATAAATTGTCATATTTCACCTGGTTGCTAGTATAAGACATTATTTCCATGGCGTTAATTCCGACTTTATCCGACAACTTTTCAACACCAATTGAAACTGGCAACTTTTGATACTGGCTCCCATAGTGGGAGACTTTGGTGCCAGCGTTGTAGACACTGTCATTGTAAGCGGAACAATAGCTTCAGACTACACAGAAATCCTAGTGAGATTGATTGAAAAAACAATGGGGACAGCAGCCGCGGGCTTCCATCTTGTCCTACGACATTGTTTTCATGGACTTATTGACGCTCAACACGGGTTGGCTGAGTAAAGAATATATATCGAGAACGGGGAATTATTTATGTAAAGCTTGACATGAAACAAAAAAAGCTTTTGCAGTGATGTATGTTGTGGTGGTTGGTAAATACTCAGCAGAAAGACACTTTTACACATTCCCTTGTTCCTTGTGAATAAATCAAGACTATATTTTCTTTATATATATTCCCTGCAGCACTCATGTATATCTAGTGGTCTGATTTTTATATAAGATATGGGTCATGGCTCAAACAGGTCAGGTAAGAATGGTATAGAGAACGTAGGATAAAAATGACAAATAGTATCGCTCAGAATAGACTCCAAATTTGAAATATCTCATACTATTACCACATGATAAATGATGTCTCAAAGCTGCTGACATAGAAGATATATGTCTTTAAATCTTAGGATAGGATGTTAATAATGTTACAAATAAAAGACGCTTCCATTGAAAACATGTCCGCTTATTCATTTTATTCCAACCATCTCCCATGTTTCAAATTGGACAACCATAACTAATCTAACTATCAATACATGGCACACCAAAAACCAATACTAAGATGTGTTTCCTTCTTGTTCAGATGTATTAAGTATTCCAATTTCAGCTCAAGCTACTAATGTCTTTCATTTTAAGAATGTATAAATCAAGAATGTAACTGTCCAATAAACATATATTGCACCAGGAGGTGAAAGCATGACCGTGAATCTTTCTCCTTCATTAACAGCATGATTTACAAATGTTCCCTGAACTGATACCATAATAACCCAACTTTATCGATATCCTTGAAGCAACTCCTCCCCTGCTGTGAGTCAGACTTTGACCATCTGTCTGAGCAGACTAGTAAGAGCCTGTAATTTTCCCATCAGCTCCACACACAAGTTCCCTGCAGCACTCATGTAGCTAACAAGAACTTCACAATCAATGCGTCCACAGGAGAGAAGGACAATAATTCAATGACAAAGCTTTCATGCTCCTCAAACACAAGGACGTCAAGTGTGTCATCAAGGCGTAATTCTGCTCTGATCTGGCAGAAATATATAATCATAGGTCATTATTAAACTCCTCTTTCGTCTGCCGTGTGATGTTGGCTCTCCACCCAACCTATACAGGTGTGTCCGTGGAGATGTGAAGTTTACATTTACCACACCTTGGTATTAACATCAGTTCAAACTAAACATTGTGTTTACATAAAGTATACTGATGTAAAAACTGTCGTTTTATCCTAAAAATAAAAAGTCCAGGACTGTCCATCCACCGACAAATCACTTGGGTGCTCCTTAACCATGGGTCAAGTTGACCCGGTGTTTGTGTTATCCATTTTGTTGTCTCTGGGTCAAGGTGAACGACCTCCCTGGCTTCCAGAAATACATATATACGCTCCTGTAGTATGTTTTGTCCGTTTTGACCCGATGCAAAGAAACTGGGGTGTACAAAGAAGTTGGAGGGCGACGGTAGGGTTGACATGATGCATTATTGTCTTGATAAGAAGGGGGTACTTTTTAAAGATGGGAGGGGAAAAAAAAATCTTTACAATGACGATTAAGGTTGCAAAAGAAGTTCACCCTGCTTTCTATATATCTTCAAGAAAACCATCATTTCCCAACACTCTTGCAGAAACTAGATACGACTCCCCTGCACCACCTGCTATATAGAGAGGTAGAAGTACTATTTTAGAGATTACATGTAAACATGTTGCAATATGGGAGGAGTTTGTACGTCTCCCTGTGTTGCGTGGGTTTACTCCAGGCACTCCGGTTTCCTCCCACAGTCCAAAAACACTAGGAACTTTGGGAAATTGTCTGTCGTCTATGTGAATGGTTGTATGTCTTTGTGTGCCCTATGAAAGATTGGCGTGCTGTTCAGGGTGTCCCCTGCCTCTCTAGCGAAGAAGCATGATGTAGTACTCTGTAGTATAACATAGGGGTCAACTGGAGAGTTCTCTTTATGTATTGCTCACTTTGAACACGAACATTACTAATGTATCTGACAAGTAACTACTGTCATTATTCAGTGAATTGACCCAATATTGAGGAAAACACCAGTGACCTTTGTAGGAAAAGTATTTTTTTAGGTCCAAGTTGTACAGTTTTCATAACTTGACTGAAGAGATAATAGACAAAACCCAAAGCCAAAAAGTCATGACTCGAGGGAAATAAAACCAAGCTCAAGTAAAAAAAAGTGAAACACTGCTGATACACCCCAAATATTTAAGCCCTACATAACATTCATGTAGCTGTTTGTTCATACTAAGCTCTAAAATTGCCTCCATGCAACAAACTCAAGCTCCAGGCATTTTGGACTGCGACTTATCCTTCTTAATGATGTATAAACATATCTATTTAAAGTGTTCACTACAGATGACTCGATAAACATTGGCGTCGCAAAGAAGAGCAGCTCTATTCTTAGAGCAGAAGAAATCAATCAAAATCAAGTAAATCAGGCAGTTGGCTCTGGATGACTACAATAACATTAGCTAATTGTTAAAAATAATGTTTGTTGAATAGTTTTCTGACATGAGACTCTTTAAGGCAGTGGATTAGGAAAACATGTAAGAGCTTGTAAGTCTTTGCCTCTGCTGATCTTTGGAAAATATAGTTTCAATAACAAAAATGTTAATAATTAATAATAATAATAATAATAATTCTGATTATATTATTAAGTAAGTAGCATTAGCAAGACATAGGTAAGTTTCGTTTTGAATAACTTGTCATTATGTTGTTCAATGAAGTAGTGGATGCATTTTTGTATCGATTCCTTTGTTTATTTGTCTATTTGATTGTAAAATAAGTTGAAAAGAATCATGAACAGAATTGTACCAAAATGAAAATGTAAACAAAATTTTTGAGTACAGGCAGATTGAAGAGATGATCAATTTATGATGGTCTTACCATCACCAACATTCAAGTAATTTGCAAAATAAATAGTTTTAATTTGTTTTCACTCCAATCAATGTTTTTCTTTCAACAGTTTAGGCATATTTGTGAGCTCAGGAACTGAGATTTTTTTAATACCACGTGAATGCAAATATTTTCTGTGTGCAGTACTGCATATTTAAATAAAATATTGGAGTACTTCTGACTGACAAGGCTTCTAGACGTTATGTAGTTTTTACAACTTTATTTAGTAACTGATGCACAGTCTGCTGTAGGTCACAGCCACCACCATAACACAGGAACACCGACAACTTTTTCTCCTCCCCCTTTACCCCAGAAACCAAGGGGCCAGTGAAGATCTAAGTGGCTAATAAAGGTCTACCAAGAACCAGCTTTAAATGTAGAAGACTAAGATTAAATCAAGATCATATTGTGGCTGCCTAGAGTAAAGTTAAAATGTGAATAATATTATATTTCACTGTGTGGTAAATTACATTACAGTCTAACAAAGTGATCACAATGAGTGAGACTTTCTAGTATATTCATATATTAAAAAAAATGACAGAAATGCTGGAGATATTTAACAATCGATTGGACGATTTTTTATTTATTTTATTCATTTTTTTAAAAGTAAATACAGTTTGACTCTTAACCAATTTCTAATCTATTAAACAAGAACTAACACATTTAAACATTGCAGCTGATGTTGACAAACAAGGTTGAGATTTTTTGAACCTCACAGTGAAGTGAAAGTAGTTATTGTATTATTTTTATACTGTAGGTTTGTCGTAGCTTCGGCCTCATATTATTATGTTAAATATATTTTAAGAGTAGTAGCAAGCTCATTAACACGGCATTAGATTTCAAATGTGTGATTAAATGGAGGTTCTAGATGTGTATGATGCAGCTGCAGATATTTCATGACCTCACACTTTCCTCCTGCTACAATTTGTCATTATGCATGAAATCTGGCTGAGACGCTGGTTCCTTCTTAGTGTCTCCACACACAAAGTCACACACATTAAATACACACATTATTTCACTGACTATTCATAAGCGGAATATATTTGTCGCTCTCAGATGCATTATTAAGCGTTAATAGCTTCCAAGTCACAGTCTTGTAAACACACACATTTTCCATGTGACAACCATCAAAGCGATCCACATTAATTAAGGAGCTCTTTGAGGTATTCCCGTGTTCGCCGTTTCAAAGTCAGCAAATCAACACACAGCGTTAATAAGAAGTGAACCTTAACTCGCAATGTGTCGATGTGACTGTGAACGCCCCACAGCCATTTACCACCTCAGTGAACTCAGCTCTCCTTAAAGTAGACTGCAATAGTGTTGTTTGTTCCATCAGTCCACAGACCCTTTTCTCCACAAGTGCTGTGACTGAATCATAATCGGCTCCTTCCCTTTGTTTTCTGACTCATTCTGTTCAACCCTTTGACTGTTATGATGCACTTTTATGAATAAAACAATAATATCCTTATCCTTGTTTTCATTATGCATTAGCAGTTCTATTCTAAATATAACTTGTTCAAAATATTCCAGTTGTCATTGTTTACTTTTCTTATACTTTTTGTCCAACACCTTGAGATGCAATGAAACCAATGTAGGGCTTTATATTATATTTACATATATTGACCATAGTTACTTTATGAATTCTATTTAAATAAAATATATACGTTTTCAAAAATTTAATTAAAACACACTTTTTATATTTTTAAATAAACAAATGTATTTTTCATTGGCTTTTTTGGGGGGGTTTTCACAACAGCACATATAATGTGGCATCTTAACCCCTTGTGTTATCTCTATAAAATAAATTGTATATAAGTTTAAAAAAAGAAAACAATGGAATCTCCTTGTTTCTCTTCCACTGTTTTTGTTATCCTTAATTAGACTTTTCATTCATTTATTCATTCCTTTTCTGGAAGCCTATCTCAGTTTCTTCAGGCGAGAGGCAGGGGACACCCTGGACAGGATGCCAGTCTGTCGCAGGACACACAAAGACACAACCATTCACACACAAACACTTACACCTACAGACAATTTCCCCAGGTCTCCAATCAATATCAACCTCTGTATATTTTTGGACCGTGGGAGGAAACCAGAGGGCCTGTGGCGTAATACATTTGAAATTACAGTCTTAAATTGTGAAAAAGTATTGCTTGAAAGAAATTCTTTCCAGTTATTTTCTCTCCACATATTTGAGAAAAGGCTCCAGAAATATGAAGTGCAGTCATCCAGGAGATTAGTTGCCACTTACTCTGATACAGAACATTTAAGACATGGGAACATGGTGAGTACTGCAACGCTCAATTTAAGTACTTTTGTCAAACACCGAAAATCATTTTCCAGCCAATGTTTAAACTGATGGAACAGGTTACTTCTTATTTTGTTGTTTGTAATTTGTATTTCAAGGAATAAAAGCTTCCCATGGCCATTTTTTTTCTTCAACATGTTCTGCTAATGCTGTTAAACCTTAATGTGGTAATATTTACGGAGTACCATGAGTAAAACTACCCCCTCTCTATGTTTAGTCCTTGTTTAATTATTTTTCATACCGTGGTTCAGTTTGCTGAAAATGTTAAAAATGGGACTGTGTGATACCAGACTTTGGCAAATAACACATTCACACCATTTTTAAGCCCTTTTTAACCCTTCCTAAGTTATATTTAGAAAACTATAGTATAAATAAACATTTCCTTTTTCAATAAACACTTTAAACAAACAACTGTGTAGCTTGACTTGAAGCGAAAGTCATAAGCAAATGAAAATAAATAAATTAAGAAATAACAAACTTGGGCTTAAAATGTTATGTTTTTAATCTTTTGCATACAAATAATCTTCCTGTTTTACTTTAAACTTCTGAATCCTAAACATGAAGACATGACATGTATACGTTTCATGATGTGTCATCATGTAAGTCAACGATTGCATTTTCTCCATGGATGGTTCATCAGCCATCTCCAGCAGCACCACTCATTATGTGCTCCGAGAGAACGTTCCACGGATCCATCCCAGACGAGGAAGAGGAAGAATCGCTCGCACCGACAGATGCCGCTGATCTCCAAAGAGTGAGACACAATTGGCCAATGATTGCGGCTCATGCGTCGCATCTCACCGCTCCGCCACTTATGTCTCTGCCAGCGTTGGTAATAGACCAGGACGGCGTTGTGAGCCAGAGAAAAAATACCGCTTCCCATCTACTAAAGCCCTTTGGCAGTGTGTTCAAACATTTATTTTTGAGTCTTTTCCATTTTGGGCTGCTGGCGGGTTCCAGGGGAGCATCTGTTATCAGAGAGCTTTTATCACCCTTATCTAATTAAAATCACCAAGAATACATAGAGTTACGTCTGATTAGGTTCGATCAAAAAATGATGCCTACCTCCAGGGGTTACATTAATAATACAAAGGCTTGTTAGATGCTTCCAAATCTCTACAGACTAAAAGGCGTTCCATATATATCAAATAAACTGGCATTAACCTCGATAGTTTCTTCCCTCCTGAGGCCACCATTGTGACACGGCCAACATGAAACATTGATATAATGGTTTATTCAGGAGTACACAGGGCGACTCCTCACAGATCTGGGGAGTCAACGGGTGCAGACAGGATCGATCGGAAGAGCGGCGGGAGAAGCAGGCGGATGATTAAATAGCCCGGCTGATGACTTCATGGGTATAAATGGTAGTAATGTGGTGAGTCTGGAGGCGACAGGGAATCTTGTGAATACCAATCAGGGACTTATTTTCCGGAGTTTCTCTCCATCTCCGGATGAAAGATATGGAGTGAACCTGGAGGTTAGTAGTGGACATGATAGTGGGGTTGATAAGGGAACAGGGGAAAAGCGTGTCAACGCTGTAGAGAACATGTAATATCAGCGTATTGTACTAGTCAAAAGCATGGCATCGGTGAACGTGCGTGGTCCTGACAAAAGACATGTGTTTGGACACAAAGCCTCAGCTGTACGAGCGCGACATTGACAGGTCAGTCATAAATGAAACGACCTAAAATGCATCTGCCAGCAACATGCTCTTGGAGGCCAGCCACTGAAATGACTGTTCATAGATTGCGCGCACAAATGAAAGTGAATCATAACAAAGCACTTCTGAAGACACTCTCTTCAGTTCACACCCTGATGCATTATGGGTGTTGTGAATAGAATGCTTCTTTTGATTTTCATTTTCAATGAGCATCAAATTACTTTTTAACCAAATACAGGTGACAATCTTTTATGTGCAACTTACAATAACACTGTTATCCAACGGGGCGAGTGGCCAAAATCTTTTGGCAACAGAAAACGTCTGATTTACTGTAGATATTATTTTTTAATACTTACAGGTACTGATGGTCTGATGAAGCTTCATGAAGCAGTTTTATGTTGGTTAAATGTCAGTAGGTGGCGCTATCCGTTTAAAAATGATGTGTTTTTTCATTAGAACAGTACAAAACAAAGTAAAATAGTGCAGAGACCGCCATCTAGTGGACTCTGAAAATAATGACACTGCTTCATGAAGCTTCATCAGACCATCACTAGTTACAGGCTTCATCTATATTTATTTACTCTGATGAGCTCCTTCACGAAAGACATTCCAGTTTATTACTTTTATTGTCAACATCCTTATTTTTATATATTTATGTATATTTATTTTTTATCTGGTGTCTTTATAGGTAGATATATAAAAGAATAGAGAACATAAATCTATGTCCATTTTTGACAAACAATCTGGGGGGCCTCACAAAATGACGATGTTCATGTCACACACTTTCCTATTATTACCCATTTCCATCAACACCATTCATTATTGAACAAGTCGTATTTTCATTTTGTATCTTTATATCTTCTATAATAAAAAAAACACTGTTTGTCAGTCATGGTTGATTCTGGACTATGTGGAATGGACATTCATCCAAAAAGTACCAAATGCCTGAATACAAATGGGATGTGTCCAATAATGGTTCTTTGATTATTACTGACTTAAAGGAGTTGTATTCTGAAAAAGTAATATTATCAGTTGATTCTTGACACATAATTGTTGTTATTCAATCATATTTAATCATAGACTAAGCTTGTAAATTAATGAAAATAAGTAAAACAAACTCTATATTTTATAGAAACACAGGTCCAGAGCTCCGACATGATAAGATTTTTTTTTCATGTAATTAAAGGTTTATTTTGCCATGGTTAAGCTGTATAGCAGAGAGATACAGCAGTGGCTGTAAATGTAAAAAAAAACAAAAAACATCACCTTCACAAACATTTGTGTTTATTTGGTAGTGATGGCCAGAAAATGGTCGCACAATCAAATTTCCAATTTTATTATAGGATGACTAAACGATATAAGATATAAAGCTCTTCATATGTGAGGGACTCAAAGCGGTCCAGAGTCCTCATCCAAGTGCAACAGAGCAAATGGATGAGCGTTTTTAGACAAAAAGCGTAACTCACAAGTATATGAATGAATGGACTTGGGTGCCTAAGTTTAAAGTTCATATTAAGTTTTAAGCCAGCTAAACTTGAAAGTAGTGATGGTCTGATGAAGCTTCAGGAAGCAGTGTTGTGATGTTTAGAGGTCAGTAGGTGGCGCCATCAGTTTAAAAATGATTAATTAGAAAAGTTTTTCAAAACAAAGGAAAATAGTGCAGAGACCGCCATCTAGTGGACTCTTTAAGTAATGACACTGCTTCATGAAGCTTCATCAGACCATCACTACTTGAACGCATGAAAAAACACCCAAAGTAGTACTAACCGAGAACTATAAAGAACATAGCAACATCCGCAGCTAAGAAGCTAAAGCTAAAGCTTAAATGTAAGGGGCTTGTGAAAAGTTCAAGATGGTTGCCTTGGTGCTTGTTTTTATATTTCTATATCTTATTTTGTGTGATTAATATTAAAAACACGTTCACATTGAAAAAAAGGAAATATACAATAGCATGACCTGCAAAAAAAAATACAAAGTGCATGAAAAATCCATCTCAATATAACACTCAATCAGCAAGAGCTAGTAACAACAAAATGTTTGCATTTATGTACATTTGATTGTATGCTGACGATGGTGGGATGTATGTGTGCGTCTCCTAACTTTTAGAGACTTTGTGTGAATGTGTCAGTTTATGTTTTAGATTTTTTTTTATATGGAATGAGGACTCTGAAACAGAAGTTTTGTTTCTACATATTTTGTGTTTTACTCATTTTCACTATACAAGAGTCACATATTCAAGTTATTTAAGATAACATCTGGTGGGTTTCTTTTTTTTTCAAAATAAAACACCTTACAGGCTGTAATAATCAAAATAATAGATTATTTAATGTTTTTTTCTTTCTTTCTTTGAGGCCCTGTGACAAATGTCTCACTGATCTATTGTTTAACTGAAGTTTTAATCATGACATTCATTTGATCTATTTAAGAACCAATATTTCCCCTCAAAATATTTTTGTTCAGTTAACAAGAAACATAGTTCTCGTCTTTCTTAAAATGCAAGTTGAAGACCATGAGATGAGAGGTGTTTAGGGGGTGAGATACTTGCCTTGGACGACATGGGCTGGACGGACATGGTGCTCTCCATCTCAGTGTTCTCGGTCATCATCGCGGGAAGGAGAAGTCACTTGGAATAATAAGACGTTAACTATCGGAACAACCTTCTATTCGTGGAGGAAAGACTCGAGATTCATCCATTAAAAGATGCTTGAAGTCCAAAGTGGACGATCAACTTCACGCATGTGTCTCCACGCTGTGAAGTGGACGCGTACAATCCATGTGGTTCCTCGCGTCAGTGAATCAAATTCAACTAACATAGAGACATAAATATCATTATAGTTTTGTTTTTTTGTCTTATTCTAACGGACACGTCGTTTGGATGGTCCCGTTTAAAGTCCTTCCAATGCGCGTCAAGTCCAGAGAAAGCGCACTTCACACCCAAAATAGAAATTATAAAAAAAAAAAGGTCAAATGTCTTGATCCAAATAGAAACCTCGGCGGGTGCTGACGACTTGCGTAAAATCCAGAGAAAAGTGAGCCGTGCGGCACCGAGGACAGTTAAATTTAAACAGCACCGGAGGAACGCCTCCGCGTGCGTCCGTGGATGAGGATTGGAGAGATTTTTACAACCGTGCCAGCGTCCACGCGCACTGTCAGCAGCCGCGGGAGGGGGCTTCGTTTGAAACTAAAAATAGAAACGTTAAAGCGTGACATTGATAGACGTGAAATGGGCGAAACATGAAGGAGATTAAAAATCAAAGGCTCGCAAAGTGCAATTGAGTGTCGGGCAGATGGTTTGTTTCGGAGATAAGGTAAGGTAAGGTAAAACTTTATTGATCCCTCAGGAGGTCTCCTTAGGGAAATTGTTTATAGACAGATAGCAGTAGGTCAGTACTTTTGTACACCTTGTTTTTTGTTGAGATTATATTTTATTAATTCCAGACATTTTATTGCCAGAAAGGAGGATTATTCTGTCTGCAGTAGCTTATTTCTCAAGTTATAAATAATTGGCATTTATTTATTTTACCCTAGGATTCCTTGTGAATATTGTGGCGAAACACATTAAAAAATACTTTTCATTTCATAGATTTTGATAGAAACCTTTGTAAAACGATGTGATTTTCTCAAGTCCATCTGTTTTTCAGTCCATAATAAGCAAACGTGTCTTTATAGTTAAGCATCATTTTAGAAAATATATGTACCTTACCTCTTGCAATAAGCAGCCCTTTAAAACCAAATATTGGTAAATGAAGAAATAATTCAAGTCAAACGGGAAAGATAAAACTGTTTGGATTTATTCTGACAAATGAATGTTCCATGAACATGACAAAATTGACGAAACAACACAAAACAGTGTCATAGATTTATAACTTTAACTGTAACAATATAATAATAATAATAATAATATTTTTTAACTGGACAATAAGTGTATACGATTATCTATACATACAGTCGAGACAAAGACAACACACAATGTCATAACATAATAAAACTGACTAATATTGAATATTCTACCATTTCCAAGCAGATCTTTAACTATGTCAGTGTGTTATTCAGTCAGCAGTGGTCGGTTTTATAATGAAATTGGTCATAAATCAAGTGTAGCTGACGCATGTGTAGTACGGGAGCTCAAGACTCCAAAGTTAATGTTGTGTAAAAAAAAAAGCTAATGTTGAAGAGCATTTGTCCAAATCCTCCTTACTATTTAGACACCCCTGAACCAAACCACCCAAAAATAGAGAAGGTCTGGACATATCAAATGATACTTCCATGTTCATTTGAAAACCTTTTTCATTATTATTTACGAGTTTTAGACATTCTATGGTAAAAAGGAAGACAGTAAACACCAGTTATCAGTGTTTTTTGTTTTAAAGTTTAGTTTGGTTTGATTTAAAGGCAACTGCATTTGTACTTTGCTATTGTTAGCAGAGATTATTCATCTGCATCTCATACTGGAATTCATAAATACTGAGATTAAATGAAAATAAAGTTATATATATCTAGCAACATTGAGAAAAAAAACACATTGACATCATCAGAAAGTTTAATTATTATTTGATTTGCTTTTTAATAATAAAAAAAAGAAGAATTAAGTAATAAATAATCCAAGCACACTTCAGAATTAATTTATTTTAAAATATGTTTATGCAATTTGCTCGTTCCCACAGGTCAAAGAGAGGTCACTAGAATACAAAGAGCTGTAAACAGACCTGAGGCTGTTGACTATTATGGCACAACACATTAAGTTTGAATGTTCGTAATATTCCCTGCAGCAATGTCGCTAAGAAATCTTTTATTTCAGTTTTACTAGGACGACAAGTACCTGTTTATCTGAGTGAATCAGAATTTGTGTGAAGTGTTAGTTACTATGATTGACACACAAAACACCATGTGATTCCAGATCAATAACAAGTGTCAATGAGTAATTCAAAATCAATACTTCTTTTTTCTTCAACACATTGCAAGTGAATCATTGAACTGAAAATCATCTTAATTCATTTTAATATATTATTCTTAATTTTCAAAATAAAATTAGAAGCTTTTTATTTATAATTTCATAATACATTGACATACACAGACAAATGCTCCTCCAAAGGATTAACATGTTTTAATTTGTATTTATTTAAGTAAATAATTTCTTCTCAAGCTTTTAAATTGAAAATATGTTCATATAACATATTTTACTTAAATTATGACAGTTCCATTGTAATATTTGTATCAGTTATTTATTAAGTATGTGATTTTTAACATAAAAAAAGAAAGAGTAAAAAAAAAAGCGAACTTTCAAATTCAAATAGTTATATATCCTCATTTTCTCAAGTCTTCTGGGCAGAAATAAGAAAAGGTTTTGGCAAAGCGACATAGCCGCGGGTGGACGTACTCATGAATATTTTGGGGGGATTTGATACACTGTAGATTTATTTCCTGGAGGAAATACTTAAAAAACATCTGTAAAAGGAGATAAATATGTGCTGTCAGGCCTTATTTGAGAGTAACTGACTTTGAAAAGAGGAGATTATAGCGACTCTGGATGAAGGGCCGGTGCAATGAGCTGTGATCAGAATCGCCTCCGAGAGGTGAACATTAACACGAGGTTCTGCTCACACCGCTCGCAGAGCGGGGGAAACAAAGGGAACCAAAATCACTCCCATATGGCAGATGACGGTCCCGAAGCAGTTGGTTGTCATGGTGCAGCAGCTCAGGTAGAATTGATGGGACTTTAAATCGTAAATTAGAATGTGGCTAAAGCACCCAAATATTCGGAGCTGTTCAGTCATGTGGATGAGAAGTGAGATTCACCGACTCGTAGTATCATGAGAAATGCGTTGTTTTTGTAAATACACATCATGTTTCTTTGCTTAGTCTCATCTCGGCGGCTGTAATTGAACAAGCAAGCAAGATTGAGTTCAAACATTTCTTATTAAATCAGAATCGGAGGTTGTTTGAAATCAATCATGTGTAACAATTATGGATTGTGCCTTCATTTATCTGTTGTGTAAATGGAATTTGTAGCTGGTTTGCCTTTGAGCCATGAGCACAGGAATAACAGAGAGCGAGGTAGACCGATAAACAAACCAAATTGTTTTCTTAATGTCGGGACGAGTATGATAAATTCACTATACTCTCCGCGTTAGTTGTTGGATTTTATGGCAAAATAAGAGTTGAACAGGTCTAAAGATAAATACCTAAAGTTGTTCTATTACTACATTTTTAAGGTGTTTGGGGATTACCATCTGGATCCAGGGCTTGTCACTCTCTAGTGCAACCACAACTCTCCTGACTGACATCTTTCAAATGTTAAAGTCTTTCTCTCCAAGATGCAGTGAGTCCCTCATCATGATCATGTTTTGAAGTCATTACTTTAAGTTCTCGGCGAACGAGAGGTTATGAAAGCAGTTGATTTTTAAACGTAATAATGGCTTCACTGCTCCTCCAGCTAGCTGTAATCACTCCCCACTTTGTTTATACAATGAGTCCCTTGGAGGTAGAGACTTATGGGATCGATGACACGCGGAAACCTCGATGCTTGACCAATCACAGCACAGTGGGCGGGGTTATAGTAGACGTGATTTAACTCTGTTAAGTGTTTTTAGTGGGCGCGGCTTAACCACTAGGCATGTTAGAGGAAGCTGAACGCTTCTACCACCTGCTGAACTATTAGACTTAGACACATGCCACACAAATATATGCAATTATATTGATACCAGACTTATATACTGTATAATAGCATGTAAAAAAAATGAAACAGGCATGGAAATTATTGGCTTGTGTGAGTACTGTTTATTAGTTCTATTCCATGTGATCTAATGTTGACTTTCTTGTGGAGATTGGAGGATGTTAAAACACCACTGTGATGTGGAACCTTAGGTCATCAGATCCCTGTGCCAGTAAGTCAAGGTGATTTTCAGTAGATGCACCATGACTCCCTAAATTCCTAAACGTCAAAAGGCTATAAGACCATCCAATGATGACCAAAGAGCTTGAATACAAGGGGGAGAAAGCAGGTGCGTTCACTGGCGAACACATAAGGTTATAAACTGCATGATTTATCTGGACAGCAAATCATGTTGTTTTTTTATTTAAATGGTTAAAAATATAGAGTTGTCAAGTTACCCCTTTAGTGTCAATCAGCATGTCATGTATTTACAGAAGGATCATGGGATGTCATAAAACATCTAAATGTGACACTTAAATGGAGAGATCAGACTCATATAAGCTTCTTATAATTGAATCTTTACACATAGTGATTAAATCTTAAATACCACCTTCAGAGATGTCACTTTGACACGTGACATTTGAGTAGAACAACCACTTTACATTTAAATATTAAATACATATAATCAAAAAAAACAACGAGATGCATCGGATCCTTTTTTTAAATGTACAGAACGTGAAATAGCAGCTACCAAATATCCAATCTCTATAAAAAAAAAAGCATTTTTCTCCCTCACTCGTGACAAGATCGTTGCTGCGACCTGCTGGTGAGATCTTGAACTACATCCACCTGTGACGCTGAAGAAAGAACAAGGAAGATGGCAAGTCTTAATAATATAGGTATATATTTATTCATACGTACATTTTCATTTATATCAGTTAATTGTACAAAAAAGAAAAGGAGGAAAAGATTTACAGTCATATAAACTAAAGTCATTGTCAGATCTGGATTTGAAAAGATTTCTTTTTTGACAATCCATGATGTCCACTGTCCAAATCTTCCTCAGTTATCGGGACTGAAAAACACATGAGAGGCCATGTAGGTCAGCTGGTGATGACGTGTTTAAAGGAAGAGGGATGGGGGATGGGGGGGCGTAGTGTTTCTTATTGAGGGATAATTACAACAAATATGAACAAATTAATAATAAGAGTCCCTTTAAAAAACATTTGAATGGTTTATTATTTATGAAGTATTTAAAAGAAAAGTTTGACTAAAAAAAATTGGCTCTGAGAAACTTTAATCTCTGTTGTCAATCAAATGAGAATTATTATGCAGTAATAAAGTTTGCATGGTTCTACCATCTTTTATCACTTTTAAATAAGACTAAATAAATGGTGAAAATGGGAATAATTAAAAAAATATATATAATTAACAGATTTACTTGTAGAGCGTGTAATACATTGACATAAAAATTACCTGAACAAATGTGAAATAGTGAGTTTGAGAACATGAAACCTTTAACACCATTAAACTCCCACATCACTGTGGTTAACCTATAAGAAATATACATCTTGATCACATGACCATACCAATTACATTTTGTGAAACTCCCCCAGAATGTATCAAATAGAACAACTCAAACTTATTTTTTCTGAAAAACAGATTTTTACCCAAAACATTGACAGCATTTTAGAGGATTAAAATAAAGGTTAAAATATTGAAGGCTTTAATCATTTTAAAATAATGTAGTAGGTTTGAACTTATGCAAGTGCTCGAAAATGATTTGAATCTAATTTAGATTACATTTGTTCACTTTTTTTTAAAGGGACCCTTACAATATAGTTTTGCCAAAAGTCGTTTTGTAGTCGCCTGGTGACTGTGGAATGAGGAGATCAAAGTTTATCAGTAAAACCACATTGAATTCTGAGCAATTTCAATGAATGTTGGGCTGATGATGCTATTGAAGGGTTGGATCTGGAAAGGCATGTCAATTGAAGAAGGAGCTCAAAGCACACTTTGGGGATTTTCAGAAGAAAAAAAAAAAAAAAAAGATCTGCTAAAGTGGCACACAATGCTTAAAGACCCATCTTCGCCTTGATGGAAACATTCAATAAGTAAAAGTACTTCATTCATACATGAACATTTCTTGACTGCGGCTCACCTTTAGAACAATTGCACAGGTGCTAAAACGTCCTCTGGGACACTCAGTAACATTGAACTCATCCCAAAATAAAAACACAGATTTGGACTGAACAGAGGGCTGAGTTTCAACGTGGAAACACCGAACTTCAAAAACACATAAGCAGGCGCAATCCACACCACACCAAAACAGAGAGAGGAAAAAAAAAAAAAAGACTGAGATCCATCAGAAACAAACCAGGTCGGACAAAAAAAAAAAAGGAAAGTGCAGAAAATATTTCTTTAAGATGAGAAACGCCCACTATTGTGACATCATTCCTGCCTTGTCTGTTATAACCTCCAACCTACGACAGTATCACTGGTCCCAGACAAAAAAAAAAAAGAAAAAAGGAAAAAACGGAGGTCACAAGGTGGCAGGGTGCAACGGGCGTCGTCACTCCATTCCCTGCAAGGCCGTACGGGAGTTGCAGCTTCATCGGATCCGACACTGGGCGAGTCACCAGTGAGAAAAATGATCTCGAAAAGAGGAATCGAACGAAAAGAAAAGTTTTGATTGTTTTTCAGTTGGCTTTTTCTTTCCATTGTTTGACAAACGAAATTCCTCAGTCAAAGTCATCCAACAAATCCAGTTATGTTGTCTCTCTCTCTCTCTCTCTCTCTCTTTTGTTTTTTTGAAAGTTCTTTTTTTTTCCTCGTCCACAGCTCACATTCGCCGTCGATCCACCTCCTCACACGTCCCTCCCACTCTCGGGCTCCTGCTGTCCTCAGCGTATGTACATTTTAGGATTCTTTTTTTTTTTACTTTATTTATTGTACTTGGAGGTTTTTTTTTCCATGCAACATTTGGCATCTTTTGTAAGCCCCTCCCCTTCGAGAATAAGAAAATATTTGAGTGAGCTTCTGATTGGACAGAGGCGAGGAAGAAAGCAAATGACTTTTAAATGTTTCATCTTTTCACTTATTTTTTCCAGTTTGCATTTCAGATCAATAAGTACTTGGAGGCTTTAGAGTGAAGCCAGCAGCCCACTGTAGTGTCGTCCCACCTCCGGCTTGTAAACACCTTCAACATCAATGTGAAATGTGAGTTTTGGGTTCATGACGCCGTCTGTGGACTTTGTTAAAGTGCTTTAAAAAGGAGCGAAGCCGAACCATGAATAAGATCCCCGATGCCAAACGTAATTCATTACCTGTTTCAGTTCTTATTTTTACAACCTTCTTCTTAATACTGAGGAATGAAGCGCTTCTGTACACATGCAGATGTTTGTGTGTAGTCGGTGGGTTGTTGGTTTTTTTTTTTTTTCTGGAATGTTTTGGACTCTACCCTCTCTCCCTCTGTCGAAGCGGGGGCGGGGGGGAGGGGGGGTCACACCAGCATGTACTTGTTGACGGCAGGAGCTGGGATATGAGGACAGCAGGTCAGGGGTCAAGTGAGCGAGCTGCTGGGAGCAAGGGTCGAGGTGGGAGGGGTCAGGGTTGTTTACATCATAGAAGTACGCAGCAGCGGCAGAACCTCTGACGGCTGCCCCCCACCGAGGGGGGCGGAGTGACGGGCGCGAAGTAGGCGTGCACTTTGATGTTAGGCAGGTGGGTCTGTGGAGGAGATCGACATTTGATTCGTTATTTCAAACCTGATCCATTCAACACTTGGTCTCATTCATGGAACGTGAGCAGAACACATTTGTAGAGGGAAATTTACAGGATTCTTGTATTCATCAATGGTTTTATTTTATGCTCCTGCCTTTAAAACCTGTGCTATAAACATGACAAACAACTAAAAGTAGCAAATTATTAAGTTAAATTAGTTAATTATCAGGTTTAAAATCCTAAATATTTTTCTAAATTATTGTCCAATTATAAAAAAAAAAAATTGACTTGATTATATTTTCTTTTAAAGGATAAAATAATTATAACAATATAGTATTTTAAAAGGTCAAAATAACAATATGTGTAAAGAATCGCCAGGTTTATTTCCTGTCAGAGAGGTTTGCTCAATAATGCTCTAATAACGTTCTCTTCATGTGAAATTGTGCCCGTGTTGTATTTATCATGTGTATTGTGTGTTTGTTTTTATGTCAAATCATTTTTGTGTCACCTGGGATTAAGGGTGTTAGACAATATCAACTTGGCAATATATCAAAATATTATTTTCATCTATACTGTATTGATAGTTAACAGTACTGTATCGATTATTAAATATATATATATATATATATATATATGATTGTTTTTTCAATAATAAATAAATAAATATATATATATATATATATATATTTTAATTTTTGCACATCACATTACCATAATTTTTATGGTTTATAGTTCAATAATGTGTGCATAAAATAATTCTATTATTTACAATTATCATATAAATACCCAAAGCATCATTTCATTTTTCTGTAGCAAATTAAACTTCTGGCAGCTAAAGCTACAACGAAATCCCGCAAGATCCCTGCTATGACTAAGGACGAGAGGATACAGTTGGGCAATACTATATACATTTGTTCCTCCAAGAACAAAAAAAAAAAGTATAGTACCTGAGATATGAATTTCTACAGAACAAAATTAGCAGATGCTGATAAGTTAGTTTGATATTGAACCAGCAAAGTTATATTTATATAACCGTGAGTTTATTTATTTATTTATCGTATGACAGTAAGATGATTAACAGCATCTGTCTGGCTTTAACTCCACAATGAACAGAAGGAAATTAAATATATATTTAACTCCTCAACCAACATAAGAAAATACCATATATATTCCCCTCCACTACTAATGGAAGAAATTGAAATGGTTCTTTAAAATACACTTTATCCAAAAAGATTTCGATCTCCGCTTCAGAAAAGTTTGTTTCTCTCTTTCTTTCTACACTTGCTGGATGTATCTACACCTCCTTAAATGGTCATCATTGTCTATGTAAGGGCAGAGATTTATGCTTAATACTTTTGACCAATAGCTCTTATCACTTGACGAGTGATTGTCATTCTTCAAATACACGCGTTATCATGATCCCAGAGTAGATTTTTAGTCGACCGTTATTTAATAATCTGTGCAAAGGTTTAACTCATATATCATGAATGAGATCCACTGGGACTGAACAGGTCAAACTCACCCTTAGTCTCTTGATGCCGGCGCGGGTGATCTGCTGGCAGTCGTAGAGCTCGATGCGGTCCAGGCTGTGGCAGCTCTTCAGGTGCTCCAGGGAGGCGTCTGTGATCAGAGGGCAGTTGTCCAGCTCGATCACCTCCAGCCGGTCGTGAGCGCAGGGTCCGCTGCCGAGGTGTCTGATGCCGTCGTCCGTGATCAGCTCGCAGTGGGACAGGCTCTGCGGGGCGGTTTCAGATGTTAAGCTTCGAGGCGAAGCGCCAAGGAATCCAGACGCTTACCAGGACTTGTATTCGAGGGCAGTAGATAGATAGCTGGATGAGTGTTCCGTCCGTGATCTGGACATGTCGGAGCATGAGGGTTATCAGTGCTGGGTGAGAGTCAGATATGGTGTCGTTACCTGAACGCATTCTTCTAAATCCATCTTCTCCAACTCGTGACAATTCTGTGGAGAGGAAGCATCGCGGTCAATGGAGGGTTCAGGACTATAACTGTGGGCTTCAAACTCCTCCTCACCCTTGCTAATGTGGTGAATCCCACGTCCGTAAGTTGAGAGCAGCGAGCCACTTCCAGTATTCTGACAAAAGAGAAAAACATCAGCACTTAATTAAGGGTCGACCAACATCGTCAGCCCCTGCTGGCTGACGAGCGAATGACATGCTACTTTGTGAACCATACATTAATTTTAGGCGATTAAATGTTTTACTGTGATAAAATAAAAAGTTAATGAGAAATACATTAGATTTAAATGATCAAAATAACTTTAAACTCCAACAATGGACACAGCTAGGAAAGTTATTGACTAGCTAAGCTAGCAAGAATACAGTCAGTTATAAAATTTGACTTAATGTTACAGTTGTTTTGTTACTTTGTCTGATTTGTGTTACGGTTAAGTAAAGTCAATCGTAACCGACCTAATCTAATAAATCAAATTGTGTGGGAGGTTGTCTGCTTGAGACCTTGGCCCATGTGATGGTATGAGGAATCTGCCGTCTGTGGATTAACAAAAAATAGTAATAAAGAGTGAAAAATGTAGCTTCGTGACCTTGAGATATGCCTTCACGACATGATGACAAGAAGTAAAAAAAGCAGTTCAATGTTCCAGATCAGCAGAAAAACTCCCAACACACTCGTGGCAGTGTTTTCATTTACGTCTGAGTGTGTAATCCAGTTTTCATTCCCAAGGACCAGTTGTTCAAAAAACTGTAATCAAAATCCCAAATAAATAATCCCATTTTCTTGCTATACAAGAAATGTATTTTACTTTAATGCCATTTTTTTTAACACACTGGATTTTATCACCTTGATCCAGATACTCAGCTTTATAGATTATATCACAATGTTGGCTAACAGCAATGGAAAGAATAGGTGGTGGATCAGAAAAATAGTTTTGAATAATAATTAATAACTACACGATTCCCCGCCGGGAAATCACGAGAGTTACTGTGCGCTTTGTCCCGTGACGAAAAAAAACCTATAAAAAGCTACAAAAGAGTCGAATCCCCATGTTGATCATTTGGATGTTTATCTACATTTTGAAGTTTGAATGGTGTTTCTATGTGAACGTATGCCAGAGCAGGAGAAGTTTGAAAAGCGTTGCAGATTTGACCTCGTCCCATTCATTCCCTATGGGAAATGTATCAGTATTTAACAGTCACAGTGGTGAGCACGGTCGCCTCACAGAAAGAAGGTTGCTGGTTCGCTTCCAGGCTGAGCCAACTTGTGACCTTTCTGTGTGGAGTTTGTATGTTCTCCCCGTGTTGCTTTGGTTTACTCCGGTTTCCTCCCACAGTCCAAAAACATACAGAGGTTGATTGAGAACGTTGGGAAATTTTCCATAGGTATAAGAGTGTGTAAATGGTTGTCCATCTTTGTGTGCCCTGCGACAGACTGGTGTCCTGTCCAGGGTGTCCCCTGCCCTTTTGCCCTATGATACTGGGATAGGCTCCAGTCTCCCCACGACCCCGGTAAGGGGATAAAGCGCTAGAAAATGAATGAATGAATGAATGTATAAAGAGGCCCCTGACAACAGTCCGCACAAAAGCCCACTTATAATGAATAATAATTTTCTATTTTATTTAAATGCTGGTTTTATTTCATGGGATAATTTGTATTGTTGCTTTTTATACTTTAATATACTGACAGGCTTCTTTGAAAGCCTATGTATCTTTCATCTACATCATCACTGTATCAGTTAAACTATGAGTTCCAACTATGAATAAAAGTATATTCAAAATGATACAAATTGATTATTTAACAGGCTATATTTTTTTCTAAAATCCACGTTGTAATGCTACCCCCAGGTTTTTATTTATTCAAAATTATCCAGATCCTATTGAGAAATTATTAACAACACAAACTGGATTGCATGATTCAGTCCAATTCAGAATACATCTTTCCCTTTTGAACAATCCATGTTCAAGATTTGATCCAATACGATTACCCAGAATCCTATCATATCACATAAAACCTCACAATCATTTTAAACAAGGGTGAAGCAACTTAAACGAACAAGGAACAATGTCATTGACATTATTGCCTGTGTTTAAAAGTATGACCCTTTTTGCATGTTTTGTTGTGCTTTGCATGTACGTATCATACCGGTGCCGTACCCCCCTCACCACCACCAAAAGTCTCTTCAGGACAGGTACACAAAGAACTGAAGAAAATCAACCCCCACAAGGCAGCAGGACCAGACAACATCCCTGGCCGTGCACTCAAAGCATGTGCCAACGAGCTGGCTGATGTCTTCACCTCCATATTCAACCTCTCCCTAAGCCAGAGCACCGTTCCCACCTGCTTCAAAACTACAACAATCGTCCCCCTCCCTAAGAAGAGCCCACCCACCTGCCTGAATGACTACAGACCAGTAGCGCTCACTCCAATCATCATGAAGTGTTTCGAGAGAGTGGTGCTGGCTCACATTCAGAGCAGCATCCCAGACTCACTGGACCCCCTGCAGTATGCTTATCGACCCAACAGGTCCACCACCGACGCCATCTCAGCTGTCCTCCACCATTCCCTTTCCCACCTGGAAAACAAAGAGTCCTATATCAGGATACTCTTTGTGGACTACAGCTCCGCCTTCAACACAGTGATCCCTTACAAACTGACCCACAAGATGTCCACACTTGGCATCCACCCTACCCTCTGCGACTGGCTCCTTGACTTCCTGACTGGCAGACCCCAGACTGTCAGGATTGGCAAGAGAACATCAACCAGCATCATCACAAACGTTGGCACTCCACAAGGATGTGTCCTCAGCCCCATCCTCTACACCCTGTTCACACATGACTGTGTCGCCTCCCACAAAGACAACACCGTCCTAAAGTTTGCTGACGACACCGCAGTGATAGGATGCATCACCGCGGCGAACGAAGCGGCCTACAGGACAGAGGTGGACAGTCTGGTTTCCTGGTGTGAGGACAACAACCTCACCCTCAACACAGACAAGACAAAGGAGATGATAGTGGACATGAGGAAGGAGAGGAGACCTCACCAACCACTGTTTATCCGGGATCTTGAAGTGGAGCGGGTGAGCAGCTTTAAGTACCTCGGGGTCCACATCACTGAGGACTTAACGTGGGCCACCAACACAACACAGCTGGTGAAGAAGGCACAGCAACGGCTGTACTTTCTGAGGAGGCTGAGGAAGTTTGGCATGTCGACAAAGATCCTCAGAAACTTCTACAGCTGTGTCGTGGAGAGCAGCCTGACCAACTGCATCACTGCGTGGTACGGCAGCTCTACGGCCATGGACCGCAAACGTCTGCAGAGAGTGGTTAAGACAGCGGAGAGGATCACCAGGTCTCCACTGCCCTCTCTGCACAGCATCTACCACCACAGAGTCCACAGGAGAGCTGCCACCATCATCAAGGACAGTTCCCACCCACAACATGGACTGTTTACACTCCTGCCCTCGGGACGCAGGTACAGGAGTGCAAAATGCAGGACCACACGCCTGAGAAACTCTTTCTACCCCACTGCAATAAGAATCATGAACAGCTGAACACTGCACTGTTGTCACTTTAAATCCATCTCATGTACAGTTCCCCTCCCTTTCTTATATTATTATTATCTTTTTTTATTTTTAGTTTTTTTTTTTTTTTTATTGTTATTTCATCTTGACTTTTTTGCTATGTATATTTATATTTATTTTTATTTTTTTTGTTACGCCGATATTTGTGGAGGGACGGCAAAGAAAGAATTTCATTGCATAGGGAAACGTGTTTCTCAATGTATATGACAATAAACACTTTGAATCTTGAATCTTAAAGTATATATAAAATATATATACTGTGCATATTCTGTTTTCTTTCATGGAATTCACTATTTCTTTAACCTGTAAACATGGTTTTCGGCCCTGCTTAGGAGAGCTTAGATTAATATATTAACATAAAATAATGGTAACAATTACAAAGTTTCAGTCATGATCGTTTCCTCAAGATAGTTCAAGTAAATAACATAAGTCTTCTTACTAGTATTCAGAGACTACCCTGAACATAAACAGCTCAATATCTGAAATACAAACATTGTACGCAGCAGGATCACGGAAATCAAACATCTAAAATAAACAAAATCCTCTTGTACATTTAAGATTGAGGCTTTAACGTCATTATTCTCCACGCCGACTTGTTGTTTAGGAAACTGTCACAGTCCTGCTGTGCTCCACTGACCTGAGGCGAGGGCAGTTCTGTCCCAGGGCGTGCAGGATGGCGTCTGTGATGTTAGCACAGCCTGACACGCACAACGACTGCAGACGGTGACAACCCCGGCAGATTGTGATAAGACCATCATCCGTGATCTGCTGCTCGGAGAGAAGAGACTCTGTCATTGCTGGTGTCTGCGGCCATCAGTTAGTTCTTCATCCTTTTCAATGCTATACATACAATGTAAACGGAATCGGCTTGGAAAGGAACAAAAATGACACCAAGACCCAGAATAAAGGCTTCATCCATAACTAAACAGAAAAGGAAGATCTGTCCTTGAATTTTCTATCTTAGGGAGAAAGGGGAATTAAAACATTTCTGATCTTTTCTCTTTCCCTGCAATAAAAAAAATAACCATTTATTGCAGAATCATAAACATGAAACTTCTCATGACTATTGTTAGATAATGTTATTATAATTTATCTTTTATCGCATTTCAAATGGTAATCCTCCATTTAACAGTCAATTACTTGTGTTACTATTAATTGTTACTATTATTTACCAGTATTCATCTCTTGTTAATAGTTTTGTGATAGAATTCATAATCCCAGATGGAGTCACTCATATCACTATCATCGTGATATTTAAATTTTGTTAAACAAGGCATAGATTCGTAAAATAACCTTTTATTTCTTCCTTATGAAAAAATGTTATACATTTCTATTTATGTTCTACTCTGTTAATGTTTTCTTCTTCGTAACCTTGTTCTCTTTAACTTCCTCATACTTTGAATTGAACCTTTTGTTTACTTTCTTTATCCAAACTTCAGATGTCAGTATTGGCATTTATCCGTATAAATATAAATTACTTATTAGTTACTTCAATTCTCTGTTGGATGAAGAGCTAAGGGGTAAGCCTATCAATTTGGGACTGAGCCCAAGACCTACAGACTTAATAAAACATAGCATGTAGAGAAATCTCTAAAAATAATAAATGTCCATGTAACTGTAGTGACAAAATAGTTGTGTTAATTCAATTTTGTTTTGATAAACGAGAGAAAACAGTTGATCAATTGAATCATGGAAGTTGGATTATTGATCTCCTTGGAAGATTTATGTACGGCTTCTGTGTC
Source organism: Callionymus lyra (assembly GCF_982586985.1). Classification (NCBI taxonomy): domain Eukaryota; kingdom Metazoa; phylum Chordata; class Actinopteri; order Syngnathiformes; family Callionymidae; genus Callionymus; species Callionymus lyra. The sequence continues at coordinate 22,531,836 of NC_141832.1, read as the reverse complement.
CTTTTGGTCAATTACCTGTGGTAGTTTAGGTTTCTTGTTGCCTATATTTTCACATATTTACATAATAACACTTTTCTTTTTAAAGATTAACTAGACTTTATTTCGTTCTTAACAGTAAAAATCGATTTCCTATTTGTAGAATCTAACTCTTCTGTAAAAGTTCGACCCGTGGTCCTGAGAGTACCAGAGGACAGCTCAAAGATTCTTGAAGAAGTGAACTTACTGGACACGTCTGAAGGTTGAGTGTGACCAGCTCGGGACAGTGTGCACCGATGTGCTTCAGCGCCTCATCCTCCAACTGTAGAGAGATGAGAGAGACGGAAGTTTGACTTTTCTCTGACCTGCTTTTGTCAAGATCCTTTTCTTTTTTCCAAACGTTAAATGAAGCAAGCTCAAAAAACATCCATTTTCAATTCTTACTTATGTTCATTTATAAAGTAGTGCGTCTGTTAGTGCGTGTTTGTGTGTCCACGTCTTTAGATTCCCAAGTTGAAAATTAGCATGTGGACTACTGACCTCTCAGTGAAGGTTTTTTGGGGGGAGGACATCTTGTTCGGGTCAAGGGAAAGGGGGGACAAGGGGGGCAGAATTAAAATATGCCCAACTTTGATGAAACCTAAACCATATATATATATATATATTTAACATACTAAGAAAGGTAGATTACAGGAATTCCATCTCCTTTGGATAAACGCAAGGGTGTGGAAAGCGGGCAATAGACCCCCCCGCAATTTCAAATAGGTGAGATTTCAATGAAATGTACATCATATTTAAGTGTTAAATCATTCCATCATTTCAGCAATTGTAAGGACCCAAACTTACTCGCTTCTCTCATCCCCCTCTTTCCTCAAGTTTTCTTTGTCTTGGTTATTGGTTTGTAAATAGTAGATTGTCATTGTCAACGGGAGGAACAATGTTTCTGAGTCAAATGTATCAAATAAAGTTGTAGATACAACCCTATTGGCCTGTTGGCCTGTTGATCTGATCATATCCACTGAAGAACACACATATACAGGGCCTTGCGAAAGTATTCGGCCCCCTTGAACCTTTCAACATTTCGCCACATTTCAGGCTTCAAACATAAAGATATAAAATTTTAATTTTTTGTCATGAATCAACAACAAGTGGGACACAATCGTGAAGTGGAACGAAATGTATTGGATAATTTAAACTTTTTTAACAAATAAAAAACTGAAAAGTGGGGCGTGTAATATTATTCGGCCCCTTTACTTTCAGTGCAGCAAACTCACTCCAGAAGTTCAGTGAGGATCTTTGAATGATCCAATGTTGTCCTAAATGACTGATGATGATAAATAGAATGCACCTGTGTGTAATCAAGTCTCCGTATAAATGCACCTGCTCTTTGATAGTCTCAGGGTTCTGTTTAAAGCGCAGAGAGAACCATGAAGACAAAGGAACACACCAGGCAGGTCCGAGATACTGTTGTGGAGAAGTTTAAAGCCGGATTTGGATACAAAAAGATTTCCCAAGCTTTAAACATCTCAAGGAGCACTGTGCAAGCAATTATATTGAAATGGAAGGAGTATCAGACCACTGCAAATCTACCAAGACCCGGCCGTCCCTCCAAACTTTCATCTCAAACAAGGAGAAGACTGATCAGAGATGCAGCCAAGAGGCCCATGATCACTCTGGATGAACTGCAGATAACTACAGCTGAGGTGGGAGAGTCTGTCCATAGGACAACAATCAGTCGTGCACTTCACAAATCTGGCCTTTATGGAAGAGTGGCAAGAAGAAAGCCATTTCTCAAAGATATCCATAAAAAGTCTCGTTTAAAGTTTGCCACAAGCCACCTGGGAGACACACCAAACATGTGGAAGAAGGTGCTCTGGTCAGATGAAACCAAAATTGAACTTTTTGGCCACAATGCAAAACGATATGTTTGGCGTAAAAGCAACACAGCTCATCACCCTGAACACACCATCCCCACTGTCAAACATGGTGGTGGCAGCATCATGGTTTGGGCCTGCTTTTCTTCAGCAGGGACAGGGAAGATGGCTAAAATTGATGGGAAGATGGATGGAGCCAAATACAGGACCATTCTGGAAGAAAACCTGTTGGAGTCTGCAAAAGACCTGAGACTGGGACGGAGATTTATCTTCCAACAGGACAATGATCCAAAACATAAAGCCAAATCTACAATGGAATGGTTCACAAATAGACGTATCCAGGTGTTAGAATGGCCAAGTCAAAGTCCAGACATGAATCCAATCGAGAATCTGTGGAAAGATCTGAAGACTGCTGTTCACAAACGCTCTCCATCCAACCTCACTGAGCTCGAGCTGTTTTGCAAGGAAGAATGGGCAAGAATTTCAGTCTCTCGATGTGCAAAACTGATAGAGACATACCCCAAGCGACTTGCAGCTGTAATTGCAGCGAAAGGTGGCGCTACAAAGTATTAGCGCAAGGGGGCCGAATAATATTGCACGCCCCACTTTTCAGTTTTTCATTTGTTAAAAAAGTTTAAATTATCCAATAAATTTCGTTCCACTTCACGATTGTGTCCCACTTGTTGTTGATTCTTGACAAAAAATTAAAATTTTATATCTTTATGTTTGAAGCCTGAAATGTGGCGAAAGGTTCAAGGGGGCCGAATACTTTCGCAAGGCACTGTAGTTTCTGCTGGCAACAATATTTTGTACACAATTTAATTGTTTGCTCTATGAATAAGAGTTTGACACGGCAGTACCTGTGTGCACCCCTTGAGGAACAGGCCTTTGAGTCCGGGACAGCAGCGAACCAGAGCCTGGACGCCATCTTTTGTGACCTGATCACACCAGGAGATGTTGAGCTGCTCCAGCAGGGGACAGCCCTCACTGTACAGAAGGTATTGACGTTTGAAACAACGATGAGATTTTTAAAAAAAACTAAAAGATATTGAGATGTAAAACTGTGCATAAAACATTTCAGGTTGAGTTGAGGTTGCTGGTTCTTTCCCAAAATACTTGACCTTGTCATTTCATTCAATAAATTCCCTAAGCAGACACATTAAATACTAAAGCTGTTCTGAGGAAACAATAAGGAAAAACAGGGATATTTGTTGTCACAGAAGTTCACAAGAAAACAATTTTAAACGTTTTATAAGGATATATAATAAACCTATAAAAAATAAACAAAAATAAACAAAATGAATAAACCAATAATAAAACGAAAATAATAATGTAAACTAACAAGACAAATAATAAAACATAATAAATAAAAAAAAAATAAAGATTAGTAAATGAAAATGAACACAAGTGCAAGAAACATTTTTTTAATGCACACACAACAGAAATACAGAAGTCTGTGTGTTTGTGTTTGTTGTTTCTTCCTTCACAAGTCTGGCCATGAAGGTGCTGTGTAGTGTAATCACCTTGAAGAAATACTTGAATAGGGAGATAAAAATATGTATTTTTTTATTTTTATTTTTTCTATTTTTAGCGACAGAAAAATACGCCAATTTGGGGAAAAAGAATACCTCTAAATTAAGTTATAAGACTGAGTTTTGTTAGGTAAAATAAATAGTCATAGTTTAAAAGAAGAAAATTCCCAGATTCCCAGAAAGTTTCTCAGAAAAGCCAAGTAGAAAACTTGGACGGTGTCTTACATCTGAGGGATGACAAGGCCAAGGAGGCTTTCAGTGGTCATGGACTTGCACATGATGTCCATAACAAAAACTCAAGGACTGACTTCTTCTCTCCAACCATATGAAGTTAAATCAAAGACGCTCTTCTTTTTAAGAAAGTAAACAACTCTGCTCATCTTGCTTTCAAGAAAAAAAACGTCACTTCTCTAAGGAGCAGCTTTTCTTTCAGTTAATTTCTCTCCTCTTCAATGCTCTTTGATCGACCCAGGTGTGACACTCTTTCTGTGCAGCTTCGTGGTAGTCAACATGGCGAACCCACCTGAGAGCTTTAAGAGACAGGTTGGTGATTGAGGTACAAGAAGCGAGGTCCAGGTGCTTCAGCTTTGGACAGAACTTGCTGAGGCTGTTACATGTACTGCAGACCAAACATACAACAAGGGTTTTTCAGTAGGAACTGAAGGGTCCGGTTGAGCCGTCATATACCTATCTGTGATCTTGGTGCAGCCATTTAAACTAAGAAGTTCGATGTTCCTACAATTTTGGGAAAACGTCCTAAAAAGGAGAGCAGAAGACAGTTAGCATTTATGGTAGCTGAGTGACATCATCAGCATACCAGGGGCTGTTCCGACCTCAGTGCACTGTCCCCGACACCGAGACACCCACGCAGACTCAGCTTCCTTAGAAACCCCCCACACCGCTTCGAGATGTTCTCCACCACTCGACCCTAAAAGAGACAAGGAGTGGATTCAGACCAAGGAAGACAGAAGCTGAGCTTAAAATATCTCTGGTGATTAACAGATGTATCCAAGAATGCATGACTGGGCTGGGTTTGGTACTAGATAAACATACTATACGTCACATCACATCAGCAAAGATACTCAGCATCATGGTTTTCACACACAGTATTATGGAAACTACTTTACTCTCTGGATTATTTAGGAGTAAAAGACATGTGTTTGAGTCAGAAATATATGGAAAAGGAACAACAACAGGGACGTACGGTCAGGGGAGGCAATGCCTCACCTCTCAATTCGCAATCCATCACAAACTGCGTTGAAACATGCAATTGACGGGTCCCAGTTGCCGTATCTCTGAATGTCGCCAACATCATGCTCACAGATACGTTTATTTGACTTTATTTTCTGCAGTCTGCCTGATGTCTTTAACCATTAAAGTTTAACGTTCATAAGGGTCTTATTTAGTATCGCTGATGGGAATTCAACCGCAGTGAAAAAGCAAAGTTGGAGGCAAACACTAATGAGCCTCATCAAACCACGTCACATCTCCATTGAGGCGGAGAGACTTTTAAAACTAAAGTAAATACTTAAAGTAAAGACTTTTACATCAAAGTAACAGAGGTTTGTGTGGCGAAGGAAAGGTGCATGGGCTTAATCGACAGATAAAATTAAGACCAGAAACGGTTTTAATTTCAATCATATAAAAAAGAGTAATATACTTTGTTTTTCTCACGCCTATATTGACCCATTTAATACTCAAAATGTATCTTTTCATGATAATATACGTTGGTCCTTTCTGCGTAAATCTAGCCAATCACAGAAGTCACCACACAGTAATAACCAATCAGAAGCAACAAAAGGCGGGTCTATCTTTCATTACAGCATAACATACAACAACTTGTGATCGAGTCACTTTAACTTAACAAAGTTTTAAAACAAATACAGTGCTGACATCATTCTGCTGTAAAGCTAACTATCGCTCGGAATTCTTCACTATTGAGCCAAATTTAAATCTGGAGAGTTCTCCTAAACTTTATGGTAACTTCCCAACACTAGGAGGAAATAAACCTTTTGGCTTTCAAATTAAGAGCATTGAATCTGTTGCGTCTTCCTTTTAATCCTTTATTATCACGGTCATATTATATACTGTTTAAATCCGTCTAATAAAATAATAGAAATCGTCTTTTAAAAGTGTAACCCAAGACCATGCATGTGTGTGTGAAGAATGCTGTTGAGGTATGAAATAACTAGTAGCCAATTGAATAAGTTTCCCTTTATAAACTACTGATGTAACACGGACACTAAAGGAGTCAGTGCGTCACCGACCATGAGCCTCACCGCACGTCACTGAACATATCTTGAACAAAGCGCTAATGCAATCCACTGACATCAGCAAGCAAGAGAAAGGAAGTCATTGTGGTCATTGTAGACTTTCTTTTCTTTTTATTCATATATGGCTACATGCCTTAAAATGTGAGAGATATCTTGAGATGCCAAACTTCTTCAGTTTATCTTTATGCCTGGACTGAGGAAACAATTTACAGTGTCTGTTTAACGTCATCTCACCATGTTTAAGCAATTCTGTCATTTACAATTTTAGGATCAACAACATTGGATTTCAAAATCAATACTCATTTTCTTTGGACAACGTCCAATTTGAACTCAAATTCACAAGTGCTTCCATTTTAGATAAAATAAAATGTAATTAAAACTCAATCTAAATGTGTCTGTAAGTATCAACAGTTCATATGTTGTGTTCACAAAACTGGCAATAAAAGTTTTTGATTCAGATTCAAAGTTCTAATTATTTTTTATCTAAAAGAGGGTGTTTTAAGGCGACTAGACACACACTAAAACACACATTGCACTCACACACCTCTGGAAAATCAAAGCAACCGAATGATCAATCAAAGTCAATCCAGAGAATGATAAAAATTCTGGCTGCATTCTGAAATATCAGTTTATCAGTTCGAATATCAGTTCGTACTGGCATTAAAAAAGACATAAAGGGTTTCCCAGTCTGAGAGACGTTAGCAAGCTCAGTTAGTTTAACCATCCTCTGCTGAGAATTTCCACTTTTCTTCAGGTCCTTCTTGAAAGTGCATTCATTAAGCAGGACTAATATTAAATCCAAATCAATCTTCCTCCTGACATCATGGCCATTACAATTGATCTCATACTTATTAACAACTGTAGATGCGACGTACAAGTGTTTCCTTCATTAAAGTTCAATGCAGCTACACAGACAACAGCTTGAAGGCCCCTTAACCCTTGTCTTAACGCTGGGTCAGGGTGACCCGAAAACAAATGTGTTTGTGGTATCCGTTGTGTTGTGTCTGGGTCAAGGTCAATGACCTCCCCCCAAAAATAAACTTGCATTGGTGGAGGTCGTTCACCGTCAAGGGATAAAACAAATAGCAACAGAAAAGAAAAACAGTCAAAATCCTTTGATGCCAACACAGCAGTTCAACCAGGGGAGACACTCGGAAATGGCGAATTGAAAAGAGGACAAAACGTTTGGAAAATGTTTAGTTATCATAGTTATTAGTTGTCCCTTTTAAAAGTACATCAGTGCCTCTGATAATATAGTGCCAGCAGTAAAGTTTTTCTAGAACCTTTGCCACATACACACCACTACAAAAAAATTGAAAATATTTAAATGATCATCTTTTAATGTACAATAAATCATCCTAAATCATCATCATTGCTTTCTAAAGCAGTCGAGGTCAACTCACAAAATCACTTGAACAAAAACAAATACAGCCTTATTCATCAGGAGGAGGCGTGGTGTGATACAGGAACAGATGACCAAAAGCAGTTTAAGTAAGTCCATTTGTTTAGTCTTCACTCACCTCAATGTCCCTCTGAAAGTCAAAGAGGTCAATCCGTTGCCAGTTGCTGCCATCCAGAGCCAGAACATTCCAGGACTGGGTGGGAGAAAGCACATTTAGGGGTTTTTAGTTTTTGTGTCTGATGAATTTTCATCGATTCAAAGAGCTTCGAATATAGACTCACCCGGGACACCTGAGCACAGCGACAAAGAGTCACCACGTCCAGAAAGGAGAAGATTCTGAAAAACAATACCTCATTTACATTTTATAAAATTACCAAAGTTAAAAAAAACAACAAAATTAATTATAACTAAGGTAAGGTAAGATAAAACTTTACTGATAGTTTTTTTTCCAATAGCCACAGAAGATACAGCAATTTTTCATAAAAAATAAACCAAAATAAAATAAAAAAAAACAAGAACATAAAGAGAAAGAACAAGATGACACTATCTAAGTCTAAAGACAAAGAACATAGATCACTAATGATTAGTTTTCTAGAAAGACGCTTTACAAATAACCATAACTTACTTACTAATAAATCAAATAAGTGACGTTAAAAAACAAACGTTAAGATTTTCTTTCCATTCAATTGAGCAAATAGTTGCATGTTATGACTATAACCTGTTTTCTAGTCGTCCATTTTGCTGTTCTGAATAAGGGAGTACGATCTACTAGAAGTCTAAACTGTGTAGATTGGAATATCAAGTTGTTTTAACTGGCAAAATTTAACCGAAATTGTTGGTTTAACACATCCCTGAATCTGCTTCTAGGGGGAAAGGTGTGAGTCAGCAAATATTTTCTTTAACTGGCAGTACAGTGAAGGGATGGTAGATCTTCCAAAAGATGGGATGTACTTTATATAAACCGTTATATCCTGTTAACAGGTCATGCATGGCTAAAAGAAACGATTGCACTCAAGATACAACAGTAAATGTCTTTCAACATGACCTAAAATCTCAGCTCTGCTGGCCAAGACCGAGCCTGAGTTACGGCCTTCATTTGCTGCTCAGGAGCTCCTGGTTGTTTTGCAACAGAAATCAATTAAAATGTTTCACAGCCTCGGGCGAATGTTCTTAATTAAAGTTTAAGCGTTATTGTGAACAGCGGGACGCTAAAAATGTGCCTTATGTTTATCCAGACAGTCTGCAATATCCCAATATTAACCCGACTAAAGCGATATTCAAATAAGCGAAGCGACGTGCAGACAGTATTGGCCAGGAGGCACAGCTTCCTTCATCACAACCACAAAATGATTACAGAAAACTTCAAACTGCCTTGAACCAAATGCAAACCAATCAGCTTGAGGCATCAATATTCACAAACGATTGTACTTCTTAATCTTTGGGGTTATCTTAATGAGTAAAGGCTTAAGCAGAATTGTATTTTTGCGGCGTAAAAATATAAATGGAAGCTTCGGCGGAAGATGGACAAGTGAAAGATTAAGTTGATGTTTTATCATTTTGGATAAACATGGCCATAGAGAAGACCATTTCTTTTGCTGCCTTTGTGTAGGAATTAAGTTTTAATATAATTTCAGGGAGGATCCGTCTCTTTTTAAACAATCATGACACATTTAATATAACTACTTAAATATTGTTTTGTTGGTGTGCTTGACTATGTAACTTCATAAATAAAAGACAAAATGGAAAGTCTGTAAGTGGCCACCAAAAGTGTAAAACAAGAGACCAACCCAACAAAAGCCTGCATGCTGTAATTGGCATTGGCGCATCAAAGGTTTTACAACATTGCCCTTTCCTCACTCTCGCCAGAAAGAACAGTCTGTATCTTGTTCTTCACGAAATCATGTTAGGCTTGCCGTTTTGTGAAAACAGATCAAAAAGATTAATCATAATTAACATTAGCTACAAACTACACATATACAAGTGTGAGTGTCAATTTTCAGAGGTTCTTCTTTTTGTTGCTTCCTTTGACTGAATGATTTAAAGATGGATACCATCGGTTTTCCTGCAACATGTTTTACTAAACTGCCTTAAAGCTAGTTGACAATCTGAGCTTAGCTTTGGAGGCGTGATTTCTGGGAACAGTTGAACTTTTGAAATCAAAATGCAGCTTGAAACAATCTTGTTTTGAAGAACTTCTACCCTAACTTTCCATTTCAAGTGTTTCGAAACCAGAGCACAGATGCAACGTTCAATCTAATTTGCAGTTTCCAGTTTTAAGTTCCAGGAAGAAAAGTCAAAAGATAGAACAGAATTGATATCATGGCCTGTTAACTTATATAATCAAATAATAATTTCTAGTGCGTCAAAAACCAAAGAAAACAGAGATTGAGCTTTGCCATTCCAGGGGCTGTTTTCTAGCAAACAAAAATAAATCTAAAATGTCCACAATTAACTTTGAAAATAAAATCTAATTTCTCCTCTAGTGAACCCAGATTTGTCAGATGCACTTGACAGCTTCTTTGCCGACTCCCCTCCATCTAATATGAGTGGCCAAAAAGCTGCGGGTCGTGACAACATCTCAGGGAGGGTGCCGAGGGACAATTGAGCCGTCAGACTTTCTTGCAGACGTCTTGAACATCTTCTGCTCTCAGGCAACAGTCACGTCCTTCCCCATTATCCCCGTTTCCAAGAGACTACAGTGACGGGATTAAATGACCTGTGGCCCCTCACAATGATTGTCCTTGAAAGGGTCCCATAAAGCACCCTCATACTAGAAGTATTGCTCCACAGATAATGACATCTCTTCAGTCCTACATGTTTGCTTTCCTTTAATGAATTTCAAATCTGCGATCAAAAAAATCATCCCCGAACACCCTGTTGTAGAAACTCCACACACCTCTGAAGAGCTGGACTTCCTGACTAACGGACTACAATGTAGTCCACGTCTCCTCGTCCTACATTAGACTCCAGCTCTCACTAGCCCCCTCCCGCTTCCTCCTACTGAAGCGTGACTGCTGCTCTAGGAACCCGAGCTGTCATCTGATAAAGTTTTCCGACAACACAGCAGTGGTAGGAAGCATCAATAATGACGATGAGTCCGAATACAGAAAGGAAGTGGCACACCTGCAGGGAAGGTAAGCTCTGCATCAATATGAAGAAAACGATGATGTTTGTGAACTGTAGGAGAAGAAAACATTGTCCTCCACTCCCGGCAAGAGCAGCTTAGCAAGTGGTCTACAGCTACAAACATCCAACATGCACTCTTTTGTCCTCAGCTTTTTGGAAAGAGCATTTTTAGTTGAACCCCCACGAGGGAAGCTTCTTTATTTCAGCTCTCAGACTAAATATATTTTGACTTCTCATATTTCTACTGTATTGGTGCCCATTTAATTGGTATGCATTCCTATTGTTACTTCAAAATCTATATTTTTATGCTTATTTTTTGTATCGTTTGTAATTACATGACTGTCCTCAATAGGCCTCAAATGAACTTTAGCTCCTTCCCTCGTCAATGGAATGAGCTAAAAATTATTTTAGAAAATTTAAGTCAATATATTTTTTTTAAATCTAGGTTTTCTACCCAGTGTTGTCCATGGGGCTCTTTTAATATTTCTAGACAGAAGGTACAATGAACCCGTGGCTTCTAGTGGTCGAAACTATTACAGAAAGTAAAGGCTTACGCAACAAATAAAATTTCACTTGTGGTAGTTTTTGGAGTTAGTTAGCTTCCGAGTTTGGGGGCAGGAGTGGAGCGAAAGTATCTCGACATTCTATTCTATGTTTATCTTTGCATCCTTTGTCTTTGTTTTTTTTCTTTGAGCCATGTTCTTTGTCCTTAGACTTTTGTGTCATCTTGTTCTTTCTTTTTATTTGTCTGTGTTCTTGTTCTTATTTTTATTTTGATGTATAATCGTCTGTATTGCGGAGTTCTAATCGGAAAAAGAATTTCTACAACGTTCACAACATCTCATTAACCAGAGAGTATGGTGCATTCAACGGTGTGGGACGAATACAATTCAGGCGATAAACAAATGTTTACTGAATCAAACTTAAATAGAAAAACAAATGTACAAATAACAACCGAAGATGTTGTGTTAAGAAAACAAACAGACAAAAATGTATAGAACTTTCAAAGCATTACATAATTAAAACGACACATAAACATAATGTTCTAGACTATTTGCATCATCTGTGTCTGGAATGGATACACAGTATCCTTAAGACTATAATAATGATTGTAATAATAATGAAAAATAACCATCTTTGAAATTGTGAAAGGAGGTTGGCTACGAGCAAATGTTGATAACATGTGTTGGGTAATAACAAAAAAATGCATTTATGTCTTTGATGAGAACTAGACTACAATGTCATCTGTTTTTAATTACTAAAATAATACTAAAATGCCCAGACCTTAAATCTGGAGTAGACAAAATAAGAGTATTGACAAAAAACAATCTTGAGACAAAAACTCACAGTAGCTATAAAATTAAAACAAGACTATGAAACCAACACTACACTTAATTCATGAACTACCTATATAAAGAGTGGAAAAAGACTTGGTTAATGAATTTGGTACAGGTATGTCCTTAGATGTGGTATTTAGCTAGAAATGATGATGATAGAAATGTCATTATTTAAGAACCATTTCCAGGATGGAACTAGAGCTTAGTTGTTGGTTTTTTTTAAATCAAATAAAAGCACATTTCCCAACCCTATTAAAAAAAATAAAAAAAACTTTTTAACCTTTTCTTTTACTTACTGGAATGTGTTACTTTGAAGGTAAGGCAAGAAAGTACATCCTTAAACACATGAGCGTGGTTTCATGAGCTTACCTTAGCAACAGCTCCTTCGGCAACTTCTTATTGATTGCCGCCTCATCACTGTTAGTGAACATCTGAAACACAATTAAAAATAAAACCATAAGATTCACATGAAGTTAGCCTACTCTCCTTTGTGAACACAATTTTAGATACATGTTCTAATCTCAATCTACAGAGAATTAGAGTTAAATGTTGAAAGGTGTAAAGGTGAGACTAGAGATAGAAAGGTTAGACAGCTTGGTTATAGCATGGTACCGCTTAATACATTTATTTAGTTGATTCAACAATAGAATGATTCTCTTGTCAGCATACAGCTAATGGGTTGCTGAACAAATTTGTAGGCTGCAGTGTGCGCATGTAATCTGGAGATAAGCCGTTCTAAACAATAAGACGATACATTGGAATTAATTAAGGCATGGCTAATTGTGGACTAAATGGAAACAACAGATGTTCCATTATCATTAGAAGAACTGAGAGATTTCCAGATTTTTCAGTGACAAGGAAATCTGTCTGATCCATTCTTCTGCAAAAGAACATTGAGCAATACTGATGAGGAAAATCATTTAGGAGGTAAACTTGATTGTAGAAGGAACATGCCAGTTACAAAGAGGGAAATTGGGAGCAATGCCATTTAAATGGATTTGATCCGCTTTAAAATATTTGACTTAAAAACAGACCTTCAAAATGATGTCCTTCAATCATATTTGACTTTGTGCTTTGCATGTTCACAAACACAGCTCATACAGGAAGAGTAAAAGTGACATTTCTTATTTTGTTTCTATATTTGGGGGTGAATGGCTCCAAAGTTATCATCACCATGACTATATCTTAATGGTTCGTAGACATGTCAGCATGTGGTCAACAAGAAGATACAGGGCTCTTTTGAAGCATGAACCTGATTTTATATATACTTATACAATATGATTTCTTCTGCTCAGCTCTATGGTATAGTTTTTTGAAAACAGAAATCTTTTTACATCCTTTGAGATTACATTTTTGGATGTGATCATAATGAAAACCATGTTTATAGAGGATTTAAAGCTACTCTAACTATATTGAAGGTGTTGCCTCACGTACGTTTCTGGCTATTTGAAACCCTAGCCTGCTGGGGAACCAAGTAAATAAAGGTGTCATATAGAATTAAATGTTTTATTTAATTTGCCATTGTCCTCTTTCCCACGGTTCTAATTGAAAAATGTATTTCGTAGACGTTTAGTTTTTTGAATTAAAAGAGAAATACATCCTTTATTTTTCATGAAAACTATCAATTCGAAGCCTTTCTTCAGGTCAGCTTTATGATCAGTGACACGGACCCAGTGAGGGAACAAAGAAGAACACGAGAGAGATTATTAGAGTTTAGTATTTTTGGTTGTGATTATGATAATCCACGATTTAGGCTATTTAAAGCCACTGTAACTACATTAGGGTGTTGCCTCACATACATTTCTGGTTTGCATGGGTTAGAAACGCTAGAATAAGAGTAAATAAAGGCTTCATGTAAATACAACGTTTTATTTCATTGTCTAAAAAACGTATTTCATACATGTTTAATCTTTCGAATTACGAAAGAGAAATACATATTTACGAAAAATATTTTTTTTTACTCTTAATTTGAAGCCATGCACACTGCATCCGGTTCCCCTTTTGCACGACTAATCCCATCAAACTTGCCGACCCTCCGCAGCTGTCGGAGCAGAAGGTAACGGCCTGAATCTTCTGACCAGTCAGCTGTTGCACTGTTAAAAATAAATAAAACCACACACACAAATCCCACGCTAGCTGGGGATTAAACAACAGTCGCTCTACACAACCCCCGTGTCACTGACACACTACATTTTATCTGGACCTGGATCCCGTCTGCGACGCATGCGTGGCTGCGACACTAAAGTTTACGATCCTGGTCTGGAACAACAATAAACCAGAAGCATCTGTAGGAGTTGATATGGCGGACATCATGCTATAGAGTGTATATAAGGGAACTGTCACACTTGGGGCCTGTTTGTTGTTGGAGCTGAGCTAGGAGGGTTCATGTCTCAGATCCAGGCCCCCCTCACCGCAGACGCCGTCGGAAAGAAACATTAAACAACAAAACACAAAGCGCAGGATTATTAATCGATTGATCGATTAGTTTCTTTAAGTTATTTGGTTGGAAAACGTCTCCCCCAGATCTGGTTTTGGGGTTTTCAGCTAATATGGTCTGTGTAGCCTCATTGTCTTTGTTTTGACGGCAAACGAACCCATGTACGGACCTTTAAAACAGATCCACTAACCCGGTCCACGACTTCTGGGCTAAAATATTAGCCGGAAAGGTTCCGTGAAACGCGAGACATGTCAGGCCTTAGTGTGTGTTGTTGTCAGGACACACACACACACAACAAAAAAACAACAACTAATCCCAAACACTGACTGCGGAAGCTGCACCATAAGCGATTCTTATACAATAAACACAGCGACAAGAACGCAAGGCCCGGATCGTAAAAGTATGCAGCGTTTTCTACACGGTTCGCGGCTGTCAGGGGGATATTTTAGTGTCAAAAACCCACCTCGAACCGGCTCCGAGAAACGCCATTTACCTCCTTCCCCATGACGGATTCAGTGGACTCGGTTTTTTAGGCACAACAACAACAGCAGATAGGATCGGCCTTCCTGTCCAATACCATGCTACCTCACTGGCCAGGCAGCTCCTGTGTGCGAGGTCGGGGGTTTGAATCCCAGCGAAGGACGACTTTAGACGTGAATTCGATTAAAAATAAAGCGTTGCTAGTAGCAGACAGTCAGGCAGGAGCGCTTATCTGCTCGCTTCTCCCTCACCTCTTCCTCCTCCCCCTTTAAACTGCTTTTATCCATGTACACAATAAACAAGCGGCGCTTACGTTTGCGTCAATATTCTAGTCGAGATTTTAAATAATAAACATTTCTGTAACACGTCATTATTTTATACTAATTTGTTAAAACATGAATCATGTTTTTTTATATAAATATACACACACTGTATTGTGACGATTTGCATCGCCAATTGAATATAAAATACAGCATTATAAAATAATAAAATGCAATAGTACTCATAAGAAAAGATGAGTTTGATGTAAACACTCGCGTATGTCGTTTTAGAAAATGTATTATTTATTTAATCAAATGTTGTGGAGACAATCGCTTGATCAACGATGATATCACACAATTGTTATACGATTTTTCTTTGTTGTTGACATAGCAGCAGTTAATAGTTATGTCACAGATAATGGCAACTTTGTTTTTGCACGAAATAGAAAAAGGGAAGTGCCACTTCCGGGATTTGAGCTAGACCCGCCCCAAGTCAGTGCCGTAACCAATCAGCGTGCAGATGGGCTTGTTGTTACATGACGTCACGTGTATGAGAAAAAACACGCTTGACGGTGTTTTTGTGTGTGTTTAACAGAAACGATACAACTATACAGGAATTATTATTTTTTATGTTTCTAAGAATCCCTCCGAGCACACTATATTTGGAGCGGAACTAGGCTAATCATATTTTAAGCAGCTTTACAGAAATACAAAATAAAACCTTGACAATGTTTTAAGAACAAAAACTAAAACCTGTCTTACTTGCCTTCCTGCTAAAAGCAATTAGTTGCAATGTTAATCGGAAAACTTACATTTCTGGATTGGTTTCAAGCAAAATGTATACATTGTATTCTATTTTGCATTTATATTTTATCTTTAAATCCTATTCACACAATTTTTGTTTTAATTATATTAATTAAAATATTAATGAAACTCTTTTCGCTATCTAATGTGTCACTAATAATGATCTTGAGACTATTCGTCAGAGCAAGCAACAAATGTCATAGACGTTTTTATTTCCAGTAATACAAATAACAGAAAAGACACAAAGTTAATATTTGGTTACTGTGGAAGTTGGACCTGCGTGAAATGACAGGCGAGAAAATATGCGCGTTGACTCCTACTATGGCCTTTAATACTGTAATAAAGACAATTATAATTGCATGTCATAAATCCCCGTCATTCCACTTAACATTGGATTAATCGTGGTTGAGAAAAAAATGATTGGTTTGATTGCGATGTTAAAAATAATTTAGTCGGAATTGACTTTTCTTTCGCTGCACGGAAGTACAGTAGGCGGGATAATCGCTCTGATTGGACGTTGCTGGGACACGCGCATGATTGACACATTCCCGACCTCCGGTTCATTCCGCTGTGCGCAGAAGTTGCCAGTCACAGGAGCCACAATGGCGTTTGTAGTCTCCTGCAGATTGAGCTGTGGATGTTCTTAAATCCACTAGCATCGCCCTGAATATAGGCCTGGTAGACTCCCAGAGCCATTTATAATAAACTGGAACATCTACTGCACACGAAAATATTATGATTTCATTGTAGCATCCAGTTGATAGAAGGAAAAAAAAGCATTAAAGGCAACATGTAATAGCGGCAACCCGGCTCAAGTTTTCATTTTGTGAGAGAAACTAAGCGTCTTACAGTGAAGACGTCTCCTGTTTCCTCGACATTTAGATTAATTCTGTGGAGTAAAAGCACCTTAACTTAACTTGGCACTGGACAAGGACAGCTTTCACAAAAGGACTTTTTTTCTTTTTCCAGAGTCGGCTAACTAGCCGCCGAGCATTAGCTAGCGCTGCTAGCTACTTTTGAGACGCCGCCGCGATGGTCACCCGTTTGCCCGGATTTAGCTTCCAGCGAGTCTAATGGAGGATACTTGACGACGCAAGAGGACTCGTTTGTTGTTTTCCTGCTGTACGAGGCGACGGCGGTGAAGTAAGTGGAATGAATTGGTGTTGAGGAGGGACTTGTGCGGCCTGCTTTCCGTGTCATCTTGGGTCTACTTTTTTAAAAACGTGCGAGCAGGTGTGTCTTATTCTGGACTCTTCTGTGGTCTAAGTCTTTATGAAGTGGTCTGGAAGACTGAGACACAGTCACAGCAGTGGGACAAGGGGCCTGTGTGAGTGATGCCTGGGTCGGACCGACACCATGGGACCAAAAGGAAGCTACAAACTAGCGGTTCGTCACACCACACCGCGGGCCTCTCGCACACGTCCTCCACCGCCGTCGACATGACGAGCCACGACGGGAAGGCGCACGTGAAATCTTCCATGTCGTCTTCCAAGCGCAAGAGACACAAGTTAAAAAAACATTCTCGGGGGGAACCTTTGGCAGCAGCGGCGGAGGAGGCCGACGATTTTACTATGGGCTACACGGCGCCACCTGGCGTCCACGCGGTCAAACCTCTCGTGGAGTATGACGATATCAGCTCGGACTCTGACACCTTCCTGGACCCGCCGTCCATCAGACCCCCTGATAAAGTGGAACACTTCGAGCCGTCGCCTGAATACACCAGAGAAGAAGTCGACCATGTGAGTCGAGAAAGCAAGGGACATGGACACTCCCGAAAAAGGGCGAAAGACCCCCATAAACTAAGAGACCCCGGGAATGGGGAACGCAAGAAGAAAAGCAGCAAAGAAGTCGATAGACTCGTCTCTGGAAAGGTTAGAGACAAGACCTCCTCCTCGGCGTCCTCATCCAAACAACATCAACTCCAACAGGTGTCAGACTTCACCAAGCGTGGGGAGCTGATGCTCTCTGTCCAGGTGCAACCTGTAGCCAGTGTTGGAAGTGCCACCTCCTCCACATCTTCGTCTCGGAGCAAGGACAGCAGTCGCTCCGGGAAGTCCCGGAAAGAGAAGCAGCAGAAGAGGGAAGCCAGAGAAGAGAGCACCCAGAGCACTTCTCAGAGGGCCAGGCCAGACCGGAGCCATCGGAAGTCCTCCAAGAGCCGCAAGTCCAGCCCCAAGGGCAAGACCTCAAGTAGGGGGAGTCCTCGGAGGAAGGGAGCCGCTGCTGGTCTGTCCCCAGCCGGTGAAAGTCCACTGGCCTATAGTCATGGAGACGATGGGTATTCAAGGCGCAGACCGGGTCAGAGGAGTCCCAGTCCTTACGCGGAGACGTCTTACCGCAGCAGGCAGAGGTCGGTGAGTCCGTACGGTGGAAGACATCGGTCCTCAAGCTATGAGAGGGAAAACAGTCCTTACTTGAGGAGGCGCTCCATCAGCCCCTATGCTGCTCGCCGGTCCTCCAGTACCAGCCCCCTGTCTCGGTGAGTCTCGCATGTACTTGATTAAATACAATGTATAGTTTTTAGGAATTGTTTAGCAACTTGCATATTCACGATGAGAGGACTTGTTTGACTTGGAAATCCTCCCATACGATGTCAATAACATAAACCTGTTTGTCTGGAGTATTGTGATTGTCACAAAAGTATTGAGACACTTTAGAGGGCATGCTGTTGAGTTGCTCTTCAACTTGGATGCAGTCACACCAGTTCTTGGTTATGTAGTTTAACTTATACCTAGATTAGAAACCGGTTTCTTCCCCTACATGTACTGTAATTTTTTTCATTTTATTGTGCTTCTGTAGGCGCTCGGGTCGGTCCAGGAGCCGATCCCCACTACTGTACTCGTCTCGGCGCTCCTCGTCTCGTTCCCGCAGCAAGAGACAATTCCCTTCCCTGGGAGCCGGAGGGATCTCCCACAGCAGCCGCCCCTCAAGTCGCTCTCCCCCTTCCTCCCGTCTACCCCTGAACTCTAGCCTCGGAGCCGAGTTGAGCCGCAGGAAGAAGGAACGACAAGCCGCTGAGGCGGCGGCTCGTGCCAGCACTGGCTCTACCTCACCGTCAATACGAAAACCAGCAGCTCCGCCGCCGGCCGCCTCTGCACGAGCCCCGAGGGTAGAGGCACCGCTCCCCGATAAAGACTCGCCCGCGGCGGAATCTCAACAGCATACACCTGTTCAGACGACACAAGAAGTTCCCGGCAGAGAGGACCAGTCTACTGAACCACCTCCCTCCTCTAGCAATTCCCCCGCTCTCCTGCCACCCCCGCCGCCTCCACCTCAACCTCCCTCCCCAGGCAGAAGTGGGCCCTCCACCCAGACGCCCCCGACTCAATCAGAAACCAATATTCAACCTCCTGCCCCGTCAGCTACATCCAAATCTCCAGCTGCTGTCCCGGCACAGAGCCCTGTCCGACAACCCCCTCTCCACAAAACCTCAACTCTTCCCCCCCTACCTCTTCCACCTGTACTACTGGGAAGCGCTCAGGACAGGTGAGGATGTTACACATAATTAAAAAAAAAAAAAAAAAGCAACTCACACATGTCTATTAACAAAGCTTGATTAAATTTATTTTTTTTTACGTTCAATCATGATATTTTAATTATACAATATTTTAAATGTTTAACATAGTTAAATAAGTGGTATAACTGGGCCTACTACTTATCACAATAAACCCCTGTTTTTCTTATCAAATTACACTTGGATACAATGCATATACAAGAACCATTTTAATATTCACAATACGAATAAGTAAATGCATACAGGATTTCAGTCTACATTTGATGACAGTGGTGGTTTTATCTGAAAACAAAATTAAACGCATCATCTTGATAATAGAATAATTACTTCCTATTGTATGTTATTTACAAGAAAGCACTTTTTCAGAAACTTTCCGGTTCATTATTTACACATTAAGAATACACTTTCATTTTAACCACTTCTCATTTTTTAGTTACTGAGCCTATTTAAGTTCTTTATGTATTTCTTTATGCATCTGTTCACATATATTTTATTTTAATGTCTGTACTTTTTTTTAAACTATACAAAAATGTATTTTGACATGCCAAAGTATTGGTTCTTAATGCTCCTGTCTTTAAAGTTTATAATAACATATCATGGCCTACCAAAGCTGATGTTTGGTATATAAATGAAAAGTGATTATTTACACAGAGCAGTTTGCTGCAGAATCATATTAGTCCTGTGTGTTTTGACGCATTATAGTGTGTCCACATGAATATCCATAGCTTTGTGTGATATTCAGTCTTGATTTATGGACTCTCCGGTCCTTTAAACTCTTCACTGGCTTCCAGTTTCTTTCAGGATCAAATTTAAAATTCTGGTTACTACTTTCAGAGCTATTCATGGTCAGGCTCCTCCTTACATCACTGATCTGATCCAGCCTTACACCCCAGCTCGGGCTCTGAGGTCTGTGGATCAGAATCTACTTATGGTTCCACGCACACGGCTCAGGACCAGAGGAGAGAAATCTTTTCAGGCTGTTGCTCCTAAGCTTTGGAACGATCTTCCTCTCTCTTTGCGCTTGATGGAGTCTACTGACTCCTTTAAGAAACATCTTAAGACGTTTCTATTTGTTCAGGCTTTTCCTTGAATTTCTGGAACTCCTGTGCAGTCTCAGTATTATCTTGATCTTTAAAGTATGTACTTTTTTGAGTATTGTTTTGATTGTTCAAGCGCTTTGTGACCCTGGTCTCGAAAAGCGCTATATAAATAAATCTTACTTACTTACTTACTTGTAGATGAGATTAAGTAGTTTCTACACCAAACCAAATACATAACTTTTCTTAAACGTTATCGGTATATAATTAATTTACATGATTTGATATTCATGCTTGTGATCCACTGTGAAGAAGCACTTTTTCTGGTTCACCCCTCTTTTTTTGTTTTTATTGATGTTGATGTTAGAACCACTACAAGTGAAACTTGCTGTTGTATATTATGAGCCTCTTCACTAGAACACTCATACATTACACAATGAATCTTCCCGTAGTTTTATCATGATTATTTTACACATATGTTTGGTTTTACTGCCAATTATTGTTTATTGTAAGCCAGTTTTAGAACCATTTTCAGATTGTACTTGACAGGAAATGAACTAAATTTAAAGGAAATGTAGGAATCCCATTGCACAGTTTGCCGTGAATCACAAGCTGAAAGATGTGCTAGCAAAAATGGCAAGAGAATGTTTTTGGATTTCTTCGGCTATTCTTTGTTAAACGGATAATTTTTGATTGATTGAATTTGGTACACCTTTATATGACTCACATTGCCAAAATTAAACTGATAATTCTCCGCAAATTTTTATTTTATTTTTTATGGTATTGCTTGGAATGGTTTTAAAACTATTTACTTATATAACTATCCTCCACATAATCTAAGGGAGAAAAGTAATTTATTTGATATCATATGTATTTGTCCTGTAGGGAGATTTGTCTTCACACGGTACATCACAAAATACATGACATGCATAACAAACGGATCAGTTTATAATCACCTATGAATGAAATTAAAATGTATATTAAGTTTATCAGTCGCAACACTTACCCAAATATGCTGTTACTTTCTAGACCGCATCAATCACTTTGCACAGTCAAAGTTCAACTTGTGCTACTCATTTATAATACAGTTTACACGCATTGTTAACAACAAAGCAAATTTTCATATTGTATCTAAAAAGGTACTAAAAATGTCCTATTTTAACTTCCTGTTCCTCTTACAATATCAGCCCAAAGAAGTCCTCACTTTCTTCAAGGCCATCTAAGAAAGAGAAGGAAGTCCGCAGCCGGCCTTCCATCATCGACCTTCCTCTGCCTCCAACCCTTGCTGGGCTTGACTCATCGCCCCCACAGTCTCCAATCTATCATTCTCCAATGTTGGCCATGCCGCCGCTCAAGAAAAGACCAAAGTAAGTTTCCCATGTCTAAACTCTTTATTTCCCAATTAGATCTAATTTGCTTAATATATATTTTTTTTTTCAAGGATTTGTTGCCCACGCTATGGTGAGCGCAAACACAATTTGAGCGACTGGGGCAAGCGTTGTGTAGATAAGTTTGACATCATCGGGATCATTGGAGAGGGCACCTATGGTCAAGTGTACAAAGCCAAGGACAAAGTCACTGGTAAGGCCTCATATAGAGTTGAGTGGCTAGTATAGCAATGGGTTTGACACTTCTCTGAAATCCATCCAGGTGAGCTGGTGGCTCTGAAGAAAGTGCGCTTAGACAATGAGAAGGAGGGTTTCCCCATCACAGCCATCAGAGAGATCAAGATCCTGCGGCAACTGAAGCATCAAAGTGTGGTCAACATGAAGGAGATCGTCACAGACAAGCAGGATGCACTGGACTTTAAAAAAGATAAAGGTAAGTGCCAGCGGTCCTCGTCTACTTGCGTGTGAGCTGATCCACCATTATTTGATCTATTTTGAACTCCTGGTACTGACTGATACAAGTTCACTTTTATTTAAACCAAGATTTTTACCCTAAGCATCAGTTTTTATTAAAAGACAAAAATATATTTTAATTGGTTCAAATAATTTGGTGTGATTACTGCAGTCGCTTCACAGCAAGAAAGTTGCAGGTTCCCTTCTAGTTTCTGAGGGAGGCATCTTCTGACCTTTCCGTGTGGAGTTTGTATGTTCTCATGTTACTCCAGCTTCCTCCCACAGTCCAATACGTACAGAGGCTTATTGGGAACACGGAAGTTATCCGTAGGTATGAGTGTTTAGTTCAGTTTATTTTAAAAGGACAATGTGCAGTTACAATAGAAAGATGGCTGCACCAGATTTAGCGTGTGTGTGTGTTGCTCAGTTCCTCCCCCCCCTATTTTATTATTAGATGTTGTTCACTGAATTGAGTCCTTGCAATGATCAATAATGAGTGTTTGGGAACTTTGATTCGACTGCATATGATATCTATTCTCTCTTGAGTATGAGTACACGTGCAGTGCATCAGATGTATCTTGTCATTTGAACTAACTATCCTGGTCATAGAAATTCAGATATTGTGTGTTGAGATATAACTATTATTATGAGTTCTTGACTCCAATCCTCATTTTTCCCAATCATTGGGGTTGTGATCTTTGTTGTAGGTTTTGTAGTGAATCAATTCACATTAACTAGTCCAAAAATGAAGAACAATGCCATTAATATCCACACTAACCAAACCAAATGTGTTTTGCTACCTTAGTAAAGTGTGATCATCTACAGCTTAAATAAGCAACATTGTTTCAGCTCTTACTTTTATTTCCATTAGGCTTCTCTGAAATTATGCTCCCTGATTAAACTAGTTTTAAACAATGTAGTGTATTTTGCTTCCATTTAATTCATCCATTTTTTTTTTTTGAAAAATGAAAACGATATAACTCAAACCTCCTTCTTAAAACATGTTGGCTGTGTGTTTCCTGAACTTCATTCTAAGCCTTTCACTTTCAGGTGCATTTTATCTGGTGTTCGAGTACATGGACCACGATCTCATGGGGCTGCTGGAGTCCGGTCTGGTCCAGTTCTCCCATGAGCATATCCGAAGTTTCATGCGGCAGCTGATGGAGGGTCTTGATTATTGCCACAAGAACAACTTTCTGCACAGAGATATCAAATGCTCCAACATACTCCTCAATAACAGGTGAGAGGATCAGCTTTATCTTCTGTCGCCATGTCTTCCAGTGAGGGATTAGAAGGACAAAATGTGAACACTTGTTTGCTGATAAAAAGATGAATTGGAAGTTATTGGTTTTACCTTTAGCGTATTCTTTTTCTTAACCATACTTTTTGTGGCTATTCGTGTGGCTTTAAAAGGGTCTTCTCAGATGATGATGTTCTCTTAAAGGCATAAAGGGCGAACCTTACAAATAAAAAAAAAGAACATATGTCAAGTGGGCTTCTATAATTAAAAATGATCTTTTTGTTCCTTGCAGAGGTCAGATCAAACTGGCGGACTTTGGTCTGGCTCGGCTTTACAACTCTGAAGAAAGGTAGACTATACACTTGCATCATATACATCATGTAACATTTATATACCCCCCGGAAGTGTAATTTAAATAATATTTATGGTTTTAAATGCCATTTGGGTCTGATTGTTGTTAAAACTTCTAAGATTGTACATTTATGATGTATACAAGTCCAAAAGTTAACAAGTGTTGTTAAGAATCACACAATTTTACAGAAACTGATGTCAAAAAATAAGATGAGAAGGAAAAAAAAAATACTACCATTTGATCGCCACTAGGTGGTGCAGTCTGTCCATAGTTTAAACTCTTGAGTGCGCCTTAACTGTAAATGTATGATCTCACTGCTGTCCCTCCTCCCTCAGTCGGCCGTACACTAATAAAGTGATTACACTGTGGTACCGTCCCCCTGAGCTGCTGCTGGGGGAGGAAAGATACTCTCCAGCCATCGATGTTTGGAGCTGTGGGTGCGTATCTTCTCTGAATTCAACACAATGCTGTTTGTGAATAAAACTGAAGAGTATATGAAAACTTAAAAATCACATTTGGATTAAACATGAATGCAGCACTAATGTTTTTCAAGATTAAACATGTTATTGTTTTTAATCTGCTTTAAAAACTCAAATGTTGTGAATTATTACACATTTGATTACTTTCTTTTTTTTAAAAACTTTATCCATTAACGATGAACCATTTTTTGTTCAATTTAAAAGCCAAATATGCCAAAGCCAAAACAATGTTATTAAAAAGCACAAACACAAATTATATTGACCCATATTAAACAACACATGCATTAATGGTGGATTAAAATACCACTGATGTATAGAATGCTTAAACACCTTTAGATCTTTACATTCCCTTCGTTCACTGCAGGAGCCAGGTCCCTATTGTTTGATCACGTCATCAACTGTAGTTGCAGAACATGACAAGTGTTTGATTTTGCACCAGCGCCTCTCACACTTGCACAGTGTTGACCACAGTGCATACTAATTCATCCTTCAGTCAGATTTGCTCTGAGGTTTGAGATGTTTGGAAGATGAATGCTGATTAAGAAGTGGATCTTCGTTCAAAGAAAACTCGTTTGTATCACTGCACTGAGACCGCATTGCAATATTTGGTATAATAAAGGAATAATATCACTTGCTTTTATTATATATTTACAGTTTAAAGAAAAGTTATTAGCAGAGGATTTATTCCCAAGTTAAAATCAGTTTTTCCCCTTTTATTGGGTAAATGTGTTGTTATATATTCTGTTAACAGAACAATGTTGTTTATTAGAGCTGAGTTAAACATAGACTCATACACATAGATAAATAAAGGTCTGTTGATGTGGTAAAAAATGTATCTTAAAGAGCAACTAATGTGAAAACCCAACTCTCCTGACTCACTCGCATGTTTCAAATATTGAAGTCTTTCTCTCCAAGATGCAGTGACCCTCATGATGATTTTTGAAGTTATTACTTTATAAAGTCTGAAATCTCGCAGAATGAAAGCCGGCTCTGCTCCTCCTCCAGCCAGCTGTAATCCCACCTGCTTTGTTTTTACAAAAAGTCCGTTGGAGGTGGACACTTCCCAGATTAATGACGCACAGTGACAGACCTTGTTGTTTGACAGTCACACAAGAGAGGGCATGGTTATGGTAAACAAATTGTTATCTCCAGAAAAACAGTGTTTTACAGTGGGTGGGGCTTAAGGATATTTTCTAAAGTAAATGTTTCAATGAAAAGAGTTTTTTACAAATAGACACGTACGTACAATTTAAGAGACACTTAAATCAAGAAATTAGTTCCATGTTTAAAGACAATTTTAATAGGTTAAAAAAGGATCTGTCATGAAAGAAATTCCTGAGATCATATAATGGTTCATGTTTGTGCAGACGAATATTAATGACTGCTAATTCCATGTGTCAATTTATGTAGCATCACATTAACATGCATCCATCCACAATTATGTAGCATTCTATACTTATAACTGATGTTGGGCTATCATCAAGGTCTGAAATTTCAATAAAAAAACATTGTTGCTCAGTCTGGTTTGTTCAACGTCACAGGTGCATTCTGGGAGAGCTTTTTACGAAGAGGCCGATATTTCAGGCAAACCAGGAGCTTCTCCAACTTGAGCTCATCAGGTAATCCTCTGGTTTTTAGCGCGTCCCTCTCTAGAACTGTCACTCATCCGTGTCCCTACTGTCCGCAGCCGTCTTTGTGGAAGTCCCTGTCCGGCAGCCTGGCCCGACGTCATCAAACTTCCTCTCTTCAATTCCATGAAGCCCAAAAAGCAGTACAGGCGGCGCCTGAGGGAGGAGTTTGCCTTGTAAGTGGTCTAGAAATATCTTTGCTTAGATCTTTCAGTCACTCAACCCTTTTCTATGGTTCAGTTTACCAACTACTGCCCTGGACTTGTTCGACCGCATGCTCACGCTGGATCCTTCCCGCCGCTGCACGGCAGAGATGGCCCTGAGCAGCGAGTTCCTGACTGATGTGGATCCCAACCGGATGCCCCCTCCAGAGTCAGTATCCCGAGTCTGTCCGCCGCTGCATTGTGTCGTGCTAACTTTTCGTGTGTCGCATGTTGCAGTCTCCCCCACCACCAGGACTGCCACGAGCTCTGGAGCAAGAAGAGACGGCGTGCGCGTCAAAGCGGGGCTCCCGAGGAAGTGCCTGTTCCCAAAGTGCCCCGTAAGGAGGTGTCGGTGACTTCAAGTGCAGAAAACAGTCGACCCCCGACTAGCCCGGCGGGAGCGCCGCCACCAGGAAACCCCCCTACTGCTGCTGCTATCACAGAAAGTAAGTCTCGATGAATTCTGCGAGATAAACTAGTCGACACCATCTTGGTTTGTCCTCATGAATATTCAGACTCTTCTCCTGGAGTACAGTTGTGATTTAGATGGTTTGGGAGAAAGAAAAACAACTTTGTTTCTGTCTTGTTAACTGTGGCTCTGTGAATGTGTGCGCTCAGGTCTGGGAGCTGCCGCAGCGCAGTTGAACCAGACAGAGTTGGCGCTGCTGCTGAACCTCCTCCAGGGACAGACGGACCTCAGCATGCCCCAGGTGGCCCAGCTCCTAAACCTACCAAACGCAGAGACTCTGATCCAATCATTGTCCGTGCTCAGTGAATCCTCCGACAGCCAGGGGCCGCCAGAGGACCATTCCCACTCTTCAAAGTCTCAGGCCGCGGAGCCGGCCGCCGTCGCCCAGGAGACCTCGCCCTCATCCGGAGATCCACCCCAGGTGCCAGAAGACCAAGCCAAGCTCCTGGCTCTGCTATTGGGATCCCTTATCAAGCCCCCCGCCGAAGAGCAAAGTGAAGAGAGCAACGGTGTCCAATCAAAGGAGGCGCCGAGGCGTGGGTCGTCCACCTCTACTACTGACCGCAAGGGCAAGTCGGGGTTTAGTCGGTAGAAATGAAGTGATGTAGTCTGGGTTGGGAGACACCTGGTGGAAGTTACTTGGAAGTGCAAGCAAAACATTTGGAAGTTTTGCAGCTCAATGTTTTTTTTTTGTGATATGGATTACTTGATTAATTTAGTAAAAGTGGTCATTTGGGCAGATCTTCCTCACTTTCAAATTCTTGCCCCATTTCCCAGCATTCCTCACCTCACCCCCCCCCCCCCCCCAACCCACACGAGTCCCCTGAACAACTGTACGTCATCCTGAGAACGGTTCAGCACACATGGATCACTGTAGTGCACAATAAAGCAAAAGCAGCTCCATGTTCTAAAATGAATGAACCCAAAGTTCCTTTTGTTTCTCCATCAGTCTTTATGTCTGTCCCATGTCCACCTTTTCTTTCCTCATTTTCCATCCTGAAGCGGGTGTTTCTTCACAGGAAGTGAATGTTGCTTTACACCGACCACCGTGTCCGACTTTTAAAGAAGAAATAAATTATCACATGAAAATAAATGTTTGAAATCTTTAGACCTCACCTGCATGTGTTTTATTTTAACTTTTAACGGCTCATGTCCGGAGATAAAAAAACCCAGTCGACTCCTCACATGGCTCTGTAGAAATCATCTTTTTTAGTTTTCATTAACACCGATGCTTCACCTTTTTTCCCTCCTGCATGTTCCAACCCCTGCTTGTGCTACATCCTCCCACTGTCTGAGGGCAAGAACACATTTAACATTTGCCACCTTAAAGTAAAGGCTAGTCTGCACTGGTCACTAACCATGAATTATGGAATAAAAACTAAAGATTTATGGTCTACTAATAAGGGTGGCCAATAAAGGTGTCCATGCTTTTGGCTTGCTTACCCTTTAGTTCATGTTGTACGCCAACAAAGATGCAGCTTCTTTCATGCTATTATTTACAGTCTATAAGCGGCTTGACTCCGTCAGCCAGGCTGGAAACGGTGTAGTTAAAATGGCACGAGCATTTGGTTAGTAAAAGGAAAGGTGGTCATATTGTTTATTTTATCTTATTTAAAACGTAGTTTCAACTGAAATTATATTGAAAAAGTTTTATTTTAGCCTTTTTTAAATTTTCTATTCACGTCAAAAAACACGCGAAAGTTTGTTGTTTCTGTCGCCCTCGTGTTGTCACACAACGCAATTACAAGCTATAAGATGATGTACATGGGGCTCAATGATGGTTCTACTGTTCTCAGACATATTAACTTTTTTTTGTTTTGCTCCGTCAGATGCTGCTGCACCTCAACGTAAAAAAAGACAAGGGGTCAACCACGTGCATCCCTCCGGAGAGCAGCGCCCCCCGTCTCCACCGGGACCCCCGCCCTCCTCCCTCCCCGCAGGAATCTCCGAGCAAGGACTGTCGGAGAGTCTGCTGGGCCAGGACATCACCCCTGCCGTGGCGGCCGCCCTGCTGCAGCTCATCTCCCAGTCGGACCCGGAGGCGGCGGGGGCGTCCCAGCACAGCAAGGACGCCTCTCCCGTCGTGGACTCCTCCGCCCGGGGAGCAGGGGCCTCTTCCGAACGCTTCTCCAAAGACCAGGACCTGAGATTCTCTTAAGGACTGACCTTGGACGGAGGTGTCGGAAAATGAATGTTGCTCTGCGATGAAAGAATCGGTCGGACTGTTCCACGCTCTGACTTGAATCTGCTTTTCCCCGAATTTTGGAAGCAGTTTCCATGATGTTCTTATCAACAAAAAAAATGATTGTGCCGTTCACTTCCGTGCCGACCTCTGAAAGGACATTGCTAAGTCTGTGTTTGGATGTCGACGCAGCCAAGCTGTGGGCACCTGAGTTTTTCTGTCCCTCTGCAGCCCGCTGGAAATGTTTCCACGAGGCTCCAGAGGAACACCCGGTGATTTACCTGTTTGTCCTGTCGACACATAAATCCTCTGCAAGCAAACACACACAGCTATGGCGCTCTCTATGTCAACCTCTTTTCTCTAAAGGCTTGTGCAGCTTATCTTTGTTGGTTTATCTTCGCATCACCACAAAAAAGACCCACGCTGACTTTTTTTCTTTTGTCCGCCGAGTGAAATGTAAAGAAGGACTGGTTTCATGTTGCTGTAAAATGAACAAAGGATATTTTGTAATATGTGTTTTTTTTTTTTTTTTTTCTTTGTTGGTTTAGTTAATAAAGATGGCTCTGAGACCAACTGCAGATGAAACCTTGTGGCCTTTTCCCTGGTGTGGTCACTAGATGGTGACCACACACACACACACACACTCACACTAACACACACCTCACAGATGGGCCTTCCAAAGTTGAAAAATGCTGTCGGCCAGATTTCCCCCGTCAGGGTTCCGCTGTTTCACATCAGTCTTCTGACCTTGTGTTGGCTCGGATTTCCTCTCCAAACTGTTGTGATGATAAACATGACAAATGCAGTCATTGAGCCTCACAGCTGAAACCACAGCATTGCTCATTTTTAATAAGCCTGACCTCGCATCACTGTAGAGTCTTTTTTGGGAAAATACAAATATTGACAATCAAAGGTCTGAGAAAATAATAAATTGCAATTCTTTTTTTTAAAACTTGGCCTACTTTATTGCTAATTCAACAGCATTGTATCAAATCACTTCTTTTTTTTTTAAACATTTTTGAGGGGTTTTTAAATAACATTTTATTTTTCTTATGGTTTTTATTTCAATAAAATGTTACGTTCAATTACAATCAAATACAAGCATTTTCATGTTGTAATTAAACATCCGGCCACAGTCATTATGTCCTGCAAAGCTAAAGTAACATCGAAATCCTGCAATGACTGAGGACGAGAGGATACAGCGGACTCCATCAGCTTTTAAAGCTGATTTTTGGACATATTTTGGTTTCAAATCAATCGAAAGCAGTTATGACTTCATCAATATCAATGTGGTCTAAAATGGTGTAACACCAGAGTCAAGACAATACTATAAATATATATTTGATCCTATAGTGTTGCAATATATTGTTGCCCCTGTATAATGATACGTATTGTATTGCCAAGTTATTGATTATGATTGACCAGATTGGGAATATAATTGCCAAGGTCATATGCACATGTTAATCTTGAGCTAAGTGAGCTAAGAGGATAGTAACTAGTCAACACTGGAAAAAACACGCTCGTTGAAATACCAGGAAAAAGTGTTTCATTCTTGCAAGGTGTGCGACATGTGTAAGTATCTGCCAATGCAGCAGGTTAATGTACATGCAATAAAAAAAAATCAAAAACAAATACGTCTCAGTCGAAATGGTTTCATCACAATGTAAAGTATTATGTACCATAAATGAGAAAATAATACTGCAGTAATGGGGTTTTATACCAAGTACTAGAAACGTAAAACAGTGTCAAAACAGTGACTTTACTCTTTAACCCATGAACATATACATTAATGATAAACATTTTTCTTTTTTTTTCATCATGATACCCAAAACTATTTTGATAAAATCTTTCACATTGACACCAGTGCTGAAAAGCCACTGTGGTGCAGCAAGATTCGAACCACCAACCCTCACAATGTACATACATTTTTAGAAAAAGGCAAGAGAAATAAAATCAGTATTTTTTACTTAAGAATGTTAGTAGCTGGAAAACCTTCCTTTAGAAAGCATAAATATAAATATAATATACTCTTATACGTACTCAGGTTACAGTTGTTACAGTGTGTATAAAATCTATTGAGTAAACTACACTGAGAGCGCATACGTGTCACTTTTACTAACGTGTGGATCCTCTCCTCTCCACGCTTGATGTCTTTATGTAGAGCCTGACAGCCAGACAAGGATCATAAACCGCAGATTGGCAAAGACGAGCGCGGAGCTTTATGAAGAGAGAGAAAACGCGTGTGTGTGTGTGTGTGTGTGTATTGTTGTGTTGTTTCGCCGGGATCCGCCTCGTACGACACACTCGGACCAGCTCTTGGCAGGCTCACACACACACTTACCCCTCTGGCCCAACGAGCAGCTGAGCCCCTGGGGTGAAAGTGTGGCATCAGTGGGAGTCTCACCTGCCCTGTAGCACACACTCGGTGTGAATGTGTGTGTGTGTGTGTGTGTTCCTGTCTGATGCGTTCACCCACCGGGACCGGGGAATAATAGTGAATGTGCCCGCAGGGATCGAGCACAGTGGAGGTAGTGGGCAATGCCAAGGCAGAGACCAGACGAATAAATCAGGAGCTGGGAAGAGAGGGAGGAGCAGGAGGCTGTGCCATCAATCAGGAAGGCACCTTGTGGGGAATGCCCATAAAAGTGCCATGTTGCCCGTCTGCAGCCCATCCCCGCCATGGCAGGGATGGGCGGTGGCGGCACTCAAAATGGAATGGAGCCTCCATTTTGAGTGCCATCACTGCAGTGCCAGCTGCAGACATTTTTTTTTTGGAGAATGTAAGGAACAATAGCTAAAGCGACGTGGAAAAAAAAGAGAGTCCTGGCAGATTCCAACGCCATCACATTCTCCGTCAGCGGCCAGTTCTCAGAGGACGGAGCGGATAAAAATGTAAATCTTGACAGAGACTTTTAATGTCCAAACAAGGTTTTTTTGTGTGTGTGTATGTGTGTGTGTGTGTGTGTGTGAGGGCAGAGAGTTCCAACATGTGTGGGGGTTTGAACTGGCAACTTGGAAAAAAGATGGACTGAAATAAAAGAAGCATCACAAACACTGCAGATGGGCCGATGTACAATCCAAGGTACCAATCCTGAGATAATTAAGAATTGAAAGCCTCCAGATTACTCGGGAAGCCAAATCAATCAGGATCTGTTTGAGGCTGAAACAGACATTGAAACAAGGAACTTCAGACAAAGTCAATTTACAGTCTTTCGTTTTTGAAGTCACACTGTAGTTTGATGTTTTCCTGCTTTATGTGTTGTATCGTCAAGATGCACTGTCAAATATTTATGTTTTTTTTCGTTTTGTGAGCAATAATAACTTAAACACAGGAGAGACTCGACTGGCAGAGAGGGGTCACCAGAGGTCAAATCTATTGAGACTTGTGGGTCTTTCATCATTTTTTTCTGAACATCTTTGATACATTTGATGTATGTTTTGTTGTTGTTTATTTTAGGGGGGATTTTTGTGTGGTTTCACTGTGAATTTTGTCAATTTCTGTCAAATCGCATGTTATTTTATTTTAAAATCTGCTCCATCTTTACTATATAATCAAAGTTATATACATGATAGCATTTGATGTGATCATCTGTGTTCTTTAACCCTCTGATTGGAATAGAGGGTCTCAGAATATCGTGGCTCCCAGGCGACACATTTCAATCCCTGATTTAACACAACATAAGCAAGAAGACAGTGTTGTACTGGAACAATTTGTTTGACATTCAAAAACAAACAGGGGTCAAGTGGTTAACTGTCCAATCGTGTGTGTGTAGCTACAGCGATTTGTTCGAGGCGTCTACTGCATGTGGCCCTATGTAGCTGGGATCAGTGGGATGTAATAATTTTAGATTTTTTGTTAATACTTAAATGAATAGAAGTCTTCAGTCGATCGGTCCCTCCCACTGGACATTCGCAACATTACCACTTTGACGGTTTTTAGAACTCACCTTTTAAAGGGGCTTATTCACTGTAACTGTCGTATAATGAACTTGTTCTGTAGTTCCCTTCATGAAACTTTTTAACTTTCGTATCTTTCTTATTATTAAAGCTTCTGTTTTACTGTTTTGTCGTTTGTATGGTGTCCTTGAGTGTCTTGAAAGGCACCTTATGAATAAAATGAATTATTATTATTTAAATTATTATTAAGAAAGAATAGAACAAGGTGTATACTGATCTAAACAAGTCCTAAAAAATAGATCTATTTGGGTATTTAACTTATATACATAATCTATATAACTCTCATTGGACTAAAATACCTTCATTTTTAATTCAGAATTTAACTGTTGATTATTTTTTCTGTCTTTCCTCTCTCTTGCTGAACTACTCATGAAGTTTAGTTCATAACTCAGGAAGAGTTCCTACATCTGAACTAACTTTAATATTGATCAGTTCATCTGAGTCTTTCGTGTCTATATAATGAGAACAGTTGTAACATGCACACTCAGTCAAACAAAAAGTTGGTTAAAAAAATGACTCGAGTCTTCAACAATAATTCGGTGCGGGGGGTGAATAATTAACTGATATTTACATTACGATTTTATTCTCATTCAAACACTTGCCCTGTTTTGCATAATACCAGGCGTGGTTGACTTGATTGACAGGTGAGTGCACATTGCTTAAGGTAAGTGGGCGTTGTTTTATCGGCCGATCATATGAAGTCCGCTCATAGTCCTCCTCATGGATCGCTATCGTTAGCAGGACTTTGCAGAAGTTGCATTTTACAATATTATTAGTGCTGTCGTGATACACTTACCTCACAACACTATTCAATATAATTAGCTCTAGATATGATTCAATACAATTTATAGTAAGTAAGTAACAGTTATTTTTGAAGTGCCTTTCTTAGACCAGGGTCACAAAGAGCTTTAACAATCAAAACAATACAACATATATGCTTTAAAAGGTCAAGACAACCTAGAGATGAACACAGGAGTCCCAAGAAAATCAAGGAAAATACTGCACCAATAAAAACGTCTTAAGATGTTTATGGAAGGAGTCAGTAGATCATCAAACACAGAGGGAGAGGAAGATCGTTCCAAAGCTTAGGAGCAACAGTCTGGAAGGATTTCTCTCCTCTGGTCCTGAACCGTGTGCGAGGAACCATCAGTAGATTCTGATCCACAGACCTCAGAGCCCGAGCTGGGGTGTAAGGCTGGATCAGATCACTGATGGAAGGTCGGACCATGAATAGATCTGAAAGTAAGAACCAGAATTTTAAAGTTGATCCAGAAAGAAACTTGAAGTCAGTGAAGAGTTTTAAGGATCGAAGAAATGTGAGTTCTTCTACTAGAGACTTGTTTAGACACAAAAATAAACTATTACAATAATCTAAACGAGAAGACAAAAAAGCATCGATTATAAATTCAAGATTGTGTTGTCTGCTGTATCCTCTTGTCCTCAGTCATCTCACATGATTTTATTGTTCCTTCCGCTACGGGGGACATAAGTTCATTGCAAAACAAAACACAAACAAACACAGCATGTTAATTTTAAAAAAAAGTCCCAATTTCTTTATTTCAAAATCACGTTATTGTGATATAAACCATAGTAATGCTATCATGAAAATAAAAAATAATTTGAAGGCCAAAAATATATGTATTTTTAATTTAGATCTTAAATAATAAAATAAACAATACAGCGCTGTTGAATAGTGATTCAGTATGGTAAATACATTTAAAAATATATATATATATCAGTGTTTCATCCAGTTATCATCCTGTTTTCTAACATTGTCATCCAAGAGATGCATTTTTGGCTACTTGTCCACAGTTCAAATATAATATATCATAAAACAGAAAGAAACTAGGTACTAGCTGTGGTCGATATATTCACTTCAATATTGTTGTTTCGCCTCCTTATAAATTACACTTTAAGAATCTTTTTTTCAGTTTAGAAGCCATTGATAATTCCTTTCAATCCCACTGCAACACAATAGAGTTCTTGGATTTAATGAAACATCACAAATTATTTTAAAAGCAGAGATGTGCATTAACTGAATCTTCAATGTCCCCCTTTTTCAATGTCTACGACAAATCCAACAATTGCTCAAAGAAGCTGTTTTTTTCTGTTTGGGAAAATTAAAGCTTTGCACGAAGACGACCTTTAAGACGATCTAGTTGCGACCTTTCAAACTTTTCCTGTCTTCATATCTCATCCTCTCGCAGGATATGAATCACAGTGACTGCTTGAATTGAAGGAGACAAGAAGTCGTGTGTAATACACAACTTTAATAATCTAGAAACAGGTTTTAAAACTTCACTGTGACAAGAAGACTCTGCTTAATTTTGCGGAATTTTTCTAAAATTATAATAAAGATTTTGGATTGTATTAGAAAGAACAACACGTGTGACGAAGCAAAACAAATTTTGCTTCTTTTATTCTTCGGTCTAATATACGTTTTTATGACGTCTAAGGTCAGAATAGACATCTAATAGACGTCCTTTAGACATCTAATAGACGTCCTTCAGATGGTCGGACGCTCAGAATTGTCAACTAATAGACGTCTTTATGACGTCTAAAAGACGTCTAAGTTCAGAATAGTTGTCTAAAAGAGGTCTATTAGACGTCTAAAAGATGTCTTAGCTCAGAATAGCTTCCTTTTAGGCGTCTTTTAGT
The DNA here is from genome assembly GCF_982586985.1 of Callionymus lyra. Taxonomy (NCBI): domain Eukaryota; kingdom Metazoa; phylum Chordata; class Actinopteri; order Syngnathiformes; family Callionymidae; genus Callionymus; species Callionymus lyra. Next base: position 22,496,775 of record NC_141832.1, on the reverse strand, counting down.
TTAATAGAAGTCTAAAAGACGGCTATTCTGAGCTAAGATATATTTTAGTCGTCTATAAGCTACTCAACATCTTTTTAAAGACATCCAAATGTAGACATTTGCCAGACCTTTACTTTTATCCAAAACTATTTTGGATAAAAAAAATGGTGTATAGGCGTCTATTAACAGAGAATTCCAAAAGAAATCCAGTCTATACAATCAAATTATTCAAAACAAACCTACATTAAAAGGGATATTGAGTTCATTGTAAAAGTAAATGTTTAATCAGGTTATATAAAAAATGGAGCAGTTATCCTTACCTTGATGTACTTCAAGGATGTGATGAAAATGTATTTAGAATTTAGTTTTTTTTTATCTTCTGAAAAGGTTTTAGTAACACAGTGATGCTCATTTTACCACTGTAAATATAACTACGTTGACTAAACGATCCTACTGTAATCTGAATCTGAAAATATATATTATTATTTTTTAGTAATATAGTAATGGCTAATAAGAATATGGTAATTACTATGGTTTAGTTTCAGTTCCCATCCACCCTCCTGAAACCATACTTGTTGTGAGGATTTCATCAAAAGACTTCTACAGCATGTGACGTTTGACACAAAGTCAGGGTAGTTCTTGTGCTAACTAACTATTTATCAACATTATTAACAACTAATTAACGCTATCAAGCACTTCCAGATCGTTCCCTCTTCTCTCCCGTTTCTCTTCAGGGGTCTAATAAAGTAAAGAGTTCTCGAGCAGCCACGCCGTTCAACTTTTACCTCCGCAAGCCGGCGAACATTACCAGGTAGTGATGAGGTGCCAAAGTATACTTTGCACTGATTCATCATTCTTTTAATTAGATGACTGGAACCATGGAAGAGAACTAATTATTCATCCATGGTGCCGGAGGTGTCCAAGTGTTGTTGTGGTAATTAAATTTCCACCCGTTTACGTTTAATTGAGCCTCTGAGCAGGTATAGATCCGCGCTGCTGTCGTTCCACGTAGATCTGGGTCTTCTCTGGTCTCTCCCTGCCTTCGTCTGATGTCGACTTTGATAGTAGATCAGTCGGCGAGAGGAGAGCGACTCCCTCGCAGTGACAGTCTTTTATAAAGTCTCCTCAAAATTACAGCACAAATATACTGTCTTTTATCATCTCCTTTAGGTGTTCATTACAGTGACACAAGAACCAACTTTCACAGAAAAGTAAACTGTTTTTTTTTTCCCCTCCAGAGGTTCCAGATTAATGTCCGTCGTTTGGTTTATGACCGCAGCCTTATTTATGTGATATTGTAAGGAAGGAAAAAAGAGTTGATTGACTTTATTTGAGCAGTGATTTATGCTTTACTGCTCCGACAGAGAGCTTTATTGACGCCGTATAACAGCGTCACACTGTTTCTACTTTATAGTTCTGCGAAAAAAAAGTGACACACGCTCAATATTTCTTACAACCGCAGAGTTTTAGGACGTGCAGATGTGGAGTTCCGCTGCCAGATCCCAATGATTCAGGTTGTCCTTTTATATAAATATATATATAAACACATCTTCTTGCCCTTTAAATTCAAAGGGACAAGATATAGTTTATATACATTGGAGTAAACTTTTTTCTGTTTTCTGTTGGTCCATCACTGGGATGGTAACGTTACTATTTCATATAATTACCTCATGTTTCTACACACGACAAATGTGTCACTGTTTAGGACATCAAGACAATGATATTAATGATAATATTTATTTAAAAAAATGATAATATTTAGCAACTTTTTTTCACCGATAAAACCCGACTGAGGTCATGCATGCTGGATTTATTCATGGAAATTGATCTAACCATATCCTGTAATTAAAAAACTAAAATATTTTTCTAACTGACAACAATGTTTCGTCAAAAACAAACCAGAAGTCAGACATAAAAAATATGTATAATTCCCCATAAAAATGAGATTTGATTAAGTCACATGACATCAGAATACATGATTCTCTATTATTATATCATTTCTTTTCCCAAATGGGTTGATCTGTGTCTTTATGTTTTCAGCAAGATTTATTTTTAAAGTATCTTATATATATGTGTAAGATATTTTTACATTTTATGGAAGTTAGAATTCCCAGGCACCTTTTTAAATGACATGTCATCTAGCACACTGGTCCCCAACCCCCGGTCCAGGGACTGGTACTGGTCCGTGAGTCATTTGTTTTACCAGGATGCAGAGAAAGTAACATTAGCCTGCGGATCTTGACAGGTAAAGACGTTTGTTTCACACAAGTTTACTCAAAAACGAAAGCCTTTTAACTCGATCAGATTTATTTTTACTATATAATGTTGAAAATTACAGTGGTCCCTCAGTCATCGCGGAGGATACGTTCTAAAAATAACCCGCAATAGTAATCAGCTTTATTTTTTAAAATTGTAATACATGTTTTAAGGCCGTAAAACCACACACACTTTTATACACTTTTCTCAGACAGGCATTGACATTTTCTCACAGTTAAATACTCTCAAAATTCAAACTTTCGCAGATTAAAATTTTTACGATATGAGATAATGAAGCCAAAGATCAAAACCTGATTTCAAGCTCCAACATTTTAAACAAATGTCATTTTAATAATCAATCCACATGGTTTGATACGTAAGAAAGTATTACCAGTAACTCACGTATAATTCACAGTTGCTCTTTGTCTTTTTCCTCTGAAGGCCTTGTGCAGGTGGTTTTTTCCGAGTGCAGAATATTGTCATGTGTAGTTGTTTATGTAAATCTGGAATTCTGTTCTCACCTAGCCAATCACGACGCCGGATAAAATGTGCGATCATACTTTTTTTTTGTTGTATGTCCCATGTGTGATTGTGTGTAGGTTAAAGCACTGAACCTGTTATTTTGAAAGTTTTAAATGAGTCTTAATTTCCTCCAATTTAAAAATAATAAATAAGTAAGTTATTGTTAATTCTAAAGCGCCTTTCTAAGGACTCTTAATTTCTGAGGGAGCATGAATGGTTGTCTGGTGGTGTCCTCTTACAGGTACTTAAAATCGATCCTTCAGATTACTTACCTAGTTTAAGTTTTTTTTACTCATGTCATGCCCCAGGTGAAAACTGCTGCTTTAAAACAGATGTGGGGGTTTTTACTCCGGGGGCTAAATACGGCCGGGCCAAATCATTTAATTTGGCCCGCCCGGCTGGTTTTCTCAAAATCAAAGTAGATCATTGTAAATGTTGATATAGTGACCCATGAAGATGTCAGTGATTAAGATAAGAGAAGGAACAAAGGTTATACATGTCAACAATTACACAACAACTTCCAATAACAATAAAAAGAGGATGAAGGAAATCCATCTGATGGGTATTTTATACTGTTAAAGAAAGTTTGGTAACTAAGTGACCAAGAGTGCTACAGAGTTTTGCTCCTTGATTCTGATCTTTAGCTAAATTAATAATGTTTACTAAACCTGATTTATTTTCTTAAAGCCAGTCACCTGTGGTTCTGCTCGACACAGTTAAATAGTTTCTAATTCCCTGACACATGACACGTCTATTCTCTTTTACAAATGATCTCAGCACCAAATCATCGCTATTTTTTAATTTTAACAATAACTGCTGTTGCTGTGTATATTGTTATCACCAATCATCCCTCCATCTTCTCTGGATTAAAAAGCAAAGTGTGAAAAATGTGCTTCTAAAGAAAGTCCAAAGCAAAGTTCAAGTTAAAACGTTTGAACGTGTTTGTGATCAAAACGTCTGCCTTTATGTTCCCGCTGTCTGGATGCAAACCCCCTTTAAAGACAGAGGGGATGCTGGGAAAGCACGAGGAAGGGAGGTGACGGCGGCGGAGTGTGGAGGGGGGGGGGAGCAGGGCGGGGGGTGGTGGGGTGTCTATGTGTGGATGGGCCCTGCAGGACCATTTGCACCGAAGCTCATTTACGAAGCGACACTTAATTGGCTACAACAATTAATTAATGTGTTGGAAAGTTGGCACAAAAAGTTCATTTAAGAGGGTTTTAATAAGCAATTAGAGGCGAAGCAGTGGAGAGGGGGAATTACTGGAGAGGAAAAAAGAGGGAAAGCGGCGGAGAAGCGAAAAGTCTGGCGACTGGTGTCTGCTTTGTCTCTTTCACTGACCCTTCATCTTTGAGGCGCTGATGAAGGATTATACGCTATGATGCCGTTATTACACATCTCCGAGTCGACTCAAACCTACCGGGCCCTAATATTGTGTACGTCTTGTGGCCCCTTGTGCCCCCCACCCCGGCCTCCCCCCCACCCCCCGCTCATGGTCTTGTCCCAGTGCCCAGTGTAAAATATTGCATGACTAATGAGTGGAGCAGGTTGGAATCCTGGGGAAGATGTCCTTGGAAGACGAATGCATTTTCAGCAGAATAATTAAGTTAATTAACAAATTCACATGCATATTCATCAGCCTATTAATGTCTGCTCCGCGCTGCTTGATGAGCAACGCAATAATAATCGTTACATTTGCATATCTGTGTTCACACTCTCACCCCACTCCAGATCGTTCTAGAGACCGAGACAGGAAGTGGGAGAAAGTTAGTGGCCATAGTAGACACATGCTGGACCGGCGGGGGCCTCGTCCACCGACACACTGATACAATAGAAGGTTTTGTTTATTCTGCTGTCAGGATCACGTTTGCTTTGAGTCCAGACGTCTACGATCTGTCGTTCACCACCTGAGGGGACTTAAGTTTGGCTCTAACAAGCTGAGTCATTGAATATGACAAGAGTGATGAGTCATACCTTGTGAGCCACAAGATGCTGAAGCCTTTTTAACACTTAAAAAAAAGGAACTTTAAACGTTACTCATTCTTTCTTGATTGTATACATCAACATTTTTTGCTACGTGGACCAGTTTAATATCGGGATTATATTTACATTCAAACTTTACTTTAGAATAAGTAAAAATAAATCATATACAGGTTGTTTTTTATTAGAAAATTTGACCAACACAAGCGTCTTGACGTGTCAAGAGTCACAGGCTAATGTTAATGTTCTTCCATCGTTCCATCGTTCGACATTATTGATCACTGCAAAATATGCAGATGTTTTTCTATCTTCGAGGCCCTTTAGCAAATGCCTTACGGGCTGGTAACCAGCCCCGGGGGTTGTAGACCACGTCTTTTCCTGCAAGACGTTAAGTTTGCAACAGAATTTACAAGTATTATTTCGTTGTTTTGTTGTGCGAAACAATAGATTCACGAAAAACAATGTGTATTTGCTCGCATCCATGTTCATTTGCTGCTCTCAATTCTAAGAAAAAAAGATCAATATTCATGGTGACAATCTTAACTTTAAAGATTCCAGTATTCAAGATAAGATAAGGAACAGTAAATATGTATATCAACCATTAAATTAAGACGTATAATATGGCTAAAACAGAATGAATTTGATTGGAGAACAAACTTGAGTAGACGACAGATCAAGATTGAAAATAACCATAAAAAAAACATTTGTTCAGCGCTACAATTTAAAATGATGGGTATTTTTGGCCCACTTTCTTAATAAGTTTGACACCCTGGGTGTAGACTTTGTTTTACTAGTAGTAAAAAGAAAGTATAGTGGTGTAAGGTGTGGTAAAGACAGACAGTATTCAACAAAACCTCTTCTTCTAATCCACCTGTTCAGCGAGATCTCACCACTAAGGATCTTTCATCGTGACGGTAGTAACTAGAAAATATTGCGATATCATCTGTTTAGTGTGTTTATTATTATGTCAAACGCTTTTTTTTATATATATATATTTGATATCTATATTATATATTGAATGTCCTCCATCCACACTTTTATTAATTCTTAGAATTCTTCAATATCTAAAGAAAACTAACACAACTAATGTTCTTTTACTTGTTTTTTACTCAAATTGTGTCTTATTTTCATTCCTACTGTCAGCCCATGTGTTTCATGTTTTCCTCCAGATCCACACCCTGACACCATCAAGACCCGAGTGATGTCATCACAACATGTTTTGGTTAAGAGCCGAAGCCAGTCTGCACCCCGGCCTCTTCCTCTCCGCTTCCTCCCTCGCCGCCTCGCTCTCCTTCCTGTTTGCGTCTCTTCCCCTGTTATTTATTCATCCCGATCACACTTGGCTGTAATTTATTTATTTCTGGCTTTTGAAGTTTCCACTCGTCCTCCTGTCACTGTGTTCTTACTGGAGAACTTGTTTGCTGGCTGCTGACAGCCCCGAAATAAACAAATAATTGTCGAGTCTTCTTTATACTTCCGTGATTCCTGTTTGTGTTTTAAAGCCTCGTGATGCGTACGACTGTGTGTTTTCCTTCTCGCTAGATTTGTATTTATGTGTCTCTCAGCCGCCGCCGCTGATGAAATGTGAGTTTCCACCGAGGCTGTCATCTCCTTTTCATCTCAGTGTGTGTTTTTTGTGTCGATCTCTTTGAATCCAGCATGGAGTGTGTGTCCCCGATGTGTACCTCTTGCAAGCATTGTGCGACTCTAATATTTTGGATGACAGTGATGCAACAAACGTTGCATGTGTGTGCTCGAGTCGGACGTGGGTGTCTGTCGCTGCCCTTCTGAGAGATGTATTGAGGTGTGTTTTAGGGGGGTAAAGATGTGTGTGTGTGTGTGTGTGTGTGTGTGTCAGCTTGTGTTCAGACAGCAGCAGTTTGCGGAGCGAGAATTAAAAGTGTGGAGTGATGCCAAGTGAGTCCCCTGAGACACATACAGGGGACAGAGAGAGAAGAAAGAGGAAATAAAAAGACAATTTTACTCACACACACACACACACTCATGCACACAAAGCAAACCTTCTATCAGTAGGAGCTCATCAGTTACATCATATTCCAGGAGAAAACAGGTTTTTTTTCATGGAGCACGATGTACAGAAATAATATTGGACTTAGAAAAAGGATCTTTTGATCATCTTGGTCCCCAAATTGTTTCCCTCTTGAAGATCTTTAGATAATAGATATTATACTTGAGCTCAGAAGTATAACTTTTCCAACCTTACGCCCTAAACATGTTGTTTTTAATGTGCATTTAAGATATTAATAATACAACATACTAATTACTATTAAATATCTTTTCGATTTATCCCGCACCTTTATCGTCATCAACATCCACTATGAAGATTTTGTGATCGTCAGCATTTTTACTTGCTTTCTCCTTTGGTGTTACTGTGGTTGTGTGTTGTGTGAGCAAGTTCTGGAACTCTGTTGCCACTTCTGTCCCGTTGGAGTCGTTGCTAAAATAAAAATAGGGCAAAAATGCTAGCCTAAGAAAAAACAGTTCCATCATAGATCATCCTTTTCTTTGATGTAGCTCTCCAAAAGTCTTTGTCTTCTTTCGATCCTTGAGTTGATGTTGGTTCAAAATCAAAAAAAGTTCCTCCAAATATTTTTCTTTGTCCTGATTCTAAAGGTTCTATTCTGGGTTCCTAAAGTTGTTGAGCTTAATTTATCCTTAAAAGTTTAAACCAAACACCAGATAACCTTTTTTTTATTTATAAGAATGCTCCTTAGAACTACCTTGTGAACGTGTGTTAAGATAGAGGAATTTGTTATGATAACTATTATCTTATCTACAAAAAATGCTCAATATAAACAATAAAAAATATTCTTATGCGTTGGGACAAAAGCGAATCTGTCTGAAGCAACAAGGAAGCAGTTTAATTCCATAACAAATAACAACCCTCTCCTATGTTTCGCACTGTGAAGTTGTTGCTAGTATCCTTTTTGTTTTATGGGGGTTGTGGCAATATCTCGTTGTGTTGTGTTGAGATTATCAGGGCAAAAGCGCTATATAAATAAATATTACTTACAGTACTTACTTACTTACTTACAAATACATTATGATCATTATGTGTGTGTCTAGAAATCTTTAACATTTTAGGGTATCCTTTGCCTTTGTGAATGTAGTGATGGTCTGATGAAGCTTCATGAAACAGTGTCATGTTGTTTAGAGGTCAGTAGGTGGCGCCATCAGCCAAAACAAAGGAAAATAGTGCAGAGACCGCCATCTAGTGGACTCTGAAATAATGCTTCATCAGACCATCACTACTTGTCTCTGTGCTACATCAAATTCTAGACATTGCATGTTTGTTTCAAGTAGATTAATGGTTCTAAATGGTATTTGCCCTTAAAATCCCCTTATCTCAGGAGTGTCAAATCCATCACGCATCGGGCCAAAATTTTGAGGCAGTTATATTTATCTAAGAGGAAATGGGATATTGCGTTTTCAGTCATTGTGGCTCAACTAATTTTAACTCACTTGGTTTGTCTTTCTTCAATAAACATGTTTATAAATATGTTTTAAATAAACATGATTCTGATTCAACAAACAAATTCCTTTCACTTTTTGACTGGCTTCCATTTATGTTCCTTATCTTATCGTAATCACTAGCATCTGTATAGGTTACCCTATCAACAAGAACCCTATTCTTGACTTGGTAGGCTTGTTTTGTAGTGATGGTCTGATGAAGCTTCATGAAGCAGTGTCATTATTTTCAGAGTCCACTAGATGGCGGTCTCTGCACTGTTTTCCTTTGTTTTGAACAACTGTTCTAATGATCCAATGAATCAGTTAATTTTTAAACAGACAACGCCACCTACTGACCTCTAAACAACATGACACAGTTTCATGAAGCTTCATCAGCACATTACTAGAGACAACAACCTATTCCAAAAGTCACTAGTTTGACACATGTGGGTCATCTGGTCCTGATCTTGACCACTAAGTATGGAGGTTAAAAACTTGGTGTTAGTTTTTAACCTCTAGAGCCTCTAGAGTTCTGACATGCATTAGAGTTTAACTCCTGTCCTAGTCTTGAATCTTACCTCTGAATTCTTCTCTTGAAGGTCATGATTTTTTCTTCATCAAAATGTTTGTTCAGTCCAACTACTACAAAAATTTAATGTTGATGACAATATCATCTCAAGAAATTAGAAATCACCTGAAAACAACCATGTGATGCCCTCAAGTCTTCCCAAAGATTAAAACACCATCTCTCTCTCCTCCCTCTTCCTCCATGTCTGTCTCTGTTCTCACAGTCTACTGAGGGACACTCTGCCTGCAATGTGACAGTGAGATTTCACCTCCCACTCCTTGCATCACACCTCTGCCCCCTGCAGGGCCGGTCCTGTCACAGCACCCAGACAGCCAGCCGGCCTCTCCTCCTCCTCCTCCTCCGCTGGTCCTCACTGAACATCAACTGTCTGACACCACAACTTCTCACAGCACATCTCAAACTTGTCACGGACTCTTCGAGTATATTACTTGTTATATTTCATGAAAAACAAAATATAAAATCCCACTTCAACAAACTACTACTTGACATGAACTTCAAAAACAAGTGACAAAACATTTGGAGCACTTACATCTGGAGCATTGACTTAAAAAAAATGGTGTAGACATAACATGTACAAATTTACTTAAATATAAATATAAATTCACTTAATAAAGTAGATATTACATGTAGTGTGTTTAAGTGAATAATTTACAATTGTATATTCAAAAGAAATGAAACTCTCCTTCACTGCTCTTACATGTTTGTATTATTAATTCAGATATCACTTTTTATATTTTTCGTGCGTCAAAATCATGACCTTGTGATTTCTATAACTTAAAGAGCAACTAATATGAAAACTCTCCTGACTCACGCTCATGTTTCAAATGTTGACGTCTTCCTCTCCAAGATGCCGTAAGTCCCTCATCATGACCATGTTTTGAACTTATTACCTTATAAAGTTCTCCCCCGTCTGAAATCACGGTGAATGAGAGGTTACGAGAGTTCATTATGACGTAATAATGGCTTCAATCCTCCTCCAGTCAGTTGTTGACTGCTTACTGCTAGCTTTATTTCTAAAAACAACTCCCTCTGTGCTGGAGACTTTTGGGGTTGATGACACGCAGTGACAAACCTCAACGTTTGACCAATCACAGCAGAGTGGGTGTGGTTACTGTAAAGAAGATTTCATCTTGTTGAATTGCTGGGATCTATTTTACCTTAATCAACTATGACCCTGGTCTAGAAAGGCACTATATAAATAGAGATTATTATTATTATTATTATTATTATAGTCTTACTTCAACTGTATAGTGTCTTGAGATAACTTTGTCACGATAAGACACTTTAAATAACATTTAATTGAATTGAATTGAATCTCCAGAAAAACAAAATGTTTTCAGTGGGCGGGGCTTAATTGACAGATGTGTATTAAGGTGGCAATAATGACCTGATATTTTAGTTTTTTTTTGTCTTTTCTCTAAAGTTGAATTTTCTCACTAATTTGCTTATCTATCGTAGGATCACAACATAACTTTTTCACATTTTTCTTTTCTCATTTTCTGTGAAGATTTCTTTCAATTTGAGCGAAATGACTGTTGGAGTATAAATATTTTATTTTGCTCTTGACAACACATTTTTTCCCCGTGCAACACAAAGAGAAACTCCTTGAGCAACGAACAGCTTTACAGCAGGGGTTGAAGGTAAGAACTCATTTATACAATGACTGACTTACCGGGTACTTATAAAGCAATAGAAAAACAATCTTGTCAGGGAGCAATTGGCCCCAAGTTTTCATATCCTTTTACACTGTTTTTCTTAAACTATTCCAACACATTCAGACATAACTTCTAGATTGCTCCGGGTTTTTGTTTTTTGTACCACAAGTTATCAATAGCTAATACTGAAGACTTCTTCACATGAGTGATTGATATGGTTCAGGTATTTTGTTAGGATGCCTCCTGGTTTCCTTCCAATGATTACATCTCCCACTTTCTAAGGATATGATATAATCGGTAGAAATGTACTTAAAGTGATAGTTCACCCAAAACTAACTCATTTTCTACTCACCCTCATGTCAACTTAAGGTTGCAATTACTGTTGACTCAATACGTCTCTTTTTGAGCTATAGGCTGAAATTCATGTTCATATGACGGTTGCTAACCATGTTTACTTTATTTCGTCCAAAAAGACAAACTGAAAAACATCCAAATACCTCCATATTGCTCATCTGTAATTTCGACCTTGTATTGAAGCCTCGACAAGAGGAATTGTTTATAAAAAATTTAACACGTCTACATTTGAAATGTGCTTTTAGCAGAAGCTAAAAGGCTAACATGATACAACAACAGCGAACACTCTGGCTAAATATGGCGAGAACTCCCAGTGTAGACACAAGAGTGAAGGGTAGTATGGAGGTATCTGGTTTGATGTATTAAGAAAATATGGCGCCTTTCACAACTGTTAAATTGAGATACTTGTCTGAATACAACTAAAAAAAAGAGACAGATTATTCTGAAAATAATCACATTTAGTCGACATGAGGGTGAGTAGAAAATGAGTGAAGATTTAATTTGGGCTGAACTATCACTTCAAGCAATGGAGATTGAAATAAAGTCACATGAACTAGATATTACTGGTTGTATTGCTAATGGCTACATAACAAACCCCACAGACATAACTAACTAATAACCAGCAGGTAAACACTTCAAATGTTGAAGTCTTCCTCTCCAAGATGCAGTAAGTCCCTCATCATGACCATGTTTTGAACTTATTACTTTATAAAGTTCTCTACCGTCTGAAATCTCAGCAAACGAGAGGTTACGAGAGCGGAGTTCATTATGACGTAATAATGGCTTCAATCCTCCTCCAGTCAGTTGTAATCACATCTTGCTTTATTTATAAAAACAACTCCCTTGGTGGTGGAGACTTTTGGGGTTGATGACGCGCAGTGACAAACCTCAATGTTTGACCGATCACAGCAGAGTGGGTGTGGTTACTGTAAAGAAGATTTAATCTCCAGAAAAACAAAATGTTTTCAGTGGGTGGGGCTTAATGGACAGATGTGTATTAAGGTGGCAATAATGACCTGATATTTTAGTTTTTTATACTGCAGCCAGTTATAATCACGCAATGCTTTGTTTATAAAACGAGTCCCTTGGAGGTGGAGACTTTCGGGGTATATGACACGCAGTGACAAACGTTAATATATAACCAATTACGAGAGTTAACATATATTAGAGTTAATATATAATTACAGTTACGAGAATTATTTCATGGATGGGTTTACTCTTACACCTGCAGAATTTGATCACAATCCTGCTTATTAAAGTTTCCACCGCCACCATCTTCCACTCTCGATGAGACCGGCTGGACATTTTCCAGATGGAACATTGGGAGGAAAGTTGTTATCGGTCCGCGTGGCGCTCGCCCGTGTCCGGCCAGACCGGCCAGTGGCGATCGTCAAGATTGAGATATAGAGCATTAGTCGGTGTCAGGAGTAAATTAGAGGCTAGATCTGTTTTCTAATCAGAGCACAAGCACCGTGTTAAAGGAATTAGGGCGACAGCTGCTGGGAGCTCTTTACTCTGCTCTCTCTCAGTCAGAGACAGGCAGACCCCAGCTCAGGGACCACCTCTTTACCACAGCCACCTGTCAACACCCGTTCTTGTGTGTGTGTGTGTGTTTGTGTGTTTGTGTACATGCATGTTCTCCCCCACCCCCATTGACACGCGCAGCCACATCCAATGCGAGCGCACCAGCCTGCACGACGCACCGTCTGGTCCACTGACCTCCCTCCGCCGCCCAAATGAATAACGGTGGCAGGTTATGTGAGTATCCACATGTGTGTTTGTGTCTACAGCGAGTGTGAAAAAACCCTTATGAGGTATCACATTTAGATAAAGGGGACTTGTGGGCAGGCTGCATCTGTCTGTTTACTATCTAAAAAACCTGCTTCTTCTGTGGACGGCCACGGAAATATGGCGAATCTAAACAAACAGCACAATAGCTGTTTATAGCTGCGAGTGAGCGAGAGATCGTTGGATCAGCGGCGGATTTGGATTTTCTCCAAAAAGTGTCTCTGAGGTTTTTCCGCATTCATTATTGGAGCATGAAAGTGATGGTAAAAGAGGGTGACTGCTGATTCCAGGGATGACTGATGATACCGGGGATGAATAAATAAACGCTGGTGTTCGTGGTCGAGTTCGTCTCTGGTGGGCAGGGAGGTGGGCGGGAGGATGTGGGAGGGTGCCGGAGATTCACACCATGTCACAGATGTCCCTCCAAAATGTCACGACTCGTTAATTCCGAGGAGAGTTTTCCAGATAATTCTGTAAGACTCGAGAAAAAAAAGAATGTCATCTCCTGTCAGGCAGTGAACCAAGAGATTACTTCTGCGTTATCACCTTCAATGTGGACCAGATCCAGAACCAGCCAGTTATGTTGTGTTTAATTATTAGATGTTTAGTAACAAAGTTATCCAAAGACTTGATTTGTATCAATGTCATTCATCCGTCATGAAAATAAAACAGTAGAATTCAATGGAAGTTACTCTGTGGTTAAAGTGATAGTTCACCCAAAATTCCATCTTCACTCATGTTCTACTCACCCTCGTGTCGACTAAGGGTTGGGATTATTTTGAGACTCATCTGTTCTCTTTAGAATTATAGGCAAAAATGTAAGTCCATACTAATGTCGCTTCTTGAGCTGAGATGTCTTCAAGTTCGTCCAAAAAAGACAAACTTAAAAACATCCAAATACCTCCATGGTGCTCGTCTGTATCATCTTGTATTGAAGCCTCGACAAAAGGAATTGTTACAAAAACATTAAACAAGTCCATATTTTAAGATAATTTTTATGAGGATGCTAGGCTAGCTGCTAGGCTATCAGGTCTAGGGGCGTCTAAAGGGGGTCATAGCTTAGATGGTAGAGTGGTTGCCTCGTGGTCTGATAGGTTGCGCATCACTTTACCCTGATTCCTTCTGATGGTTGAGCTGGCGCGCTGCGTCGCAGCCTACTCCCATCAGTGTGTGATTGTGTGTGTGAATGCGTAACTTAGTGTAAAGCCCTTTGACTGCTGAGTAAGCATTGAAAAGCGCTTTAGAATTAAGAGCCATTTACCATTTATGAGTGTGAGGGTGAGTAGAAAATAAGAGTTGAACTTTAAGTACAACAAATGATGTTTCAATTTTATCGATTTTATTGAAATTGTCAATTCATTAGAAAGTTATTTCAAGACACTTGACATACAATAAGAATAATGATGAGTTATGCATTTTAATGACGCTACAGTGTCAAGAAAATACTTTCTTTTCACAAGCAGAACCAGACTGTCTTCTGCTGTGAATTAAAGTGATGTTTAGCATAAAAGTAGCTGTTCAAGATGGTTGATTTGTCAGAATCAGAATCTTTTATTGCCAGTGTTTTAAACACAACATAGGAATTGTTGTGTTGTGTCGAGACAGAATAAAAAAAGAAACAAGATACTAGACAAATAATAGGCAATAGAAAAACAGAACCAAGCACAAAAGGAAGCCACTTTTGGTGCCTATTTCTCTCTTCTCTTTTCAACGGAGTACGACTGATATTTGCTAAAACCAAAAAGCAGTTTGATCCATGACTTGGATTGTGAGCATCAGTCCTGTTGGTTTTGAAAAGGATGGATGAAAACGTCCGACTCGTTGGTTGGTTGGATGTGCGTGGGTTGATTTGCTTTCTAAATTGAATAGAAGATAATATAGTTAAATTATATGATTTAATTGTGGATTATTGCTCAATAAAATCCTTCCTAATGCACTTTTAATAAGTGATTTTGGGACAAATGGCTGTCAATTACATATGACATTATAAAATAACCGACCATTGATCCTCACTTTAACATTTACCACTGTGGCTCAAACAGAGACAGTTTAGTCATTTTACAACCTTTGCTCGATCCTCTTGACACAGACAGTGTAACCTCATATCGTATAACAAGCTCAGTTATTAAGCAGATGCCAATTAAACTTGTTTTCTCATTTGTCTTATTAATAGAGATCCCGAATTCAAAAGGAAATCTGCAGATTCAGCAGTTCTTATAAACGGCATTCTTACCCAAAATGAAATAAATCATTTTTATCACATCCACAAATGAGTGGTTGTGCACAAATAACTACGCAGCCGCTAATGTTTCCTCACACAGACACTGATTCCTTGTCACAGTGTGTGTGACTTTCACCTCCATGCTCGTTGGCTTTATGAGCCTCCATCAGTGTGTTATCACCAAATAGGCTTTGCATTGTGGAATTAAACAGCAGGGGTGGCGGACGAAAAATAGGAAGGAGACGAACACATGAACAATAGTGTGAGTGGTTCAGTACACAGTGGAGGGGATTCTATGAAAAACTATGAAGGTGAAAACAAGTTATTGTTTAACAAATACTTTACCTTCTGTTTGGATTTTTTTATTGGTTAAAATATATAAAGACAGTTTGGATGTTTTTTTTAAAGTTAAATATAATGAAACAAAACATTGTCAAGATATTTGCAGCTTTATTGCTATGAACCCTTAAAGTTCACCCAAAATTCAAATTTCACTCATTTTCTATTGACCCTCGTGTCGACTAAGGGCTGTAGAGTTATCTTTTCTTTTTTAGAGTTTTCATATATAGTTTTTTAGAGGCAACAATGTACGTCCATTTTAATGTAGAGACTGATTCTCAGGTTCATCTTTATCCAAAAAGACACTTAAAAACACCAAAATACTTCTATACTGCTCGTCTACAATCTCCATCTTGTATTGAAGCATCGACAAGAGGAATGGTTTGGAAAAAAACTAAACAAGTCTATATTTTAAGATTGTTTGTAGCAGAAGCTAAAAGAATTAGATGCTACACAAACAGAAGGTACTCCGAGTAAATATTGTGATTAAGTGTGTCTTTGTGAGCTCTGGTCGCTACATTAAAATGAACATTTTTGCCTATAACCCTAAAAAGGAAACGATTACACTGAAAATAATTCCAACCCTTAATCGACATAATCGAGCGCATAAAAAAAATGAGTAAAATTTAAATTTGTGTGAACTATCATTTTATTACATCTAAATGTTAACGTCACTAAATTTTTTACTATCATTAATAATTGTTATGAAATATTAAGGACACATGAGCACACATTAAGATCTCTTTTCAACACAGTGAAGTTCAGTGTTGATTTCTAAGCGATGGATCAATATAAAAATTAATTTTATGCTCCATTGATATTTTTTATATGTAGGACTATTATATAAATATATGCTGATAACAAACGAATGATATTCCCTGCAAACATTTTTAATTGAGAAGAAAAGGTAGTGAGCTCTGAACCTCTCCTCAAATTTTCATCTCTTTCTCACAACCCCCGGCAGAGGTGCCGTCAGGTGTGTCATCTATGGGTCAATGTGACCCAAAGGCCGGAAAACAAATGTGTTTGTGGTATCCCTTGTGTTGTCTATGGGTCAAGATGAACGACCTCCACCACTGCATATGCATTTATGGAAGCCAGGGAGGTCATTCACCTTGACCCAGAGGCAACAAAAGGGATACCAAAGACACATTTGTTTTCAGGTATTCGGGTCACCCAGAGATAAATCAAGGGTTGAAGATGCAGTAAATTAAATAGAAATAAAGGTATAGGACAGTGTCTCCTGCACCTGTCAACAAGAACGACAACAACACAGAACAGATGAAGGAAACGTACGACACACATCACCTCTGACTTCTAATATAATGTCAGTTATGAAGCGGAGCTGACGACACGTCCGCTGGCATGAAGCGAGAGAAATTCTCAACACCTTTCGTGCGTCATAAGTCTGACTCAAGCATCGACCAACGTTCCTGTCCTCCATATTATCCAGTGAAAGGTAAACACACCCGCGTCAGTTTTCTCTCGCTCCTCTTCGCTGTCACTTCCGTATCGGGTGGTTTTAAAACATCTTTACTAACAAACCACACATTCTTTTGACATCATTTGTATCAGTAAATATTAAATAGTGATTCCTTTAGACCAGAGGTGAGCAATTATAATTCTTCAAGGGCCACATTAAATTCTGTGAATGTTGTTAGGGGCCGTCAAGCAAAAAGAAAGACGAGAAAATCCCCAAAGAAAAAGGACATTCGTCATTAGGCCGGGACTTTTATTCAAATAAGCGGCACTTTGGTTCTTGTATATATGAGTTTTTTTTTGAAAAAAAATTCTTCAACTAACTTTAAAAAAAAAAGTTGAGGGACTAATATATACACTCAACTAAACATTATTCTTCTTTTTTAGAAATGTTTCTGGTATATTTATATTGAAAGGGAATCTTAAATCCTCATGCATTTCACCATGCATTTAAATGCATCATTTACAGTTTCAATGGATATTTATGTGTTTAAATCCTATTTTGTGTTTTGACTCAGTCGTCTGACGCCATTGAATCAAAAACAAGGCAATACATCTGCATATTTACCATAAAATTTTTTATAATTGTAGTCAAAGGGTTGAATAATCACTTCATTTTAAATGATTCTCTTGACTGAACACCTGATTCAAGGGGCGCAACCACTGCTGTGACGTCACACACCTGTGAGAATGGCAGGTAAATGGATCCAACGTTTCAACCCCGCAAGTCTCTTCAAAAACACTTGCGGTGGCTTTCAGACGCTAACTCGTGATGGACAGAAGTGTAATAAAACGCACACGCACCTGCGCACGGACGCACACGCGCACACACCGCAGCTCTCTCCACACACATGTGCGCCGCCGCACACTGTCATAAACAGACAGGCAGTGCCAATCTGAGCTCTGGATCCACGCCAGCTCTGCAGCAGCTCACTAGTTAAATTATTAACAGCGGGACGGAGAGACAAAGAGATGGAGAGGAGAAGAGAGGAGGTGAAAGGAGACGAGGGAGAGAAGGCATCTGAAGTATCCAGACTCAACTCCAACTGAGATTTTGGGGATTCTCTGGTTCACATGATCCATAGATAGGGTGTGTGTGTGTTTAGCAGCGAGAGGGGAGCGATGGGAAGAGATGTTGGTTCTGATCCAGAGAGTTAATGTTGCGCTCATTGATGGATAGAGTGCCAGCCACCAGGCTTCCATACCCACACAAGATGGATGAAACCCCACCCACCTTCCCCCCCCCACCCCCTCTTGTGTGTTACCACTGTAGTTTTGTCGTGTTTTCATCTTATTTCTCTCGCTCGCTTTTCAAAGCTAAACGCTGATCACAGGGAATCCGTCGCCGAAGAAGATCGGCCGCCAAAGACGCAGCAGGTTCAGCCGCAAAACCTCCACACCTGAAGGATGCTTGGATGTTGATATGAATCTGTTCCCTTTAATACCGAGGAAGGGATTCTGTCTTCGGTGCTTCAGTTGTCTCAGGGAGAAATGTATTATCAGGCTTTTGATCTATGGTCAAAAAGAAAAAAAGGATTTTTCATTTCTTTCATCATGTTTGAACTAAACATCTGTCGTACACTTCATTCATCTGTGATCTTCATCCGTTAATTCCCATCTGTAAAAAAAAAATCTGCCTGCAGCCACACTGGCTTCATTACACAACACTAAAGTGAAAGTAAATGAGGATATCATTAACATCGAGTATCAGTGTGGATTGTGTTAAATGAATTTTTTTTCTTTTTTCGTTGAAGCGTAGACACCAAACAAGCCTGTGATCGTCTAATAATTCCCACTCAAACTCATGAATGTGTCCAGATTGATACGTTTCATTCTAGTCTGACTCGGCTGCTGTGACAGTTTTTTTCTCAAATCAACCAATCAGACGACGGGCAAAAGAACACGTTGAGGCTGAAATATGAAAAACTAACCACATGCTAGCACTGGAAGCAGCTGTAAAAAGGGGAGGACATTTACAATCCATGTGAAAATATAAAAAAGGATTCAATCGTTTTTTCGACCCTATTCAGGTGTAGGGTCAGAAGTCCATCCCAGTTGCTCAGGGCGAGAGGCGGGTGACGCCCTAAACAGGTCGGCAGCCTGTCGCAGGGAACACTTAGTAAAAGGACCACACACTGTCCTCTTAGAGGAAAAACCTCTGTATGCTTTTGGACAGTGAGAGGAAACCAGAGTAAACACACACAAGCAAAACAATACTTTCTTCTTAGAGGCAGTAGTGCTAACTGCTATGCTACTGCTAGCCAAATAATAGAATTTCTCTTTTTAAATAATAAAGAAAGCAACAAGTAAAGGATCGAGAGTCCAACAGAGATCGACACAAGTCACCTCCACCAGACATTTAATGTTTATATAGGAATCTAAACCAGGGGTCACCAGCAACTGCCAGCTACTTTAAGGGGAGTTTTTTAAACACATCTGGAATAACTTAATATACAGTATATAATTATAGGAGATAAATGATGTTCCTGTTATACTTTAATCCTATATTAGATTATGTAATCATTCCCAATGGGGCAACAAGAAAGGAAACACCAAATTAAATACAATAAGATGTTTATTGAGATACTCCTTTTGTTGGTGACCCCTGAATGATTTGATTCAATAATGACAGAAAGTTAAGGAAATATTGACATTATCTGTTTTTGTTTTAAGTTAACTACATTTTAAACCGTTTTTACTTTGGAGCTTTCATGTCAAAAGATTCTTTTATAGCAGCGGATCCTCAAAACTGTCTTTGGTGAGTTGATGGCTGCAGAGTAAACACAATTGCTGTGATTTTCCCTTTGTTCTCTCACCCATAGTTGAAAAAGGTTTTGATATTTTGGGGATGAAAACAGACTACTATTTTCACAGGATCAATACAAACTCTGTTGCCATGCAACGTGTCATTTTTGTGTCACTTTTCTACTGATATGGAAGTTGAAAAGCTTGTGTTTGTTGACACTGAATAAGTCAACCAAAATTACATTACATAATTACATTATTGTCATTACATAATGGAGGCATGTCACAATACATAATTTAGTGCACCTCAAAACTAAATTGTATTTCAATTCAGCGTTTTTGTTTTGTTTTGTGTTTTTCATTTGATTTCAACCACCCAACACACACACAATTCTATTTTGCTTTCTGTCTAAATAAATTTCCTCTACCGACCTTCATTTCACCTTAATGTTCAAAGTTAATCTTGGTTGTTTTTTTTTCAACAAATCTTCCGAAAGCAGTTCCTGCTTTCCCTAAATAAAAGCAAACAAACAATTGCTTTTTACTAGAACGATTACAGTTAAATAATTTGATTTTTTTTTTATGTATTGCTATTTGTTTTTTATTAATATTGTATTAAGTTAATTGAGCGTAATAATAATAATGAAGATTTAATTTAATTATCATCTTATTTAAACTTATTTACAAACTATAATAAACTTTTCCACCTTTGTCTTTTCAGTGTATATACCTGTAATTGACAATGAAATCTACTCTTATAATAGTAGATTACTAATCCAAAATTAATCTCATTAATTTACTTACTACTACTAATCAATATTTGTTTTAGTACTTTAATTATCTGTAAAATGTCAGATAATTATCCAATTATTAAGCTGCTGTTGAAGTATTTTGCCATTTGACTGTCATGGTCTAGTCTTGGATTGGACACTATGGTAAAACAAAATATATCCTGATGCTCAAATACTAACGTGTATCATCTTGAATGTGTACAAAGTGTCTCTGGAGGTAAAAACATGTGCGTCAATTTTTATAGAAAATAAAAAGTTCTGTGATTATCATGTGATTTGGCTCCTTCTTCTTCTGTTGTCCTCCACTTCAGAGTGGATAGAAGTGTGTTTGAAGTGCTCATTACTTCCCTTCATAAGTCATGCTGATGTTGATCTCACCTTCGCTGCTCCGGCGTCAGAACATCACAGATGCACACTTGATGATAAACAAGTCCTGTGGAAGAAGATCACTCAGCGCTCGCGAGCATGTGTGGATGTATGTGATGGACTGAACGGATGAATGGATTTGATTTTTTAAATTTACACACTAGTTGAAGCTTAAATACTTCATCTGTCTAGCCCCCCCACAACACACACACACACACACACACACTTTTCTTCAGCTTCTTGCTTTTCTGGCAGGGGCATCGGGGGGTGAAGTGATCTGTGCGAAAGCCTCCTGTTCCATGCACCGTGCGGCTAAGGCAGAGGGGGATTGTGGGTAGCTGCTGTCTGCAGGGGTGGGGGGTAGGAGGGAGGTTAGAGTAAGAGCGGAGGGAAGGGGGTGGATGGGTTGCCGGGGCGGGCGGCAGCAGATGGCATGCCACACTGTGAGGGCCGTCGGCTGGCATCCAGAGGATAGACGGAGGAGAGGGGGGGGGGGTGAAAAAAAAGGGGGTGTACGAGGATTGGAGGGGCAACGCTCCCAAAGAGCCAGCGGGCTTCAAGAGAAAGAGGGACAGAGGTGAGGGGCTTCGGTGGGTGAGACCACGCTGCTCCTGAAAGCCAGCAGATTTGAGATTAGGAGCTTAAGTAGGATTTTACTACTAATTGCCTCCAAAGAAGATCATACCTCGACTGCAAAGTCAGTCACAGGCGACCTTTGACCTGTTCCCTCGGTCGCCCAGACTTGCCACGTGCCCGCCACTCAGGGGTCGGTCCGGGGCCAGGAGGGGGGTCCGCGGCCGACATATTGTCACCTCAGGACTGCCGCTGGTAGCGAGGATGAGGGCGGCGGCGGCGGGCTGGCATGTGAGGGCTGGACGTCTGAAGTGACACAAGTTTGGCAGGGGGCGGCGTGAAGGTGGCGCAGGATTGGCACGGGGGTTGGAGAAGACGTGCCACGTGTCTGCAGAAGACCCTCTTTAAGTACAAGAACACAGACACAATAAACATTGAGAGGCATCAGTGTTTCACCATGACTCATATGTTTAACATGTACAACATCATGGTTTGGGCCCATCTAGGAACTTTTTAGGATGGTTCCTCTGGTCCACCACTATCCCTACAAATGCCCATCTGGGCTGTGTTCCGAATCAGTCCATCAAGCCTCTTAATGTCCTTCTTGTTAGCACAGCACCCCACACTGGAGACGGTGAACAAATTAAAGATTGTTTTTCTTCATGGTTTAAACAGAGCTTCCCTCACATAGATAGCTGGATAAAAGTACAAACACTGCACCAAAGCATACGAGTCGTTCACATTGAGTGTACCTGACTTCCTTTCATACGGAAAGGGTCGACTTTTAACCGTTGTCAATCTGTAAAGCAAGAACCACATTTAAAAAAAAAAGTTAAATAAGACAGAGAATACAAATTCATCAATAACACAACTTTTGTGATTTATGTGTCTGTTTTTTTTTCATTCCATACTCCAGTTTTTAAAAGTCCAACGATTGGATCTACTTACTTCAAAGGTTTTTTTTTAATTGAAAATAGCATACATAAATTTGTCGCTACAGTTAAATATAAACTGGTCTACTCGCTATTTTAATTCCGTTCTTTTTTTTTCGTTATAAGTTATGCTTTTCCGTTCGAGTTTAACGTAGCTTGGTTTCTGAGCATCAGCGGTAAGAAGCCATACAACTAAATGAAAAAACCTTCGTCCTAAATCCAGATGAAACTTCAGAACACACCAAAATCATGTCATGACAGTGATGTTGGGACTCTCGTAGATTTAGCCACAACAGGTCTTTGAAAAAAAAGTCAGTTTGTTTTATCCTTAATGGGCAACTAATGTAAAACTCCAACTCTTCTGACTGACATGTTTCAAATGTTGAAGTCTTTCTCTCCAAGATGCAGTAAGTCCCTCGCCATGACCATGTTTTAAAGTTATTACTTTATAAATTTCCCCTCCGTCGGAAATCTCAGTGAACAAATGAAGCCCATTATGATGAAATAATGGGCATTGGACCTCCTGCAGCACCCAATAATGCCCTTTTTTATTCTTTATTCCCATCCCTTGGAGATGGAGGCTTCCTGGACTGATGACGTTGCAAACCTTCAATACTTGAATCAACACATTAGTTGACATTTAAACAAGCTGACATCACATCCCCAACAATTTTAGGTTTACTACACTGGCCTTCCACTCAATGTTTAAGAGTTTATGACCTTTAAAGTCTGTCATGGTCCAAATCCAGAGGTACACAAGTGTGTCCGGGCTAGTAGATCAACAGTCAAGGTTTCTGTGGCTGATGAGTGAATATTAAGCCTTTAAGTCATTTCAACCATACACTGGATTCATCGGTTATTATTATATAAACATTTTTTTGTATTTTTATTAATTAATCATTAATTAGTAGAATTGAACGGAGTAATATTCTCTAAATTCCTGATCTTTAAAACAGCATTATATGTTCTATAAAAAAAGAAGGCAACCATTTGTATTCATATTTTATAAACAAATATATATCAGTGTTAGTATAATAAAAAAAAATCAGTTTATAATACTTATTGTATTACTAGATAAATAGATAGATACTTGTATGAATAAATACAGTTATTTAATGTCAATAGAAAAACATACAATAATAATAATTAAAAAACGTATTTCATAAATTCCCCCGAGCCGAATTGAATAGTATGATCAACAAGTGCTAGCTCTCGTTCTCCCTGATGCTAAATGGCTACTAAGCATAAGTGGCAGCTGGTGTGAAAAATGCTTCAAAAATAAAAGCGAGAAAAAAACGTGAACTGGATCAGAGAAAACATTGTGGAACTCCCACTCCAGAGATGGCACATAGCACTTCAATATTTGATAGCAGAGATCATTGTCATTCCACATTCACACATGCTATTGCTAACCCACATTTCTCACCGACTTCTTCAACTCTCTAAAGACGCAAACACAGGTTGACACAAATTGGAACAGAGCCGACTCTTCGGGTCGATATAAAGGATTGTTTTGGGGTGACAGTAGAACGTGAGGGGGACACAAGCACACAAATATGGGTCCGCGGGTCCAGAGAGGACACGGCGGCTCTTTTGTGTCTTTCTTTTTGTATTCGCGGCGAGCGCCCAATATTACCTGTTTGTGTTTGTCGAAAATGAGTTTCTGTCTCTTTTCTAATTACGGTGCAGGAGCAGGCAGCACCTTCAACAGAGCGTGCACACACACACAAACACACACAAACACACACACAGAGACATTTCAACCCGCAACCACAGAGAAGGTTGAACAGATGTTGAGGAATTTAAGATGCAAAAGGGAACTAGGACTCCCCCCCCCACACACACCACCTCACCTCTTCCCAAACACACACACCCTGAACTCCACCTCCCCGCACCCCCCCCCCCCCCCCCCAACACGTACACACAGCGGTTTTACACTCTAACACACACATGAATCTACATATATTACACCCCAAACTCTAATCTACTTGCAACTTCAGGTATGGCCACGCATACACAGAGACATGTGACCTCACCAAAACGCTCCTCCCCCCTCACACATGCACACACACACACACACACATACACACACACACACACACATTAAGGCCCACATCCCCCTCCAGGCTGGCCCTGCTCAGAAGGGGCACCATGTGGCATCTATTCCCTCTGGCACGGGGCTCCGACTCTGCCAGCTCTGCATTGTCCTCTGCCCGCTGGAGAGCACGCGCCCGTCCAGACCACTCCGTCAGTCTTCGTACCTTCCTGCTCTCCCACCATCCGAGATCCATCTTTTTTTTTTTCTTTGGCTCTCGGGGTCCCCTCGTGCAGCGACACTTTAGATCAATATGTTTGTGTTTCGCCGGGGGCCGCTGGGAAATCTGCTTCCTCGTCTTCAGTGTCAGGGCCTCCGTGTCTCGCGGAACTATTGTTCGTAGTCGAGCGCTGGCACTGATCTCTGGAACTCATTTCAATCTGGAGAAGAAGAACTTTTGTTATCACTCAGGTTAACCTATTGTTGGTCTAGGTAATGACTTCATTTAAGGATATCAACGGTTTCATGAGATTGCTCGTAGAAAAATATCTCAAATCGTAATCTGTAATAATGTGTCACATTTCCTCGGGACACCATTTGGAATGTTTGAAATGCCCTTCATGTTCCCTGAAGCAGCCATTTTTTGGGAGCAACTGTCTGGTTTCCTTCAGGGCCACTGGCCTCCTGCTTTTATGCAATGTGTATCTTTAAATTTCCCAACAAATCATATCTTTAAAAGGCAAGTGGACAAGAGTCCCACTAAGATGACAACTTTAAGATAAGACAGTTGTCCTCAACCAGTCCATGAAGCATTTGTTACTGGGCAGCACTATTGATGATAACTTCCTGAATGGTGTATTTGTTTTTTAAAAAAAGACCATATTTTCTCTTAATTAACATTAGCATGTGACTCTTATTCTCATTCCATATAAATAACGGCATAACACAAACTCACACATTGGAGCAAAGTCTCTTAAAGTTAGGAGACACACACATACATCCTACCATCGTCAGCATACAATGAAGTACATATGCAAATACACAAACATCTTGTTGTAACCAGTCCAGAGATCTTGCTGATTCATCATTATGTATTTTTTCATTCAGTAAATTATAGTTATTTAGCTAGTTGTGCTATTGTATTTTTACTTTTTTTTATTTATGAACGTCGGTCTATGAATATATGATATTTAACCGGTCTGCGGTACAAAAACGGTTGGGGACCCCTGAGATAATTCACTAGAAACAGTCATGGTATAAATGAAAACGTCGGAAAAAAACAACAAACTCAAGCTTATTTTGAGCTTAAACGTGTTAAACCAGGTTTGTTTCTCCAATTGAAACTTTTCAATGAGTATAAGTAATTGACTGGAGACTAGGGAGTCACCGGAAGATTGCCCTTTATACTGGGGGTAGCCTTAGGCCCGACCAGAAAATGGGAATATAAAGAAAGAAGCCAAATACGTATGAGATCATTTCATTTTTAGAAGTACTTTATGTCCATATAATGGTCTAAAACGGGTTCACATTTCTTTATCCATAATGACACAACGAAAAATACTTCTATGTTGCTCGTCTGTACTTTACTTATTGAATTGTATGATCATTTATTGCAAAAAACCAACAAACAAGTTTATCTTTCAAGCTTGTTTGTAGCTGAAGCTACAAGGCTGCTATGGTTAAAGCTCCAGGTTTCTTGGATGTTTTTTGCATGTCTCTTTTTGGACGGTGGAAAGTGAGCCATGGTCGCTACATTAGCATAGACATTCATTTCTTCTGGTAACTCCCAACCCTTAGTTGACACGATGGTGAGTAGAAATGGAGTCAAACTTGATTTTTTTTGTATCTATTGAAACACAATCACTAAAACGCAATCTCCTCTGTGCCTTTGGAACAAGATACTCGAGTCAAACTTTCGCAAAGAGTTAGTTGTTGGAGGGTTTTACAAGTTTTTAATAGCAAAACATAAGAAATGTATAGGTATATTTTGAATTTATCTAATCTTATCAAGGCTTAATTAATTCAACCGTACTCTTTGTCCTTCATGAACATATGCAAGTGATAGTGAAAAAGTATGAGGCGACAAAAGATAAGTTATTTCCTGAGATCCCTGTTTACAAAGCAGCACAAACAGTTTAGACAGTTTGACGACGTGCGTTGAAGGTGATATACTCAGACGGTGTAAACAGGTGCATCGCTTTATGACGAGCTGAATAAAAGGATAGATCACACGTGAAAGTGACTTTCCAGGTCCACGTGCACATGAAGCCAAATTAGGAACACTGTCCCTCCTGCCTCCACACAGCCATACAACCCGTGGAGTCTATTAAGATGGAATTACTTCAGGACGTCTGGTCGCTCTACGACATTTTAACATACATGTCAATCATCCATCTGTACTAGTGATGGATTAAAGTGGTTTCAGGATGCTGTTGTCAACATTTTTAAGAGCCTCAAGATGGCACTCTTCGACATATAGCTTGACACTAATAATTCAATTAAACCTCAATATCGCTGATATTATTTTAGCTGTAGTAAATGTACTCAAAGGAATGGACAAGAAACATGAGGATAAATATCATCCGATCCTGTGATGTCAAACATTATCTACTTTAGAGTGGTTGGCTTGTGGTTAAGAAGTTGCAGGTTCAATCCCAGCTCTGGAAACGATTTCGTTTTTGTTCCCCTGATCAATACACTTAACCCTGATTGCCCTGAAGGTGAGTTGGCGCGTTGCGGTCTACTCCTATCAGTGTGATTGTGACTTCAAAATGTTGTTTCTAAATCGGATAGGTATCGGAGTTGGACCGGTCTGGTTTAAAGTCTACTTGTATACAAGTGAATAAGTAGAACAGAGTTTACATGTTTGTTTCTGAAATGTTTCTGGAAAAACAGAGCTGTTAGTTCGCTGTTATATCTTCATCGCAATTTCAAGAGACGTTTAGAATCTTACTCCAGGCCAAAGGTTTATACCGAACAAAAACTTGACCCCCGACCTTATCCTTACACAAGCAGACATGTCCGAACTGAGCCATAAAAAGGACTTGGTTGCTATGCCAACATAAGGTAAAACCCCTAAGACTCAAAAGTCATGGTCGGATTAAGTGTCTGTTTTCGTATTCGCTTCCGTAGACAATGTTGTGGCCGTGATGTCCTCAACGCTCAACGGCGCATGCGGGTCACTTCAGGAGCGTGAGCTGTTGACACAGGGATCAGTAAATAGGCCGAGTTTAATGACATTATGGAAACAGCTAAAAAATAAAAAGTGGATTTGAGCTTAAAGCCCTCGACTCATTAGATTTATTTTACGAAGATGTTAGTGCATAAGAAGTTTCTGCTTCATAATAACTGTTAACTAGATGCTCGACACCACGGTGTTGGACAAACAATGTACAAAAATAATCAGGGTGATTGAAAGGACTCTTTCAGTTCGTCACCCTCCGGAGATCGCGACACCTTCTGCTACCAAGGTCTGCTGAAGTTCCATGTTTGTGTCGAGCTTCCGAAAGCAAGAAAGTTATGGATGAACACAAAGTTGGCAAGCTATTAGCGTTAATTGATGAAATGTCATCAGAGATGCGGAGAGAGTGATAGATGAGTGATGCCGGTTTCCTCCTCGGAGGGAAGTCGCTCGGTCGCTCCCTCCTCCTCCTCACAGCTGCTCTGCGGAGGGAAGAGGCTCCACGGGGCTCTGCTAGCCTTAGCTCTGTGTGCCTGGGTGAGAATTAGCCAGATTTAGCGCTCGCCTCGGCTGGTAATCCCTTAATCTGGCGGCGCTGAAGAGGAAGGCTTTGGAGGGAGACGGTGTGTCAATCCACGTCTTGACGCCTCTGCTGGCGCTCGAACACACTCGGGAAACATGGGGAAGTTTGCAGAAGAGTTATGGAGCGCCTTAATGAATTTTCCTGCTCGTCTCCCTCAGTGAGGCAGACTTTGATGAGCTTGGATCGCATTTCATTGAAACTACCTTTTGTATTTATGTTGTTTTGTCCAACACAAAGAGTGTTCCTCAGAACATGAAGGATGTGACATTCATGATATGTTTAAATATGACTTTTCGTCCATCAAAGCATCTTGTTTGACAATACAATATGTTAAAACATGAAATTAATCATATTTAGAATATTTTTCAAGTGATATAAATATGAATCATATGCTAACTATGCATCAGGGTCTAGTTTCTGCAGCAGGTAGTGCATTACAACAGTAGCATATTTAAGTAACTTTATTAATGTGTTGAAAATTAAATTTCATTTTAGAAAAAAAGAAAATTTAAAAATTCGATTTTTTTGGAGTAACTTTAATAAATCTTGAATCTGACCATAGTAGTCTAACATACAGGTGTCCGACTATTGTATAGTACAGTATATTATGGATGTTTATAATCAGTCACAGTAAAACTGAATAATTCACCCAAACTCTTAACTTCACTAATTTTCTACTCACCCTCATGTCGACTAAGGGTTGGGATTATTTTCAGTGTAATCTGTTCCTTTTTAGAGTTATAGACAGAAAATGTATGTTCATTTTAATGTAGGACTGGAGCTCAGTGGATGAACTTCCACCCAAAAGACACTTAAAAACATCAAAAATACTTACATACTGCTTGTCTATAATGTCCATCTTGTTTTGAAGCCTTGACGAAAGAATTGTTCCGGAAAAAAATGAAAGAAGGTTTTATTTTACGCTGGTTTGTGGCAGGAGTAACACTGCTTTAAACCGGAAGTACTCTGGGTTAATATCGTGAGCGCTTTCAGAGCGAACACAGTACTGTCTACACTGGAAGCGCTCGCGAAATTAACCGGAGTACTTCAGGTTTTATCTCTTGATACTGTTTAAAAGTCTGCCAGAAACAAGCTTTAAAGTTAGACTTGTTTAATAAGAAAAAAATCTTCTCGTCGAGGCTTCAATACAAGATGCGCATTACAGGCGACCAGTATGGAGGTATATGGATGTTTTAAGTGTCTTTTTGGAGCAGGTTCGTGCCTGGGCACTCAGTCGCTACATTAAAATGAACAAACATTTTTGCCTATAACTCTAAAATGAACTGATTAGTCTGAAAATAATCCTAACCTTTAGTCGACATGAGGGTGAGTAGAAGATAAGTGAAGTTTTACATTTTGGGTGAACTATCACTTTAAGATAGATTAACCCTCCATTTTGAAAAGGCAATGTTAAACATCTACTTGCGGCTAAAGAAAGTTTGGTAAATATGTATTTTGTTCGGCAGGTTAGTTCATTTGCAATATGCATTTAAATCAAGGCTTATATATCATGTAAAGAACAAAACTTAAACACGTGATAATGTAAGAAAGAATACCTTCTCTGTCACTTTATTTCTTATTAACAATAACGTGGCTGTTAAAAAGGAGGTGCTGATCCTCTTCCTTTCATCTTCACAAGTAAAAGGAGATCCTCATAGTGTTCAATGAAAGCAGAGGCTACATTTAAAGTAGGTGATTTAGGAGTGAAGGTCAAGTGCATTCTGGATTAGGAATGATGGATCTGTTGTTCCTCCGATGAAGCTCTTTAGATAAGTAAACAGATCAACATGTTCTGAGTGACGTGTCAGCACGACCTGATGCTGGAGGAGCTGCCACTCGCCTGTGCACGGCTCGTGTGCAGGTGCAGAGGATCTGTTAATGCCAGACTAATTCTCCTCCCGGAGCAGGCCACTGCCTCCTGAGCCTGTTAATCTGAGCCCTTTAAACCCCTTAATCTGCAAATCTGTCGCCCCACAAACACACAACCTGTCGTCGCCGTGTCACAGCGCATCCGCCGTACCTGTCACGCTGCACTCTCTCCTGCGCCCCAGTGTCTGCCGCCCGACACACATGTGACATCTTGAGCGCCTCCAGCGAGATTCTTCCCCATGAGTGGCATTCCAGAGCAGGACGTCCCAGGGGAGGGAGTGAGTGGGGCCCCTAAAAGAGAGGGGGGGGCTTGTTGATGAGGAGGCCTGGACCACCAAAGACAACCGTCCTCTTCAGTGGTCTCAGTTTAGCATCAGCACTTCCAACGAGCTCTTGTGTGAGTTCTCTTCCGGTCATAAAGAAACACATAAAACATTATTAGCAATCAAAGTCAAAATGTGTATTTACCCAACAGGAAGTACGAGTCGGATTTGCATCTTCTCTTTTCACTCTTTGAGCTTCAATATATCTTAATTATCACTGTGTATTCTCCATTTTCAAACAAATTCCTGACCATGAACATCAGTTTTACAACTTTTTATTAACATCCATTATCCCTGTTCCCTTATTTTAAGTTAACCCTTAGTGTTTTCTCTGGGTCAAGGTGACCCGGTGGCCTGAAAACACAACTCAAGGGACCCTGAGATAACACAAGGGTTAAACACATGTATCTTTATAGGTCACCATATATACATGAACATTAATCCACTGTAATTTTGGGTCCGACAGGCCACATTAAATGACTTTTTCTGGGCGGATTTGGCCCCCGGCCTATGAGTTTGAAACATGAGAAATACCTATAACGAATAAAACCATATGTTGTAAAAGGAGAACATGCAATATAGTACATTTTTTCGATTAATAAGGGAAAAAAAAAATCACTGTAAGGTATTTGGCTTTTAACTTTAAACAGTTGCACAATATACTGATATTAAACAGGGGTTTAAGGGTATAATATATGTTGATATAATGATCAAGGCAAGATATAACAGTAAAAATGCAGATTAAAACAAGAAAAAATGAATAAATGTATGAGGCCAGTGTGGGACATTTAAGAAGATGCAACACAATGAAATAAATGATTTCTTGTCATTCTTTAAACTTGTTTCCTGAGCTTATTTTCAAGCAAAACTTGTTCTTTTATTGTATTTTCCATAACTATTTTTTATTTCTTTTTCTTTTTTACCCAAATATTTTTGGCAACACTTAAGATTTGGGGGACACACTGCGACTCATTCACACATGAGTATTAACAGTAAATTAACGATTATAAAGTACTGACTCAGTGTGAGTTCCCACTGAACTACATCTTCATTACAGATTATTAACAGGAAATAAAGAAGTAAATAAAGATTAACTTTGGTGTTAGATGTTATTAGATGTAAGTGAGAGAAGTAAGTCATTCATATTAATACTACTGCCTCTTTTAAAAGGAAAACAGTGAAACTTTACCAATAATAATAGCCCCCTAAAGTACTATAAAAAAAAGTATGTGAATGTATACGTTATGATGATGCTGTTAATACTATTGTTGAACATTTTTGACGTGCTCTAAAATCATAAGATTAAGTATGAATGTGTAAGTAAGTAAGCTTTCTTGACCAGGGTCACAAAGTGCTGTAACAATCAAAAACAATACAACATATATGCTTTAAAAGGTCAAGACAACCTAGAGATGAACACAGGAGTCCCAAAAAAAATCAAGAAAAATCCTGCACCAATAAAAATTAAGATGTTTCTTGAAGGAGTCAGTAGATCCATCAAACACAGAGAGAGAGGAAGATCGTTCCAAAGCTTAGGAGCAACAGTCTGGAAGGATTTCTCTCCTCTGGTCCTGAACCGTGTACAGGAACCATCAGTAGATTCTGATCCACAGACCTCAGAGCCCGAGCTGGGGTGTAAGGCTGGATCAGATCACTGATGTAAGGAGGAGTCTGACCATGAATAGATCTGAAAGTAAGAACCAGAATTTTAAAGTTGATCCTGAAAGAAACTGCAAGCTAGTGAAGAGTTTTAAGGATTGGAGAAATGTAAGTTCTTCTACTAGAGCGAGTCAGATTTCTCACTGCAGAGTTTTTGTATAAACTGCAGGCGAGACAGATCCTTCTTGTTAAGACAAATATGCGGACACTTTATAAATTCACAATTACAAATGTTTATTTTTGAGTAATAAGAATGAATACTTTTAGAGTTGTGTTTTTCCTTTAAAAGAGAAAGTATTATTCATCGTGAATAAGTTCTCTCATGGTATTTACACCTAATAAGGGGTGAAAAAAGAGAAGTTAATTTTTACCAAAGTTAATCTTTGTATATTTTATGATAATAATTGTTTGTTTCTTCATAAAGTTTAACCTCATGACGGCCTCATGAATACAGTCAGGCGGCCGCATGTGGCCTCCGGGCCGTACTTTGCCCAGGTCTGATATGGATGGATATACTGTAGATTTACTTTATGTGGGCTTAATTTAAGGACCGAAGAAGGAAAATCAGATGAGATCATGAATTCACTCTGGCTCTTACTTTGACCCCATAAGAAAGAGAAACACAACTTCTGCTTGCATCTTTCAACGATCGTACATGAACCAGAGGTGGTCATAATGTTTCTTTATCTGTTAACAGTGAATTTTCTCAGTAAACTAAGGATGTTCTAACATCCGAGTCGCTAAAACGTCTCTGAACAGCCTGCCTAACACCGAAGGAATGTATCAGAGAAAGTAAACTTGTGATATAAAGATTATTGTGTGTCGCTCTGAACCTTGTTTTTCATTGTGTTGACCTGGTTTGCCTGGAAAAGATGAGCACAAGTGTTTGCGTGGCCTTGTTGTCTCTCCCGGCAACACATAAAGTGCAGCGTTCTCTGTCTGGCTCTCTAATGCGATCCGAGCGCGTGAGCTTTTTTGTCACATATTATCTTATCATTCGCCCTCTTTCCCTCCTTTTGTCCTCACTCCTCTGCTCATTTCCTCCGTCTGCTGGTTAATATTTCATCCGCCTCTGCCGTGGACGAGGCTGGTACATTAACCAGCGGTGCCAGTCGAGCTCTCTGCTTGTGGCTGTATAAAAATAAACACACTCTCGTTGTAATGAACAGATGTCACAGAATTTTGAACACACACACACACACACTTCACCCGCCTCCTCATCATTCTTGCTCATGCATGAAGATGCACATGCATGCATGCACACACTCCTGTGTTCAGTGAGGATCAAAACACTTGTCCACATGAGCGTATATTGAACGTACAGACGACGTGTGTGAGAGTCCAGGCATGTGTGAGTCTCTTCATGTATCCTCTCGACCCTCAGCTCCGAAACGAGGTGACCACATGTGCCGATAGGTGCGTGTCGTCCCGACTGTATCCCACGCACTCGTCTCCGCCATCATGAGTGCCAGCTCCGTGTGTCGCCGGCTGACGAGACTGAAGAACAGACCATTGTTCTCGCCGAGATCAGAGACTTTTACGCTGCCAAGTCTGGGACGAAAAAACCTTCTCCGACAACAACTCATCAGAGAGGAACACACGACTTACCGGTGACGCTACAAGAAGGTCACACACACACGAAAATTATCACGTGTTCAATTTAAAAATTTTCCTGATGCTACAAACATTGGAAAAAAAAAAAACGTTGTTTATTTTATTGTTGGTTTTATTGTTTATTTTCTGTTAAACATATAATATACTTAATAGTACATTTAAAATATAGTTGAAAGTTTGAATGACAATAATAATATAAAAAGCATCTCAAGAGTAAATGTAAACATGGAACAATATCAATAAATTACATATAGTGAAAACTGAATTATTAATTTTGTTTAAAAAGTAAAATAATTCTACAAAACTTTATGAGCACTAAATAGGTAAATGTAAACATGAAAACTATTTTAAAAAAATGAGTGAAACCTGTAAATTCTTTATTCTGATGAGCACTGCAGAGTCAAAACACATTTAATAACATAATTATAATGCAACAATTATAATTATGTTACAAATATAGATCATTTTTAAATGAGATTATCTTCATCATTTGTTATTACATTGTTATGATAATATTTGTGAGGGTTGTAATTACTGTATAATGCAATAAGCCGCCCCCTTATAATGACGTTATGACACACACATCAATTATAATGATATGGATAATAGAGAGAATACTAATGACAACGACGAGACAAATAAATCTCAACGGTTCTACTAAGTGGAGCTCCTGAAGACGTGGAGATGGACACGCAGGTCAATAACTCTGACGGTGGTTCTGATCAAACCCTCTTCTGGTGCATGATGGGAAGACTCCAGAGTTGACCCCTGACTGGAGGTTGGAGTTGCAGGGATGATGATGGACGGAGGGTCTGAGGAGGTGAGCAGGAAGGGAAGGATGGGAGATGAAAGGAAGAGTGGAGAGGTGCGAAGGTCGTCCGGGTGTGGGTGACGGTGCGGGTGAGGAGGGGGGTGATCAGTGAGGTGGATGCAATGCCATCTGACAGGTCCAGCTGGGAGACCGCCCGCCCCCCCAGCGCTGCAAACTGGTCAATATGGAGGCCAATTACTGCTGCCCATGTGACCAGGGCATCATCCAACCCTATCATAACCTGCGCACGCGCACGCGCGCGACCATGTGCCATCTGTGCAGACCAGTAACGACCCCCCCCCCCCCCTTTCTCTTCTCCCCTGTGCACCTCTGCGTGCACGTCCACGCTCCCACTTAACCTCGTGAACACCCTCGACCTCGCTGACCACCGCTGGATGTTGAAAAAAGTGGGCGTGGCGGGTCACAGCCCACCTTTTTCTGAAGTCTCTCTGGTATTCACGGCATCTGGCTCCCGGTACCTGGGCACCCTACCTCACCCTCACCCGCCTCCTCGCGGGGGCCCCCGTGGCAGGACCCCCAGCACTGGACCACTTAAGAGTTCCGCTCGTCTTCCGCCCCAGTGACCCCCCTCTAGATGGTGTGATCACAACCAGATGTTGTGGAATTCCCTCGGAGCGCGCCAAGGGTCACCCACCGGCGCTCGGTCCGGATTTAGAAGTTCCACAAAGTTTCGTCCATCATTAATTTTGGTTCCGTTAATGGATACAAAATGAAGTGGACCGAGTCGTTTCTGTCGAACTAAAGTCCAGCTGGTTCACCTGGGACGCTTTTTGCTAAATGAATCGACTGCTGCCAAAGTGAACATGTGGTGTTTAATAAGATATATGGACTTTATCAATCTACAAACTACACCCAGGAATCGACGGAAAATACTTATAATTTGAAGATTTATGAAGATTTCAGAACCACTAAAAAAATGAAAAATATATTATTGCTATTGAAAGCGAAAACACGGAATATTAAATAAACAATGATAATATGTTTCTTTATATATGAAAAAGTATTTAAAAAAATGTAAAGTTAGATCAACTGTATATATAATGAGTCGAAGATCCGGATGTTGATCATGAAATAATTATTATATTGTTATACAAATGTAATAGACAAGTACAAGAAGTATCATGTAAACTCAAACAATGCGTTATATTTACAAAAATAATGATACTTGTAATAATAACATCTACAATAATAATATTATGAAGATGATGTTTGGTACATTAATCACAATCAATTGATAATACATTTTTTATATTCTTTGGAATAATATGACATTTTAAGGCTCGGAAATGTTTGTTCTAAATATCATGTAATTTAAGTTATAGATTAATTATATGTGATGTTAATATTGTAAAATAATTTATAGTTGTTGTTCGGAATAATATGTTCTGGCTTCATTTTCTCGCTGCTCTGCACTGAATCCTAAACGTGTTAAATCACACCCATAGAATAATGTACATTATTGAGTTAAATATATAGGTTTTATTTGAAAGAAGCGGGTGAAGAGAGCTAATTAGAATTCACACTATGCTACTTGTGACATTTTGATAATCGCACTATTGACTGTTATGTCGGACAAACACTCGTGAATCTTTTTCTCTCAGTTGAGTGAGAAAAAGAGTGGGCATGAAGATGATAATTTAAACAGCGAGATTCATTCACTCACTTTTCACCCGGAGTGGAACACACAGTGTCACTGCAAGTTTTTTTTCTTTCTCTCTCCCTCGCTCTTTGGATAAGTAAGTCATTCATTGGTAAAAAAAAAAAAATGGCAAACTAAAGGAGTAAAAATAAAATTAAAAACTATCTGCATAAATTAAGTGGAATATGCTTGAAGAGAACTACTGAATTAAACGCCATTTATTAAGATCGTTTTATCGCTTTATTTGAATTATGAACTCAATGGTGAAAAAAATATATATAAGTTGGCCCGTGACAACAATAATGTGACCTATATACACACACACACACTGAATGCGCTTGTGTTCTAAAGATTGCCAGTGTGTGTGAGAGAAGAGGGTTAGACTGGATGAGCGCTCTCGTTTTTAAACGTCCCGGATAATGAACAGATGCTGCAAAAATTAGGAAAGAAACATGGACTCCTCCCAGAAGCGCCTCTTTGGCCCTCTGAACTGGCACACTGGCACACACACACGTCGGGTTGCCCTCTCTGGAGCTCCTGGTGCTGCTGCTGGGGAACATTAAGGGACTTGGCACTGATATTCTCCACCAGTCTGTTAAAAAAAAAAACACACACTTTCTCGGCCCGTTCACGCTGTGCAGATGATGGAAATGTGAGAGCGTCTGGGAGTTTTCAAGTCAACCTTCTACCTGTTAACGTGTCCTTCTTTGCCGAGCTTAAAACCTGAATTAGTTTGGTCAAGAAAACATTTTAGTTTTGCAAATATGATGTTCAGTCATGGAATTATTAATATTACAATTATTTTTTGACAATACGTTGAATAAATACTAGATTCATAGGATACATTTTTTTAAACTAAAACTTTAAACAATAGTTGTATTCATTGAAAAAAATTGCTTCGGTATTTAAAATTATTTAAGATGCTATTTTATATGTTTTAATTGTAATATCGCATATGTATTGGTTTCTACATATATTATATTTATATATAAAACACATATTTGTGAGTCGTTTGCTGTACTCGTCTTAGAATTTTTTGTATAGTGTTTTAGGAATCACTTTGTATACAAACATATTTATATATGCATTTAATGAAATTTGAGAAGAAAAAGTTGTAAAAGAGGTGATACCTTGAACTAAAGGTGCAATGATACATTTTATAATTGAGGATTTATTCCGGACAATCCTTATCTATAATACATTTATCTATTCCCAATTTGTATGTACTGTATATGTTTTAAAAAACATATAACCCATTCATATATTAAAAAGCGCATTTAAAAAATGTAATATAATAATAATATAATATATTATAGCGTTGATACAAAGATTGCAAGATGTCAATGATGGAATGACGTCTTTAAATAAGAAAGTTGTCTAAATGTACTAAACACACGAGACACTTTAATACGTATATTTAATTAATTGGAAAGGATCTGAGCCAAGAAAAAAAATCGATTCTGGGTCATTAAAACGCGTTTATTTGCCAACTTGTAAGATTGTTCAACAGAACTTTTCACCTCACTATATATTAATATAATAATGTGTTGATAGTGGTATAGTTGGGTCCTGTGGGATCACTCCAAACCAAAGATGACAACGAAGGTGTGTTCGCATGTCATATCATTACTGAAGTGAACAGATGTGCTTCATATCTAGTTTAACATTTTAGTAGATGTTTTAATCAAGTTTAATTATTTATTTATTTTACTCTTGAATATCAAATAACCAGATGACATATACAACAAGTGTTATTTATTTATATTTAATTGAGAAATGAAGGATCGTATTTGTAGGTTTTTATTAACATTTATATAATATATTTATCATCATATTTACAAGAATTAAACCTTTTTGATTCTAACTTCAACGTGTGTGTGACCGTGAGCGCATAACTTGGCCTCACCTTCCTGCACGTTTGTTCATTTGCGTGTTCTAATTACCTCACCTTCCACTATTACACCTCCCAACCTCTGTCTGACGATGGAATAAATCCCCTGCATTTGTAAAAAGAAAAAAGAAGAAGAAGGAGCCAAGCAAAATGGCACATTGGCAGAGACCGAGCAGAGCAGGACGCGTGCCAGCAGTCTTCCGTGACTCCTGCGTGGATTCACGAGGCCCACGTTGCTGCGAGGCCTGGCCAGCATCACTCCACTCTCCAGTGGAAACATCCTTTCACTCTCCTCTAGCATTTCACCTTTCGTGTTTGAAGGAGAAGGAAATAATACAAGGCAGATTTAATCGTATTTATTGTCAGTTAAATTTGACCACAAAGCTGGTTCAATACAATGATATTGGTTTTTTGAAAGAGGAACTTTGCTCCTCTTTTCCACGCAGGTTATTAACAGTAGATACAGAAATCAAACACAACAAATCCGTGCAATAATAACAATAATTTAAAAATAAAATAAATAATAATAAATAATAATATAGGCCGCATTTCGTGTTAAATTAAATCATCCATTAACGTTGCTTTATAATACTTTAGAAATAACTGTTTCAAAGAATGATAATTTTGGTAAATTAAAATATGTTGCCTTTTAAACTATAGTTATAAATAGAAAAGCAAGTGGGAAAAGGTATACCTTTTTTATTTTTTGCAAAATCGTAAAACCTTTTAAAGTCAAATGACACAAGTGATGAACTTAGTTACACAGTTTTTATTCACCGTTTCAATGTAAACTCAAAAACCAAGGTCATTTCGAAATAAATTAAAAGTAATATATTATTTGTTACCGTGCAACGCTGGTGTTTGTTGAACAAATGAACAACAATAATAATTACAATATAACAACAATGGGTTATGTGG
Source organism: Callionymus lyra (assembly GCF_982586985.1). Taxonomy (NCBI): domain Eukaryota; kingdom Metazoa; phylum Chordata; class Actinopteri; order Syngnathiformes; family Callionymidae; genus Callionymus; species Callionymus lyra. The sequence goes on along the minus strand of NC_141832.1, from coordinate 22,458,194 downwards.
CGGAAAAAAGAAATGTATAATGGAGTCGTTTGTTTCATTCGATTTGTTGGGCAGGCTGACTTGTGTGTGTGTGTGTGTGTCTCCTGTGAGTGTGTGAGTGTTTGTGTGTGTGACTTGTTGACTCTCTGTGGTCCTTGTCTGGTTTTGCATAGATGCGACACGATTGATCCAACACGCTGGAGAACACGCTCTCCCAGATTTTTCACATTTTAATTTCAATTTCCCCCCTTAATAAAATGTCAATTCAATCTCAGTGTAAGGGGGGAAAGGGGGGGAGAAGTGACTCGGGTGTGGACAAGTTCCATTTTGGGCAGCAAAAATACAAACAACCACCAAACATAATTCACATTTGAAAAATCTCCCCCAATCCGTGGCACGAAAGAGGGACCGTCTGTCACTTCCCCTCGCGATCAATAACAACAATAAGTTAACACAGATGACACACATCTATCCAGATTATCTGAAGCTTCTTCCATCTGTGTGCTGGAGAGAGATGTCTAGTTGTGGAAAAACGCGTTGAGTTCGTCGTACACGGGGGCGCGCTCGTGGTGTAAGTGCATGTCGTGATAAGGCAGGGTGTTCTCAGAATGGGCTCCTCCGCCGCGGGCCCCTGAGGACCCGAACACAAGGTTATGGGCCCCGCTGGGTCTGGACCCGGGCAGGCCGGAGTAATGCATAGAGTAGTGGTAGCCCTTCTCCGGTTCCGGTGACGCGGATCCTTGGTGCTTGAGGGAAAAATTGCCATTGACGCAGAGGGGTGGGCTCATGGGCCCCTCGTACTCCGGGCTGTTATACTCCGGGGACCCGCTGCCTGCGTACAGAGAGTCGTAGGTCGAGCAAAAACCGTGGGTGCTCAGCGGGTGCGAGTTCGATCCCTGGCGGCAGTGCGGGCTGGACAGACGCGCGCACTGGTACGGGTACGAGTGCACGGAGAAGGATCCGGATCCGTATCGATTCCCATCCGGACACTGCTGCTCCGTCAGGAAGTTCCTGGAGTTAAGCTGCAGACACCCCGCCACCAGGTTGGTGGTGGGCTGGGAGAGACCTTTGCACAGGGTCTGCACGTAGGACACCAGCTCTGGCCTCTTCCCGGAGCGCAGTATCTCCGACAGAGCCCAGATGTAGTTCTTGGCCAGACGCAGGGTCTCGATTTTGGAGAGTTTTTGCGTCTTGGAGTAGCAGGGGACCACCTTGCGGAGGTTGTCGAGCGCGGAGTTGAGGTCGTGCATGCGGGTCCGCTCCCGGGCGTTGGCCTTCACCCTGCGCATCTTGGAGCGCTCGATCCTGGCCGGCGTCATTTTACGCTTCTTGGGACCCCTTTTCTTGGGCCTCCCCCCGTCCTGGTCCTCGCCGTCCTCGCCGTCCTCATCGTCGACGTCATCGTCGTCGTCGTCGTCATCGTCGTCGTCCTCCTCCCCGGCGTGCTCGGACTGGGTCCGGCTGTCGTCGCCCCCCATCTCGGAGGCCTCCATGTCCTGGTCCTGGTCGTCGTCCTTGAGTTTGGACTCGTCTCCGTCGCTGTCGTCCGCCCAGGCCGCGTACTTCTGCACGTCCGGGAGCAGCGAGGAGTCGCTGAACAGCCTCGTCAACATCGTGGCTCTATGGCAAACAAACAAAAAAATATATATTTAAAAATATAAAATATAAAATCCACGAGAATCCATTCAAATAAAAATCATCATCCTCCATTTTTCAAGCTGTCACCGCCGCGTCTCGCAGCGGCTCCCGGCGGCAGGGGCCACATTACAGGTCCCAAGGGGGCCATGGTGTGGACACTTTCACTCTTCGCGACGCCCAGTTCCTGGCTGCATTCCAATACTATTCACCCGACTCCTCAGAGAGGATTTTTTATTTAATTTAATAGGCTGAGATCCTCCATAAAACCTAACGGATTATTAAATCAACTCCAATAAGAAAAAATAAATCGAAATAAATCGAAATTAATCTCAATTCGATTCAAATTGCGTGAGATACTATTTATTAAAGAGTTAAAAGTGGATAAACATACCTTTTGGAATAAAGTCCTACACAAGAAGACGACACGACCTTCTCCTCTCATCTATTATGATCACTGTGCATCAGCAGAGACCCCCGTGGTATAAGGTGGGCTGTGATGGGTGGGCAATTATCTCGGGGGTGTGCCAGCGGCAAAATCTACTTTCTAAATCCCGGTGCTCAGAAGGGGTTTCCCCTCAATTATAAACGCAAAAAAAACGAGCTTTAATGACCATGTCGACTACAAGAAATAGATTTCACACATAATTCTGTATGCACCAGCGCGCCATTTCCACGCACCTTTTTACTTCTACAAATGGAAATCGCTTGTATCCTTTTAGCCCTCGTTAAATATATAAAAACGTGTAACTTCTCAAACACTCCTCATCCCTTTTTTTTTTTTATATATATATTTTATTTAACTTAAATGAGCCTCGAGGTAAATCACTCAACTTAATGGCGATGTCTCCACCCCTGTTGTTTCTTTATCGTCTATAAATCTCCAATTACACACCGTTTAAAATGGAAACTTAATGAATTATTTAAAAATATTTTGTTTAGAACTATGTATATTAAATATATTTTATATATAAAAATATTAACTTTTAGATGTCTAAAGTTTAATGGAAATCTAAAAAGAATGACACATTTTGTTTCATAATATAGTTTAGTTGATCAGATGTTAAATCACGATCAGTTTTATGTTATAAATCCACATTATTGTCAATAATCTAAGACAGTTTTTTAGTTTTTGGAGCATCATTTAGGAGTTAATTCGATTGATTCGTCCACCATTTTGAACATCATCAAGGACTCATTGTTCCACTGAACCTTACCTCGTCTCGAGCTCTTCACGCAGGATGGAGGGACACAAAGGACTTCTAGACCATCTTCAGGGGACGAGCCGACGATCCGAGCCGGTGCAAGGGATGATGACGCTGCGTCTCTCCAGGCGCGCTCCAGTCACGGGGATGCGGTGCGTCCTCGCGTCTCCGTGTCTGAGCGCGGAGTGAGCGTGGGGTGTGTGTGTGTGTCAGTGCGGAGGTGTGTGTGTGTGTGTGTGTGATCGGTAACCGTGAGCTATACCGGGGACGGGGTTGCATACCAGCTCCAGTCTATGATGCGCGCGCCCATATGGCAGGCACGTCACCGGCAAGAGCCATCACATGAGAATCCCAGTGATTGACATGCGCATGCATTCGGAGAGATTCGCCCTCCCAAGGGGAAGAGAGAGAGAGAGGGAGAGAGAGAGAGAGAGAGAAGGAGGAAAAAAGAGAGAGAGAGAGAGGTGGTGGTGCTGATGAACGAGGGGGAGAGGGAGGAGGGCCTCCTCGCCATCTGTCACTGTTCTAGCAACTCACAGAGCCAGAAAGAGGAGGAAAAACAGAAGATGGAGGGAGCAAATAAAAATAGAGGAGGAGGAACAAAAACAGAAATAATCACTGACCTACAATAGTGACTTTTCCCAATCAGAAAAACTGTCAAAAGGCATCTTGTCGACCATTTTGCAGCTTATATTTAGTTCTAGTGATCTAATAGTAAAGATGATAACCAAGCATCTTATTTACCACATCACACTATCTTAAGTTGATGTGTGATGAGGTCATGGAATAAATATATGACTCATATGACTTGTCAAATAGCTCGATTTACATGTTTTAAAGTGGTTTTGATAAACAATTATCATGAATTCTGATCCACTATTTCAAGTGGAAATAAAGGTGAGGTCTTAAGAGGGACCCCTTGAGAGCAAGATAGAAGTACATTGAGGAAAACAAATTTTAAATGATTTTACATCATGAAATACAAGTACATCCTGTTGAATCACAGAGATGTGTCTTGGAAAGTGCACTTAGGTTTTTATATTCATCCGTTTAAGTTTACAGATTTACAAGTTAATTCCATTGCTAAACCTGCACAAGTGAGTTTAATATTAATCACTCATTCATCTTTATACTTGACATACATTCATTGATTTGATTTTTACAAAAAAAAATGGTGCCTATGTGATTAAATGATAAACAATTTAAAAATTACAATGAATAAAAATGAATACTGTGTCCAATATAGCATTTTTAAAGGCAAATAAAAAAAGGACTGATTTTCCACAGTTGTTCTCCTTATATAAATATTAACCGATCGCGATGACGTCATAATGCTCAAAAAACTAAAGCGCAAAATTCCTCAGCTTCAACACTTTTAAGTGACTATTTTTGTTGCTAAAAATAGTCAAATTTACCAAGAGTTTGTGAATAATTTGTGCAATTATTTGGATAGGATTTATTTTTATTTTGTACCTTCATTTATCAAATCTGAAATGATTTACTGTATTTATTTATATATCTATACACCCCCAATATTATTTTAATTTTGCAGATAAGTAGTTTGACACCCTTTTGAGTGATTGCAATAAATGTGACAGATACGAGCTAAATGGGACCACAGGTGGGAGTAGCATCCTGGAGCTGACTCGCGAAACATATTGGATGCGACAGCAACAAGAGTTCAATCTGAACCACAGAGAAACAAATAAATCTTACAAATAATTTGTGGAACCAGATGGTTATTCAGAACAGGAGCAAAATTGTACCATCTGTTCTTCATCCCATTATCAACATTTCCTGAAAATATAAATATTCCACATTTTTAATTTAAACTAAAAACCTTCTTGGCAAAAATACTAAAAGGCTCTTTAGGTAATACCAAAAATTGCATTTCTTAACTTTTTGAAAAAGGTTGCTTCTCCTTCATAGTATCTATTTATTTATCTAATTTGTGCAAGAAGAACACACTCACAATTTATGGACTATTTAGAGTTATATCAATCAGCCCCGATATGTTTTTGGACAGTGTGAGGAAACTCTACCCATGCAAGAGCAGGAAAATACAGACATTTTTTTTTTATTTGAATAAATGTGCCTTTGATAACTCTTTTTTAATCATGTAGAATAGATTATTATATTACCCTAAAAATTCATTGAACTAAATATATTTTGTATAAATATTTCAGTCAGTTCATCATAGGGTTAGAGGTTTGGAACATCATAGATAGGCAATAATATTTTTTATTATTTGGCAATAATAATAATGAGCCCACAAAAGGGAGGGATCCATAGGGTTAGGGTTAGGGTTAGGGTTAGGGTTAGGGTTAGGGTTAGGGTTAGGGTTAGGGTTAGGGTTAGGGTAAGAGTTAGGGTTAGGGTTAGGGATTGCCTGGTCAACAGACTTCCATCCACGGGAGCAGGTAGAATGGTAGGCATCTGCTCTCTTGTTGGTCCAGTGGATAAGGTCTTGACAGTCCAATCCCCAGATTCCTAGTCTTGCTCTTAGAACATTCTGGGGAAAGTAAAGAGAGAAATTAATTTTCAGTTGATAGTACTCAGGCCCTTGGAAGGATGCTATGGTCATTAGTTCACTATTAGCTTTACCTATAGAATCTCTGAATTTACGTAGATATGGAGCCAAGGCCTTCAGTTTTCAGTCCTTAAACCCTGTCTATGTCTAAGAGTGGTCTTAAAAATGGTCTTGACTTTACCTGAACTGAACATGATCCAATTACCTGCCTTGTGGGCTCCCATGCTACAAGCTACATCAATGAATCAAATGTACGACATTTCTTTGGTCTGTTTAAACATATTTTTTTTCCAAGATAATGAGCTCAGACTCAAATAAACATGTCACTTTACGTTACTATCTACAAAAATTATTAATAATTAATTAATGATTAGGAAACGATGCAAAGATTGATCTTGTGGTATCTTGTTTTGTTTCTACATGCAAACATCTGCTATAAGACTTAGCTTTAATGCAGTTTAAGGAAGAAAAACACCATATATATATATATATATATATATATATAATTTATTTGATTATTTTGATTAATAGTTTACATGTAGGGAAATAATATATAAAAAACAAAACCCATTCATAATTACCTGATCAATGACCTTATTAAGAGAAACCAGCATATGGTTTTTATAAAAGGTCTATTCACATGGTGTTACAGAATCAGTTGAAATAAACGAGTGTTTGCCTCCGCCACATATCTGGTGTCATTGTAGGGGGATGGGGATGCATTATAAGTGCATTAGGGCCGCGGAACAGAAGGCATATTGTTTATTTATTTACCTAATTGGATCAAATTATGCTTCGATGTATTCTGAGGAACGACAAACTGAACCAATTATGATTTGTTCTGACTCCTGTGGGCCAAACACTCACCGCGGATGACCCACTTGCCGACGCCGAAAATGAGGTGGATTAAAGGGTCTGATGTGACACGGATGTATGGGAAGTGTATGTGTGTCTGACTGAAGCGGTGTTTCTGAATGTGTTGTTACTGCCAGAGCGGCTGGTGTTTCCAGTGCACAGAGCTGATGGTGCCTTCAGGGGTAAATGCCAGAGAATGAGGGGCAACTCTAGACATGGGGGAGACCCAGGTGTGAAAACCCACGAGTGAAAAATGAGCATGGGAATGGGAGGGGGGGGGGGGGCATTGAATTGCTGTCCTGGATTGAGACCCGTAGATGGCACCGCTACAAGAATCCAGGACATTGGTCTTTCCTGTCCACTCCAACATTTAAGTCTCTATTTAGCCCACATTAGTGGAGTTAATGTGGGAGAAATGACCACCAAGTCCAATTTGGCACAAACAACACCGGTCCAGCTCAGGGATCAGAGGACCTGGAACAGATAATGCTGATAGAGGCGTATCATGTCCTTGGGCCTGGTTCCCTCGGTAGACACCAGGAAGTGTTTGCGGGGTCATCCACGGGGTCACCAATCGTATAGCAGCTGTGGCAGCCGAGCCCTGATGCGGCACGTTTTCGCTAATGTGTCCCATCCCTTATGTGACGGCAGGATGGCGTCGTCCCGCCCACTCGTGCCGATCGTGTCTGTTTTGTGGAAAAAAGGGAATTCGGCCAAAAATCCGAGGCCTTCTCACCTCAGCTGGAGGAAAACAGAGCGCTGTGCCTCTCAACAAGTCCCCCAAAACCTTCAGATCACCTTGCCAAAGTAAATGCTAAATGTCAACAGCATGACTTTAGCCAGCTTGGAGCTCAGGGCGAAACCACTCAGTGCTGCTTGGATCTGATATTGAAACGCTCCGGGAAGAGCGCTCGCCTGGAATTATAATATTTTCAAATGTATTCGCCTCTTGTTTGTAGGTGGATTAGTCTCAAGTGAGAGCCACCTGCTGCGCATTTTACGGATTTACAATAAGTCAATCAGAAAAGAAGACATTTTACCTAAAATGAGATGAAGAATATCAGTGTCTTTGATTGATTGATTTATGGATTGTATTGATCCCACAGCAGGGAAATTCACCTGAGCAGTAGAAAACATGCAGCAGAGACAGAAACAGAACACTGTCACAACATGATCTGGATCTTATAATCCATGCGTTTGTGTCTTCTCGTCTGGACTACTGCAACAGTTTGTTTTCATGTCTTAACAAGAAGGATCTGTCTCGCCTGCAGTTGATTCAGAACTCTGCAGCGAGAATTCTGACCCGCTCAAGTAGAAGAACTCACATTTCTCCGATCCTTAAAACTCTTCACTGGCTTCCAGTTTCTTTCAGGATCAACTTTAAAATTCTGGTTCTTACTTTCAGATCTATTCATGGTCAGGCTCCTCCTTACATCAGTGATCTGATCCAGCCTTACATCCCAGCTCGGGCTCTGAGGTCTGTGGATCAGAATCTACTGATGGTTCCTCGCACACGGTTCAGGACCAGAGGAGAGAAATCCTTCCAGGCTGTTGCTCCTAAGCTTTGGAACGATCTTCCTCTCTCTTTGCACTTGATGGATCTACTGACTCCTTCAAGAAACATCTTAAGACGTTTTTATTCGTGCAGGCTTTTCCTTGATTTTCTGGAACTCCTGTGTTGTTCTCGGTGTTATCTTGACCTTTAAAGTATATACTTGTTTTGATTGTTTAAGTGCTTTGTGACCCTGGTTTGGAAAAGCGCTATATATATATACAAATAACTTACTTACTTACTTACTTAAAGAAACAAACGAGTCAGCAGTTAACACAGATTATTGTTGTACAGTCTGACTGCGGTTGGAATGACCGACCTATGGAAGCGTTTTTTTTGGTGCAGCGGTCTGTGGCTAAAGGAGCTGCTTAAAGTTCCCAGAGTAACGTGATGGAGGTGAGAGGTGTTGTCCATGATAGATGTCAGTGTGGATAACATCCTCCTCTCACCCGCCACCTCAATGGAGTCCAGAGAACAGTCCAGGACTGAGGCAGCTTTTCTGACCAGTTTGTTAAGTCTCTGCCTGTCCCTCTCTGAGCTTCCACAGCCCCAGCAGACCACTGCATAAAAGATAGCAGATGCCACTACAGAGTCGTAGAAGCTCCTCAGTAGGTCCCTGAACACGCCAAAGGACCTCAGTCTCCTCAGCAAATTGAGACTACTTTTGGCTCTTCTTGAACAGGGATTTGATGTTATGAGTCCAATGTACATGTTCCAGTTTAGGTCCAAGTGTTTGAAGTATATTCATAAAGTATCTTGACATGGAAACTTATGATGAACGGTAAATGCTCAGGGGAGAACATTTGTTAGCGTAAATATATTAACTAGTCCAATTTGATCATCAAATTAAATGTGAATCTGCTTGAAGAAAAGGGTGACAAGCCCTCACTCTTTGCACTTTTAAAACAATACACAACGTACAAACTAACCAAGTACTGTCTGTGGCAGGTATAAGGAGCAAGAAAGTAGTGATGAAGCTTCATGAAGCAGTGTCATTATTTTCAGAGCCCCCTAGATGGCGGTCTCTGCACTATTTTCCTTTGTTTTGAGCAACTTTTCTAATGAAACATCACATCATTTTTAAACTGGTGGCGCCACCTACTGACCTCTAAACAACATGACACTGTTTCATGAAGCTTCATCAGACCATCACTACTAGAAAGTGTCTACACTTGATTAAGACACGTTACTGCGGTTGGTTTAAGAAACTGTTGGTTGCTTCATATCTCATCGGCATGAACATCCTATATTAGCTAAGAAACCACCACAATTTTTATCGCACAGTCATCATCGAGCATTCCTATAATGGAACATTTCATTTCTCTTTGGAACTTTTGGAAATCTCTCTGAACCTAACACTTCCCCCCCTTCAGGAATTCTGACTGTGCAACCCAAATAAAGACCTGAGTTGATGTTCCAAAATCAGCTTTTTCTGTTATTTCAAATCAACTGAACAGAGCTGAACATGTCGAACTATTGAAATATCTTCTCAATCATTTTGTTTTATTATTACCAACCATTTGTACACAGAAGCTTTTCTGAAGTCTGACTTAAGTAGTTTCATCGGAGTGGTTAGAGGGGACAATTTAAATGGCAACAGTGGTAGTTATGGCTAATTTGGTGGCATCGGATTTCAATGCAGCCTTTCTAAAATACTAAAACAAATAAACAAAAGAGAAACATTTTAATAGAAAAAACAAACATGGAAAGGAACTTCAAGGCAGAGATGCATTGCTGATATACATGGATGACCAACTAGAAGGCTTAACAGGAAGAGTTGATTTTGCCATTGATGATACATCCACAGAGGATTAACACTTAAAAACTGACAAAGTCAGCCAACCTGCATCAGGATTTTGCAGCACATTTGTGAGCGATTGTTGTACTTTCTGATTTCGGCTTTAGAGAACTTTTTTTTTTTCTTCAATGTATGATTTTTATTGATTTCTAAATACCAACCGTTTTGACCTGAGTGTCCCATGAAAAAGTAGAAGTTTCTAATTTAAAATTTAAAACACAATTTAACCCATGTGTTAACTCAGGGTCAAGGTGACCAGAAAAGCCCGAAAACAAATGGGTTTTTGGTATCCCTAGTGTTGTCTCTGGATCAAAGTGAATCATCTCCACCACTGCATATGTATTTATGGAAGCCAGGGAGGTCGCTCACCTTGACCAAGACAAAAACACGTTTGTATTCGGGCCCTTGGTCACCTTGACCTAGAGATAACAAAAGTGATACCACAAACACATTAGTTTTCGGGGCCCCGGGTCACCTTGACCCAGAGATAACAAAAGGGATACCACAAACACATTCGTTTTCGGGGCCCTATGTCACCTTGACCCAGAGATAACAAAAGGGATACCACAAACACATTTGTTTTCGGGGCCCCGGGTCACCTTGACCCAGAGATAACACAAGAGTTAAAACACTTACTAAAACTAGACTCAATTCTGTGGTTATGCATCAGCCCTGCTTTCCCCAGGGATTTTTCTTATTATTAGTCATTGACACCCTTGTTATACACAATAAACAACATAAACATCAAATAAAACAGTAACATTAACAAAAAGACCAATAAATAAACATATGTTTCTCAGTGAAAAATAACAAAGTTTGAATGAAGGGGCAGAAAATCTTTAATCTTGTATGATTTGTGTACAATTGCAAAAGTGAATAAATAAGCTTTGCTATTGATGTGGAATCAAACCAAGCACTAAATCACGACTTCAGGATTGAAATGGCCCGACACTTTCAACTACTCCGTCTTTTTCGGAAGTTGTCGTGAATAATCGCGGGAAACGCTTGACAAATTGGATCATCTTCCAATGTATAGATGAATTGAATTGGGATGTGATTGCATTTGCCATCTGCTGCTAATAATCTCTACGATCCGGGGACGACATCCAACGAGTCCCAACGAGTTGGTTTCGATGTCAACCCTGGTCGGTGTGTTACTCTTCGACTTCCTCACGTGAAAGGTGACGATTTGAAGTCTTTTATTGAAAATTAAAAACTTGGGGGTTAAAAAACAAAACCATCCCCGCACACCCTCCCACCCCCACCAGGCGCCCCGGACCCCATCTGCACTCTCCTCCCCAGTCCACTAATTGCATATGCACAAATGCAAATGCCTATTAATTAATTACTGGACTAATTAGTGCAGTGGTATTTTAACGCGATAAATCAAGTGGAGATGCTGCCGAGGAGACTCTGGCAGGACCAGGATCTCCACAAAGAACCTGCACCGCTGGGAGAGGTTGTTGTACATTGGAGGGTCTTTTACTGGAGAGAAAGTGCTGAGGAAGGTGAGTGACCTGTCAGGCAGAAGTGATGGAACCACGGGAGCCTGCATGTGAATGATGACCCCTGCTCTGCCAACTGTGTCTCTGCTGGCATGTGTCCAAGCGTTTGCAAAACCCCCTTTTTCAAAATAAAAACCCGAAGAACAAATCGCGGCGTTTACTTAGATAGTGGCGGAGCGTGGTTGTTTTAAACTGGGATAATTGTGGCATCTGGGATTGGGAGGTTGAGGAATCCTGGCAGCGGCGGTAATATCCCGGCCTCCCGTATGCTTGTAGGTGTGCCAGGCACGGGGCCCGACTGGGCTGAAATATTCATCCCTGTTCCCTCGCCCAGACAGTGAGGTCCTAATTGCGGCGTCAGAAGTTCCACCTCTGCCTCTTTTTTTGGGGGGGGGGGGGAGGTCCCTGTGTGAGCATGTGTGTGTGAGAGAGAGAGGGGAACATGGATTTGTGTTCCTCACCTCCAACAGCTCCTGGATCACTCCACTCATCTGTAGACCCCGACTCTATTGATCTTAACACGCCCAGAGGTCCACAGGGGTATCTCCATCAGTTCCTGTGCCAACCCCGGCCCGCACGCCCGGCCAAGCTGAACCATCTTGTGGGATTTTTTGGCTTTTAATTATAGTAAGAGAGGATTAATTATGGCAGTGGAAACAAGGGGGCCTTGCATGCATTATTGATGCTATGAGTGAAGGGCTGGAGGGGGTAGAGGGTGCTAATTAAATCACTGCCCGACTGCCACGTCCTCTGTCTCTGCCCGCGCCATGGCTTCCACCTGCCACTCCTCCGGGCCCCTCCTTTTTGCCGCCCTGGGGCCACGCCCACTTCTTCAACATCGCCCCCCCAGAAAAAAAAAAAAAAGGCTTTAAACTTTCATCCATCAATTTCCTAGTTTCTCTTATACGAAATTGTCATCTTTGATTAAGATTAATAACTTCAGTCTTTTATTTTATTTTCTCCATCTATCACACGCTTTTCTCGACTTCAGGTCCACTAGTTGACACCTTCTTTTCAACTATATCTAGTTTGTCATTCAGAAACGATCGTTTAGCGTCGCAAATATTTAAATTATAACAACAGGCTGCCATCTAGTGGTTGTTTTGTAGAACCTCCCCTGACGTACCTACTGAGGGGACTTGCTTTAGTTAGGAGAGTTGCCACATTTAACTCTATGTACTTGAATATTGAATGAGTGAAACTCAAGACTAAAACCTAATATAATTATTCTTTTGTTTGGTGCGTATTTCTATTTTAATTCCCTCGGATTTACAAATACATTTAATTTAATATAAAAAAAACAAAAAAAAAACAGTGGTTTATTCGTTTTTTATAGTTAGGTAGGTAGGTAGACCTTTGTTTTTTTCCAATTATCAATTGTTTATATCAAAAATACTTAATCCAAATATCATTGTTTATATCAAAAATATTTGCTTCCTTCTGTATATTGGTCATGTTAAATATTTCCAAAAACTATTAAAAAAAATTGAACGATTATACGAGAAAATCAGATATTCTTATACTGCAATGTTCTCGTGCAGGTGTCGTGTTTTTTAAAAAAAAAATCAGATTCTCCTGCATTTCATTGTTTTTGATACAGATAATTATCTAAACATTTTCCAGTGTGACAGTTCCACATGTATATCTTCGCTCTGCTTCATCTTTCTGGTTTATAATTGTAATGGATGATGCCACCATGTGACATATCGTCCTGTCACATTCCAGATGATTGTGTCTCCATGGCTGCAACACAGCAGCATCACACATCTGCTGCATTTGTTTTGACCTTGTGATGTGTTTTTTCTCCATGAATGAATAAATGTGAGCAAAGAAATTACCTGGTTAAACCAGAAAAATGTGCGGTGTTCAAGGTCAGTTGGGAAGTATAAATAAATAAAATTTGTGGGGAGATACACAAGGTTGATTTAAAAGAAAAAAACAAACAAATGAATACAGTTGCTTATATAAATGGAAAAACATTAAAATGATTTAAAAAATAATATTAATTTCCCGTTTTTATTGCCACGTTACTACCGAACTATTATTATTTTATATTTATGCAAATGTTATTGAATAATATAATAATGTACAGAAATTATAAAGGCATCAATTGTGCCACAAAGGGAATGTGCAGACATTACTGACATAACAACAGCCGTTGCTCGTTAGACTTTAGCGATAATTTGCATAAGTTTAACAATAAATTAATTGAAACCCTTCGACCTTCCTACTTGTTATTTCAGATGCTATTTTACTGATTGAACAACAGATGGCGCCAAACTCTAAGACTACATTGTTTCACACACGCATCAGTTCCCGTGTCTGACGATCCGCTGACACTTGAACCAGAATTATTAGGTGAGTATTTTAAATGTTAATTATTAGTAAACAAAAGTAAACAAACAACATAGTTTACACGATTAATATTAATTTTATTACCAAGAAGGACGTCCTCAGAATTTGAATGTTTAGATGTTTAGAAGGTTTAGATCCTCTTTGAAAGCAACATTTTATATTACTTATAAAAGTAGTGAAGGCAGCGTCAGAAATGCGGATGACGACGTCACATCCGTCCATCTTTCTCTTCACCGACAGCTCCTGATCTCCTTCTCTGTCAAAGACACGCCTACATTTGGGTAGGAGATAATTCTGCCCTCAGGCAACAGATTCCAGGATTCTTGCTGGACATATCTTCTCACTAACAGAACCATTTCCCCGAACATTTACACATGTGTATGTTTAAAAACTAAATGTTTTATTATCTGTCTGTACGGTGACCATGCCTTATACTTAAAATGAATTATTATAATTATTTATTATTTGTTATTTGTTGCCAGAGCTTTGTGTGGGACACTAACAAACCCCTCCCAATCAAACATTTGACTTCATGCATCAGTCTAAATATGGTCACAATCTATTGTGCTATTTTTTGCAAAATATAAAGCGTTGATACCCAAAATAATTGTTGAGTTTACACATAGTTACAAGTCTTCTGTCTAAAGGTGATGGACGTTCCTGCGAGACACTCAGGAACCTCTGGTATCCAAATTTTCTACACACATGTATTAACCTTCTTAATATAACGTTCATTTATGTCGCTTTATTTTGTGCACGTAAGACAAAATGTTATAGCAAATATTAGATATTTTAATGCTGCCATGTGACAAACCAAATATTGATTTAAATAGAAAATACTTGAGTGTGTTTGTGTTCCATAAAAAAAGAAAAAAAAAAGTTTCCCAATGGAACTGAGGCATAAGAAGCAGACCTCTGTGGAATAATGAACATGGAAAAAACACCAGCATGTTTCCACTCTGACCTTTTTCCACATAGAAAAGGGCCTTTTAACTCAGTCAAAACAAGGCCAAATGATTATGCACCGTCTTAGTCATGGGCCAAACTCAATTTTTTATTATTCGACCATATTTGACAGGTAACAAAAGTCGAAAACATTCTCAATTAAATAACAAAGATTTTTTTGGCTTTTGTGTCAAAATAAACACATGATGCTCCTTCAACACCAAACACAATAAACAAACACATCACATCAACCTTATTAATGGCTCTTCAAGCAACATTTTGTTTCTAGAGAAAATACATCAATAAGGTCACAGACACAATTTAAGGGTTTAATAATTCCAGCAAAAGTATATGTGAGATTTAACAAGTTCATCCAATAAAATGCACATTATCTCCATTTCATATAATACACCAAAGGGGCAATAATGAAACCATCAATCCACTAAACATTTAAAGAAAAGGAAAACAAACAAATGTTTCTGTTTTGGTGAAAATACAACAAACATGTTAGCATTAGTAGTTCTGAACGTATTTTTATATTTGAAGCATTTTGGCATTCTATTTTGTTGTTATCGATTACTACGTCTTCTGCTTACTTGAAGATAAAAACCCATCCTTTCTTTTCTCATGTAGACCTCAATGGCTCTGTTGTACGGTCCATCTGTGTGCTTCAGGTCCATGAGCCTTTCCAATATTCGGAACCAAATGTATCAGTTCTTCTCCTTCAGCAATGGTCTATATTTTTGAATATGGCGCTAAAAAAGTGCTTATCCAATCACAGGACATATACAAGTCAGTTAACTAGCTAGCTAGCCGGACCCGAGCGCTGATCGTCTAGGACGTCTGTCCGTCTCCATTCACTTCAACCATAGTAAGTAAGTAAGTAATATTTATTTATAAAGCGCTTTTCTAGACCAGGGTCACAAAGCGCTTAAACAATCAAAACAATACTCAAAAAAGTATATACTTTAAAGATCAAGATAATACTGAGAACAACACAGGAGTTCCAGAAAATCAAGGAAAAGCCTGAACAAATAGAAACGTCTTAAGATGTTTCTTAAAGGAGTCAGTAGACTCCATCAAGCGCAAAGAGAGAGAGGAAGATCGTTCCAAAGCTTAAGAGCAACAGCCTGAAAAGATTTCTCTCCTCTGGTCCTGAGCCGTGTGCGTGGAACCATCAGTAGATTCTGATCCACAGACCTCAGAGCCCGAGCTGGGGTGTAAGGCTGGATCAGATCAGTGATGTAAGGAGGAGTCTGACCATGAATATCTCTGAAAGTAAGAACCAGAATTTTAAAGTTGATCCTGAAAGAAACTGGAAGCCAGTGAAGAGTTTTAAGGATCGGAGAAATGTGAGTTCTTCTACTAGAGCGAGTCAGAATTCTCGCTGCAGAGTTCTGAATCAACTGCAGGCGAGACAGATCCTTCTTGTTAAGACATGAAAACAAACTGTTACAATAGTCCAGACGAGAAGAAACAAACGCATGGATTACAAGCTCCAGATCCTGTTCCGACAACATTTTCCTAGTGATGTCAGTGAGGTAATAAAAATTAAATAAGTTAAAAATATAATTAATTAATTAACTTAATTAAAACATCATTAGATAAATGACTGTAACATTATATTTGACACTGGAAACAACGCAGCCAAGTGAATATAATAAGAAATAGAATATAACAAGTATAAAAGTTAAAAGAAAATCCTTAATAAATGGACATTTGTAACATTTAACTCTGAGCAAATTACCAGTTTGGATGAAAAATAATGATGTGAAATACTGCAATAGAGAGACTCGCTCAGTTGTGTAATCATAAACAAATCAACACTAATGGTGCTGTGTCAGGGCAGCTGACGGAAAGATAGTTTGGAGCCGAGGAGGATGATGTGTGAAGCTAATACTCTCGTCCAATTAGAGCAATACGTTCAGCCTGTCAGGGTGTCGACCCATGTGCAGTAGTCTGGTGATGACAAACATCGTAGGTGTTGGAGAACACCTGAATGCTTTGTCGCTTCCCGAGAGCTCACCTGACAGTGAGGCTGTTTGTCTAGTCAGAGAAGAAGAGTTTTTGTGTGTTTGCTGTTGTGTTAACTAATTACTTTGTGGGCAGAGAAGCGGAGGTTTCTAATCCGAGCCTCTTACACTCATCTTCCTGACACAGACAAGCAGCTCTTTACTTAATTCTCTAGTTTCGTGTCAGTTATACTCGTGTATTTGTCGCCTGCATTTGAAGTATTTATTTAACATGTCTGAGGTTGTCACTGAACACCAGTATATTTCTGTCAAGCGTGAAATCTAAACCTATTTATATGAACAAATACAAAGAAATCCTCTTGCATTATTGTATCTGTATTTGTATTCTAGAGTTGAGAATAACAATTTAAATGTATCTGATTAAAACTTTAACTATCCAGCTCTTAAAAAGGTCATAGGCTCGTCATACTTTCCAAACATGGCTAAAATGTATATTGTACAAGCTTTTCATCACTTCATAGTTTTAACATTGACTGACCTTGACAGCAGGAGAAAGAGCTCAGTCAGAGTTCCAGGCAGACCTGAGGAGACTCACTCAACGACTGATTTAATACAACCTGTCACCAGCAACAGTTCATAAAGGAAGCTCTGTGACTTTAGTCCTCGTCGCTCGTCTTGCACTTGCTTAGCGTTTATTACAGGGTTCACTTTTTTTATGTTCTTGTCCGAATCTGTCAAGAGTTCAAAAAGCCTTTAGAGAGAATATGAAGATGACATTTGTGTGAAAACAAATTACGGATCTCCTTTTAACATCTGTCCTTGAGAAAATAATACAATGATTGTTCATAATTGTTTATGAGATACATGTTAACTTGCAATATTTCATTTATTATTTACACATAAAGGCTAATCTTACACCTTTTTTGTGCTTTTAATCAAATCTAAGGGACTTTTGGTTAGTTTTAAAGGCTCAATAATAGCATTAAAACATGTTCAATGTATTTTCAATGTGGCATCACTTTCTTTTAGGTGATTCATCATCACAAGGATCAGACTGAAAAGTACAACCTGTTCTTTGAACTTGTTGATCTAAGGCAGGAAAAAATATAAACCTCCAGAAGGAAAAGCTTTTTTGAAGGCTGTGTTCCAACTGAAGGGGATAACACTCCTCCTGGCAAAGTCTATCCAGGTGTGAACCTCACATTCAGGAGGAGCCACTTGGTTTCGGTGGTGGAACTGTGGATCAGATCTATAGCTAGGCAGGATTGCAGTTGTTTGTATGCCTTACCTGCTTATGTGTTGTGTGGATCTGGAGAAGACATTTGAGCCATGTCCTTCAGGGAGGTGACCATATAGGCCCTTTGTCACAGATTCATTTCATAACTTAAATGGACAGAATTTCTAGATGCAGCCATGGTTTTGAGGGGTTTTAATTTCCTGTTTTATAGGTTTAGGATTGGGTCAATCTTTGCTGATGACGTAAGGGTGGAGCTCGAGCGTGTAATGGAGTAAACGTGTTTAGCGTGTGCTCCGTGGTGAAATTATATTAAATTACGATAAACCAAACAAACAAGAACTTTTTTATGTGTGGTCTGCATTTTGAAACAAGATGCCTAAGAAAGAAGGCACCGAAAATAACCTTAAAGCTGCAAACACTGACAAACTGGCCTGAGTTTGGTTTGACTGGGTGAACTCGCTTAAAACATCTCTGGAGGACCGGTTTGACACTATAGAAGGAAACCTTTTCAACGCTCCAGAAGGACAGCCTGGAGGCTCACCAGCATATGGATAGCATCAAAGAGGCCCTGTTGTGATCTGATAGCAGCAACGCTGCGCTAGAGGCCATGTGTGCGGAGCTAAAATATGCAGCTAACGGCATGCTAAAAGCTAAGCTAAATGATCTGTAGGGGCGCTCTCGGTGACTCAACAGCTGAATTGTGGGCATCACGGAGGGCGAAGACGGGTTTGTCTCCCAACTCATCCCTGAGCTCCTGGGCTTAAAAAAAAACTTTGAAAAACCACTTAAAGTCGACAGAGTTCATCGGATCCAAAGAGCAAAACCACAGGCCTCGGACCAGACCCCAGATCATCATAGCGAAACTACACCATGACAGCGATGTGAAAAAGATCTTCCACTTGAGCCGAGAGCACGGTCCTCTAAAGCACCATTTCAGGCATCTTGAGGTTATGTTCACGAGTGAGGAGGAATGTAGCGTGAGATCGACTGGGATTGGGTGTGCATCAGCAGTTATGCAGAAGCAAAGACATTTTGAGGTGAAAAGAGAGCTAAGCCAGAAGCTCTCTCTATACCAGTTGGTGTACATCTCTACCCTCACATATGGTTATGAACAATGGCTAGTTACTCAACTAAGAAGACCAAAGCTCCTGAAATAAGTTTTCTCCGGAGGGTAGCCAGGTTGAGAGAAGCTCCCTTTCTTAGACTCCTCTGCCAGGTCCTTTGCAAACCTTCCTTACCTTCTTCCGGTAACTCCTGTGTCCCTAAATTGGAGTGTGGGTGAGAACCCGGAGAAGCCTCGGCATCCAGCCTCCACTGGAAAGATGGTTCCAGCCAACCTTCCGACATTCTGTTCGATGAGGTACTCAGATCTTGTCTTGGTTGACGGCACAACTATGTCTGGTTGGAGAGATGTTGTGGTGATCTCTGTGGGTAGCCGGGGCTGTCTATTGAGGTCCAACCTCATGTTCCAAGCCTCATCAGGATAGAAGGGTCTTTTTGTTCTTTGGCTTGTGCTTCTCCTTCTTCTGGTGGGGTCCTCTGCTGATGGTGGTTCTTTGCTTGATCCTTGACGCCTGATCATTTTCTGTTTGGTTTGCTGGTTTGCCTGGTCCTGAGAGCTTTCCTTAAAAATGGATGTACATCGGTGTCGCCAGATATTTGAACCCTATCACAGGTACCTGGGGCTAGATCTAGGAAACACTCGTAACAGGTCGATGTCATAGCTCACATCTAGAAAGGACAACCAACAAATCACCTATAGAATGCACATAAGTCAAGCCCGTCAAATCTAGCTCACCAAGTCATTTTAATGCCGCAAGATCAACACCAAACACCAAAGACTTACTTAATAATTAATTAACGTTCATTTTGATATTGTGAAGTAAGGACATTTATTTGGTGAGAAAGGACAAAGACATATTGTCCCCTTGTGTGATTAAATTTGATTTTTCAGTATATAAACCTTAGAGTTATACACCCATAAATTAAAAAAAAACACATGTATTTCAAATGTTGCTTTAGAGCTGAGTTGCACCATGACTTTGACCTCCTTCCCTGAGGTCAGCTGCCCCCCTATTTCCATCCAGTCTTCTTGCTGGAACACCAACGCCCCCCAGAACACGCCAATGCTCAACTCTTACCCAGGAGGCCAAATCCTCAGCTTTCCACCGTCCAAATCCCTTTGCCGTGTGAGCCCTGTAGCAGCGAGACCCTGGACATAACTGTCCCCTCGCTGAGTCACACCAGCTCACCGTAGCAACCAGCTGCAAATCCAAGCTGTTGTCTCCACTGTAGTTCTGTAACTGTCGCCTGTTTTAGCTCTTATAGTGATATGAATTTGATCCAAAAATAATGCTCTTCTGGCTTTAAAAATGTTTGTCCTCACTGAGCAGTGTCATCGACGTTGCGCTCGCAGGCACACGATAACCCATGTGCACGCAAATGAGATGCCCTTTGTGCGGTTAAAAATACCAAGCATGACTCTGGAGCTTAGTCCAAATTATCTGAAACTGTCAGCTTTGTTTCTGATGTCCACGTGGTTCAACCAAAGTCAATGGCAGCTTCGTAATGACATAATCATGAATTTTTACATTCATAAAAAAATGTAAAGAGTAAACAAGAATCATTAGGCTGCTACAGTTTCAATATTTTTATCCCGAATCTGTCCTAGATTCATAATTCTTTCATCTATTTTTGAGTTTCAAAACATGGTGGAATTAACCTTATATATATAGAAAAGTGACCTAAAATAATCCAGGACAAGGTGAGAAAAAGCAAAAGGACTTAAGAAGTGACTGCAATATGTTGGCTGTGAGTGTCTGTCTGGGTGTGATGCCTTAAAAGCTCAGGAAATGGGGTCAACACAGGAAGTTGTTGCACAAAATAAAAGGAGAGGAAGTGATCACAACTTAAACTTTATTAAAGTTGTGATATTTCATATAAATGTGATTTTTTCATCCATTTGCTATTACATTGTGTGTGTATATACACAAGAGCAGAGAGATGCGCTTCTTTTAAATCTGTTAAATGATTTAAAAAAAAAAAAAAAAAAACTACTACGTCTACTGTGTGAGCCAATCGAATGCAAGGCGTCTTCTTCTACAACTTCCTGGTCACAGTATTGCTAAATGATGTCTCCTGTAGTAACATTTATATCAGTGGCTCGGAATTCAATTTCCTCAGGGGCCACATTATAAACAATAACTGAGGACAGATGTCGTAAATATACAGAGTTAGAATTTAAATAAAATTGTTCGTTTCTACCTCACAGGGGGCCACATACATTTAGATAGTATTGGCAGATCAAATTAAAAGTATTTGTGGGTTAGATTTTTGAAACAAATACTTCAATTGAGTTATTAAATCAAATTATTTACATTAACTCTCATATCACATTTTGTTGTGAAAAAAAACAATTATCAAGGTCTGTTTAATAAATCTTGAATTCATTTCTTGAAAAAAAACAACCAGGGTGAGCTATGACATCACTGACATTTATTTCAAAGTAATATTAATAATCCCACATTGATTACACCTCCCTGCTTGATGGTAGTATTATCATCCGTCCTTTCCCTGGTTTATCCTCCGGCTGTTGCCCCCTCCCCCTCTCATTCACAAATACAGGCCAGCAGAGGCTCAGATGATGTGACGAGATTAAACTTTTTTTTTTTTTTTTCTCATTACAAATCAACCTCAGCTTAGTGGAACAGAAAAACAAAGTCACCCCCTCCCCGCCCCTTCATCCCTTCCAACATCCCCTATCTTTCTCCTGCCCACACGCTAACTCCTCCCCTTTTTCTCTGATAATCGCCACCTTGTTTTGACTCTGGACCCTCCCCTCCGCCCACCGCCCGCCCACTTCTCTCCCTCACGGTATGATGTGAGGACATGCTTCATTCACTGCTGCTGCACAGGTTGTGAGGCAGCTGAGATCATACTAGAAGAGAAGGTGGGAGGGAGAACATTTGGTTGACAGCAGTGAAAGTGGGTCTCAGGTAGGGAGAGGGGAAACTTTTCAGCGAGAGGAGGGTCTTTCACCAGGTCTCAGTGATTTTTGACAGCTGGGATCCAATCCCCTACCCCACCGGCACCCCATAGGATTCAGAGCCATGGAGCCCTCCATGTCGACCGACGTCGACGGGGAGCCCAAAGAGAGGAAGAAGATCCAGTTCGCTGTTCCTGCATCTGCACCGACCAACCTGGACCCACGACAAGTGGAGATGGTGAGTGTGGACCACATGAAGCTTTTGGAAATCTCCCTATCATCTGTGAAGTTATCTGAACTCTTTAAGACCATGTTTCTTTACAGAATCACTCCAAGTTTGTAAATAATGCCACGAACAAATATACAGATATATTATTTTTATTTTGATTGCATTACTGATCCTTGTTCGTCGAGCAAAACTCTTCTTAATATTTTATATCTGAGCATCACTGTTGATAACATGTATTTGTAAGTGCAAGTGCTGAAGTTATGAACTCAGTGTGAAAGTGTAATATCAGCCTATACATAACATACACTATACATATACATTTCAAGATAATGCATGGACGTTTGATTCCTCTTATAGCTAAAGATGGAAAAATATCATTCATTTTATATAATTGATCACATGGTCTATCTCATAATATCTAGTGTTGCATTTGCATTTTTCAGTGATGAATCATGACCTCATTTCGCCCTCGGATCAAATTCATCTAATTATCCAAATTCATGTGAATATCGGGGGACAACTCAATTTGCACATGCATGACATGTCTGGATCTTCAGGGTGTTTCAACCACAGGGTTAAGAAATAATTAAGACAGTTCCTTTTTTTTTTTTTCATGGCTTCCTACTGAGATCCGAGTCTCTTCGTTACATCTTGACCCGTCTAACAAAGTGACACATGCAGTCTTTACTTAGAAAACTGCTGCACACGTTGGTAACTTTGCAGCGTGTCCTTGACATTTTACACTCAACTGATAGTGGTAATTATTATTTTTTTGGCAGCTTATCCCTCATCTCTTTCATCTGCGCTGGTGTCTCATGACTGACTCAGCTGTATCTGTGGAATGTGTAAGCTCATTCTGATCTGCCAGATTTTTTTTTTTTGGCCGTAGTGTCACTGCCTCTTATCTCTAGAACAGGAGAAAGTAGGTCAATGTTGATTTCATACTGTAGAAAAGGTAAGTCAAGGCCAGGGACTCATCCTTCAAGGAGTTTCTACGAGGATCTACAATAAAAGTTTTACCATTTATCACCTCAATGGTAAATCCTGATTGCTAGTTTGCATGTCTTACACAAGTCAGAGAGCAGTGTTTAGATGAATGAAAACGTTTTCAAGTTTAGATTTCAGCAGCATTAGACCAGTTATTTGTTATAACAATGTTTTTATGTGTCATTAATTTGCTCTATTGGACTTACAAGTTACTATTTTCTGGTGATGGTCTGATGAAGCTTCATGAAACAGTGTCATGTTGTTTAGAGGTCAGTAGGTGGCGCCATCAGTTTATAAAAATGATGTGATGTTTCATTAGAACAGTTGTTCAAAACGAAGGATAATAGTGCATTGACCGCATTCTAGTGGACTCTGAAAATATTGACACTGCTTCATGAAGCTTCATCAGAAGGTCACTACTATTTTCCCAAAACAAGCACTTTTTCCTGGGTCATCCCCTTTTTTTTTTTTTCTTTTTTTTTTTTATGTCTAGAAAGCCCTAAAGATAGTTTTTAGGTGAAGTTCTACCGCTAAATTGAATCAATGTCATTTGTAGTAAAGGCCACATGAAGCAAGACCAAGAAAAAAAAACTGGAAATGTTAATACCAAACAAGACAAATACTTCTCCAGATAGAGACAGAAAACAAGGACACAAAAACAGTGTATACATAAAAAAAAAGTTAACCTTACTTTAGTTAAATATATCATTCTGGCAAAGACGGTGTCTTTATTTTGCCTATATGACGTAACTGAGATGTTTGCAAAGTAAGTGTAGATTTCTGTCTTGTTCCAAACCTATTTAATGACAATAATATATAACATACTAATGGCATACATTTGGTCAAGGACGATGACAGTTGACAGCTACTGGCTAGCTAGTGCATCACAAGTTAGCCGGAATTAGCTTATCATTTGCAGTGCCCTCTAGATACCTGGTCAAGTTGACATGGTTCCTGTTTTCTCTGTCAAACACTATTTGTTTTACCCTGTACAGAAAGCTTTTTTTTTGTTTGTTTGCCTGACCTGAACTGTTGGTCTACTTTAATAGAGAGATGTAGCATGAAGATATTTTTAAATAACTTTTGATTAAATGTCCAGCTAAAATCCAAGGAAGACACCAGTTTTGCTTTAAAAACTAAATATTTCTTTGCTATTTTTGACCAAATTGATCATCATTATTATCTTTTCTGGCATCTGACCGCTTCAATGCTCAATAATGGGCAAAACAAAACTTCAAAACTTAATTGGTGACTGAATGAAGAAACAGAATCACAATGACTATTACATTATTTCTAGTAATTGTAAAGTCAGTTAGTGGGAGGCATCTTCGAAGATCTTGACTTTTTGTTTGACAACGACACAGCTAAGCTGATCCAGTTTGTTTTTTATAAACCGGTTTCTTCCAAACTAAACATAAGATCCATAACAAGATGTTTGAACTAAGACTTTTATGATCAGGTATGTAAAAAAGCTAGTTCAGCTTGAATAACAGCAAATAATTGCTGAGGAATTTGGGTGAAGAAAGTTCCAAGCAGGGACAAACGTTAGTGTCGTCTGCATATACAGATATTTTGGCTTAAAACTTTGCGACAAACAAGTGCTGAAGCTGACTAAAATGCCTACAGTTTTCAACAACAACTCAAGAAGATGTTCAAATAAAGGAACAAAAAATGAACCCCCCTTTTCTCTTGCCTACTAAAAACTGTCCATAAACTGCACATATTTCGCTCCAATTAAGTTACAGTAAAAAAATGGCGCATGCATTTGACTCACCTACAACAATCCTTAAGTTTGCCTAAATAGAAAGGTGAAGTGTTTTCACTAAAAGTTTCAAATATTAAGCAGCCACATTTCCAAATGTCATATTGGGGTGCAGGGGGGAGGGTTAAACTCACAATCTTGACATGTTCCACTTCCGTTCTGACTCTCTGATGCTTATCTCTTTAATAAACCACAGGAAGTTCACGAGTTTCCACCTCCTAAACAAATACCAGCAGTATTGATGATGTACTCTATGTAGAGTCAGATGCTTACTTCAGAAAATGATCCTGATTGTTGTTGTTGATCGTCGCTGCGTGTTTACATGGGTGTGAGTGCTTTTGTGCAGGTGGAGGAATACTAATTGCTACACTAAAATAAATGGCTACGCTGAAGGCTGCTGTGGGAAACTGTCAGGGCATCCTGGCCAGGATATGTTTGTGTGTGTTTTATTGCGTCTCCCTGGGGCCGGTGGGAGCCCCGAGGGTCACACGTGTGGGTGGGTATGAGCAACAAGAGTTGCATTATTTCCTCCTACACTCTTACTCACAAGGTCATTTGTTTGGTATCCCAATCGGCTCAACAGGGTCTGGACCTTCTAACATCACCGCCGACTTCTTGCACTTTTTTTGCATCGCCATGATTTAGTGTATGGTTACCATGGTGACCACTGAGCAACTTTGATTCACCTTTTGAAGCTTTAATATAGAAGTCAGAGAATCCGCTTGGTTGTTTGCTTTAAAGAGGTTTTTTTGAAGTTTTTTGGATTGTAGGTGTCCTTTGTTGAGAGGCTGAAGTTGATGACTCAATCCTTCACACAGTCATTCGAGAGGTCAAATTCAAGCCCATTTTTCCAAAACTCTCTTGGAACTGGGACAGGTACTCTCCAGCCTATTGTGTATGTAAGTGAGCAAGCCAGTTGTGTGCGATCATAGGTTTGTCTTTGTCAGTGAGTCAGTTCATGAGCACGACTTGTAACATTTTGTTTTAATATTCAGGAATTGTTGGTAAATTAAAGGGGTTTGATGTTGATTCGTCAGGATCCAGGAATAGTTTGAAGAATTTTTCACTGAAAAAAAGTTCTTTAGCGTGGCAATGCTCAGGTCACGTTGCAAAAGTGAAAATCACAATGTGAGAGTGAGATGTTTGTTGCAGTTCTTTCCTTGTTACAAATCTTACCCATGACATCATTAGCATGAAAGATAAACAAACAAACAACAAAGAGTAATGAGGTCCAGACTCTCTGCCCCAAGGTCTCTTCCCAGTGATACATGTCCAAACACCTGACTTATTTTAACCTGGTAGAGCAGGGGTTATACTTTGAATCTCTCTGTAACAACTGAGCTTGTTCTTTATATCTAAGTAGAAAAACTATGTTGACAGCTTTTATCCACAATTTTGCTCACTATCCAAAGTTGGTGACCATAGATGAGAGTAGGACCATAGATCGACAGAAAAATGGACATATTTGCCTTTTAACTCAGCTTTTTCTTCAATACGAAGAGCTTTAGATGAAGAAACTACACCCAAAAAACAAAAATGACAAATTTAAAAAAGTTCAAGGTGCAGAATTGAACATAGAATACAAAAAAGACAAAATGCAAGAACATATATCGGACAGAACTCGGACAATTCTGGAAGGCTGGAAGTTTTTTGTTTTTTTTTAAACAAGAAACAAGTATGTTTTCATGAAGTAATATGGAGTTAGCTTGTTAGAAGTATGTGCTTTTTGTGTTTGTAGTAAAAAAAAAAAAAAAAGTGTCCTTGCAATTAAAGATTTGATCACAGTCAAACTTATAGTAAAACATAAAAATAATAATAAAACATTTTAAAAATATTTTGGTATATACTAAATGTGTATCCAGTGCACGTAATTATTTCTCCCAATTTATTAAAGGCCCTATCTGTAGTTTTGTAAAAGAGTGTTGCTGGCTCCCCCTCTTGTCGGTATAGAGTAACTGCAAGGATGATGTTGTATTTAAAGTATGTCATTGGTAATTTCAGCAATTCTCCCAATACTTCCTATGAAAACACTGTCTCTGACCCACGGATGTTAAGCAGGTTGGCCATCATGTTGACAAGAGTATCCAATCGTTGATAATCGTGAAATGTTTCGTGTCGTAGCTTCAGGAACATAATGGAAAATGAAACAGAACCTGATGCCATCAGGGATAAGTGACGCATTCGACTAAAAGGATTTGACACGGGGCTTCCTCTCGCTATCACTACAATAAAAGATAATAGGAGATGACTAATATGCTTTTGTCTCCTGAATACTAGGAGATGTTGCTGTAAAAAGAAGACATTAGTGGAGAATTTATTTTTATCTTTTCCCCAATTGGTTTAGTTTGGGATAGATTTAAGATTTTTAAAGTTTGTTTTTCTATTGACCTTATGAATAATGTTTGGTTCTGTGGTTATGTTAAACTAAATTTCTCATGAACTACAACTGTGTTTGTCAAAAGAAAAAGTTAAGAGGCTGTGAGACTCAAATCCAAAGAGAAAATAACCTTATTGAAGGTTTATAAAACCTATAGCATTATTTGAAATAAAGAAAACTTTTTTGCTTTTTTAATGCAAAGACAAACTTACCTAAGGAATGGAAATGCTATATACCCAGAACCAAATCTTGAACATATTTGACTCATACAAATGCAAATCACAAGTTTGATCTGTAGCAGATCTTTTGAAGATATTTTAGATTATTTACAATTTACATAGTTGTTTAGTTTTTCAAATATATTGACCAGATTGAAACAATGCCATTCTATAACGGTAATGTTTGATTTGTCAGGGCCAAATTCTTTTTATAAACAAGGGCAGTCAGTTTCCCGTCGACCTGTAAGGCTGTTCTGCTACGACCTGTTGACCTTGTCGATTCCACATCCTTTTTTCTGTACCACAAAACGGGCTTGACGCAGTATTAACTGCTCATAATGCTCTGGTTCCTGGGCACATGTTTTTACAGCAGACATTTTCAGATTAATACTATTCTCTTCTGGAAATGTACTTGTGTCCAAATCCTCCAGGTAATTTCCCTCTCATCCTCCCATTGATATTTTTTTCCGTGGGCTTAACAATCAAAGGTCACGGACAGTGTTTTCATGTCTTCCGTTTCTGTTGTGGTCCATAACTTTCCATGTTGTCTCTAATCACAGAAAGGCAGAGCACATGGCTGTGTTTACCAACCCTGCCCCCTCTCCACGCACACACACACACACTCCTACACACACACACTCATGCACACGAGTCCTGCGTGCTTGGAAATGATGTAGAGTAATGTGCGTAATGGACAGAGATTAGGGTCAGTGCTGCAGAGATGCTGCATCCTGGAATCCCTTCAAGCCTGCCTCCCTGTGGTCGCACACGACTCACACCTACGCTGCGTGAATTCATCAAAATGAACATCAGGAAATAAATGATTTCTCAAGATAATAATGGCAAAGTCTAGTTGACCATAATAGATCTGAATCGATTGTGTCACTGAAAACCACTAATCCAGTATAAAGTTTCATTTTGTGATAACTTTTCCTTTAAAATATAAGGAAAATCTAGTCATATACCGACTTATTGAATTGTTTTTATCCTCATAACATGAAGATATTTTAGTCAGAATATGATATCACTTGATTGTTCAAGATATGTGACATGATTCTTCAAAAATCTTGAATCAACTTCATGCTACACTATTGGTGTTTTTGATTATTTAATTTCCATCTTCTTTCCACTAAATTTCATAATGACCACATACTCAAAAAACTAAACACTTTTTTTTCGTCACAGTTCATGTCTTAAAACACAAATACGTAAGTCATTAGGTGTCACCATAGTACTGTTAGATAAATGTGGTTTTATAACACAACACAGAGAGATCACAAAGAGATTACCTTAATCTCACAGAGAGATTACCTGGATACACTGAGACTATAGCCAAAATCCGTTTTCAAACAAATGTCCTAAAGCCCTTTCATTCATAGTGTTCACTAGAGTGAACGATTCAAAAGTTATTTGTGATTCTACCGCACACACACAACAACATTGATCCTTATTGGTCAGCTGTTGGAAGTGGAAAAAGCAAAATGGCCAACATAGAAGATGAATTGCAAGTTTCTAGGAGATCTCTGCGGGCATATAAATATGGCAACTAAGCTAAATTAAGGAGTGAAACAATTCTTGAAATTTCAGATTTTGCAACTTGTTTGACACATTTTGCTTTTACCTATTTAACTATTAACAGCTGACCCAGAGATAACACAAGGGTTAAAAAAAAGTATTATCTTTGTATGTGGGCTCCACAATTTATCGTCCTGCATGTTCATTTTATAAATATGGTTCATGATCTTATATTTGATGGTAAATCACAATAGATTGGTCAAACTTTAGAAGCAGGGTGTGACATCCCACTCCTGATTCCAAATGTGGACGCGATGGGAGAACTCAAAACCTTGTGTTGGTGCAGTAATAAATAGTATAAATTATGAATCTTCATTCAGCAATCTATGAAATAGACCAACTAATGTATAAACAAAAATGTATCCAACCAGCTGATAAGGACGATTTAATTTGTATATTCATATCTTTAAGATAAAATAAAGGAAACATGACACGAAAAATAGATGAAATATGCCGTTAATGAATTCATGCAAGGTTTAGCACAGTGAAGTACAGTATGTAATGTAGACTTCCATACCAATTTTTAATAATCTAGTCTTACTTTCTGTAAAACAACCTTTTTAGTAACGAAAACTGGGTTTATTGCAACTGCCAAAGCTTTGACATTGACCAAGTTTTTATCTGCTTCCACTCATGGACGAAACCTCTACGTGGCTTTTTCCAAACTCTTTCAGGCTCCCAACGAAATGAAAGATAACTTGTGATCTCAGAAGCGAGTCAACAGCGGCGTCGACTCCCCAGTTAGTTGAACGTCAAACAATGACCTCTGAGGCACAGAATGTTTGTGGGCAAACACTCGCTGTCTGGGGGACTGTCAACACGAACGCACAGACTAAACGTCTGGTGGGACGACACAAAATCACGCAACACGGAGCGTTGATCTTTGCCTGCATGTCACTCAGTTCACCGCTGTGAGCGAGTTTACCCAATGATGCAACCTGTCACTTTGTTTTGAGAGCTTTAGGGAACGAGGGGGAATTATTTTAATTTGTACCTTCAAGGTGGACAATCAACAGTCCTCACCTTGTTAAGCTTCTCACTCAGAGAGTTGAGCTCTTGTCCGAGAGACCTTTTCCCAATTCATGCTGACTAAATATGAACCTTTTCCTGTGCATGGATGTGTAACGTGTCAACAGTGTAAAACCATAAATATTGAACATGGGCAAAGCTAGTTTGGGACATGATGACACTGTACACAAGCAGGTGAAAAAGCACTTTAATGCGAGATTGACTGTGACCTTTTAAGATGAGCTGACATCGACGCTGCCTCACATACCTTCTGTGATTGGTCAGATATGCCATATTTTAATATATATGCATTTACAGTATATATACATATATATTGTATATACCCGCAGCAAATACCTAATATTTGTGATAAAATTGTCATTTTGACAATATTGTTTTTATAATGCTTGTCTCAAATATTGGAAATAAGGTGACCCAAAGGCCCAAAAACAAATGTTGTGTTTGTGGTATCCCTTGTGTTGTCTCTGGGCCAAGGTGAATGACCTCCCTGGCTTCCATAAATACATATGCAGTAGTGGAGGTCGTTCATCTCGACCCTGAGACAACACAAGGGATACTTTGAACACATTTGTTCTTGGTGCCACCGGGTCACCTTGACCCAGAAACAACACAAGGGTTAACTGAATTAATTACTCTCTTTTAATTTTATTGCATTCTACCCTTATGCCATTTTTATAAACTAACATGACTTTTCTTTGGTGATAAGTTGCTGTTCGTTATGTTTCATTTTAAATGAACCATGTTTGTTTTATTTCTGATTTTATGTAAAGCTTCTTATGACTACTGCATGTCTGAAAGGTACTTTGCAAATGAAATTAAGAAGAATATACCGGTGTCTAAGAGAAGAGAAGGAACAGATATTTTCGATGTCAACAATAATACAGGGTTAGAAAATTAGAAGTCTATGTTGAAGCACTCACCCTTCTTGTGATAGATTAGTAAATGTTAACCATTTTTGCCCATGACTCAAACTATGGCACCTTTTTTTGTGGTGAGTTTGACACTGTGCTTTCACCCAAGTGGGCGAACTACCAGCCAGGCATCTTTGTTTTAGCTGTGAGGCAACAGAATAATTGGACCATGAAGGTCGTATTTTGGATTTCATTGTATCCTCTAGTCATGCCAAATATGCATTTGAACTGTGAATCCACTTTTATCTCTCGAGAAATTAGTTAAATTGAATGTTGAATATATATGTGACTAGTACTAGTACTAGTAGGATTCCATATCCTACTAGTAGAGATTACTTCATATTTTCGATATCTGATAAGCCTTCTATCAATACACACTGTAACCATGGGGACAGCCGTCTGGTCCAGGTCATAGACCTTATTCAGTTGGACATGTTTCATCAATTACCATCTTTAAAAAGCTAAAACAAATGAATATTACCATAACAATAATTTTAAAGAAGTTCCAAAATATGCTGTAGAAACATTTTAATTAAGAAAAAGAAACTACAATAACATATCTTAATAGTTTACAACCTATTATTTTAACTTAACATTTTTTTCTTCCAGAAACGTAAAGAACTAGCTTCAGAATTTGTAGTGAACATTGAATATATCTATAAAAACATTTAATTTAACACCGACTGTTAACCTAATTTTACTTTTGTTATTCAAGAAAAAATAGCTTCTCTGTTGGAAAGTATAACAATGAAATGATGATCATTCGCAGCTGTGATAAAAGATTCATGTCCACGTGTGTTGAGGTCAGGAGGAAAATTGACATCGCTAGCAGAAGCTAATTGAGCATCTTCATGATAAGCCACAGCACAGTCGGATCAATGTCTGTCAGAAGAAGTTCAATTTAAAATGAATGCGGTCGATTCTGATCCCTGATTGGTCAATGCAAACAAGACATTATGTAATAGCTGATGTTTCTGGTTCAAAATCCTAGAGAGGGACACAGTAGGTCAGCCACAGATCTATTTGAGGAACTGAGTCAAGGTACGAACAGTGGTGTTGCAAAACCAATATTAGGAGTTCACAAATCAGCGGTCAATGAGATTATGACGCTGAAAATCCTTTGATATCCACTAAACCAGGATCACTGCGATTAACAATTCATCGTCCTGGAGCGAGTGTGGTTAGATATTTTTATTTTAAATAATTCTGCAAAACTACATTGAATTGTACATGTTAAAGTGAATAAAGAGGGAAGAAATGGTATATAGTATTTTGTAAGTTAATAAATGCAATATTGTTTGATGAAAATACAATTGTAATTATTTATATTGATTTTATATCAATAGCATGTCATACTGTGTCGGGCTAAGTTTTATAAGTAAGTATATATTTTTTTAATGGAACAGCAATATTCATGCAACATATAATAAATAATCATGTGATATAAATTAGAAAAGTTATACTTACAAATAAAAAAGGAGATATAGGAAAAAATAGGATAAAAATAAACTATAAAAAAGATCAAATTGTTATATAGTCAAAAAAAATGTAATGCATAAAAAAAGATTGACCCAAATGTATTTATATTTTAAATATAACAACACAATAATTTCTCTTCGTGAGATTTTAAAGGTTAAAAAAAATACGTATTTAGTTGGAGAAAAACATGATTAAAATTGTTTGAAAAATTGTGATTCATTCAAAATAATCCATTGAAAAAAGGAAATCTCATTTCTGAAATAGATTCTGATTCTGGTATTTTTCAAGACCAAGACTCACAGTAGAAGAAAACCTACAAACTTTGTTTCTCAATGTTATAAATACATTCACACTTTACAATCTACTACCTGTGGCTTAGTGACGAAGGCAGACGAGTCGCCATGGGAACCGTCTCCTGCGCTACTAGTCTCCATAAGCTGGACAATGCACAGCCACTCAGCGGTGCAGCTATCAAGAAAATCTACATCGTCTTCCTGCTTCTGCTTCTTTTCTTCTCCTCTGTGATAGACAGTCGCTCTTGATCATTTCCTGAAGGAATACTGTAGCGCGACAGGTCGTTTCCTGTCACTCATTAGCCATCAATAATGTCCCTTTTCTTCCTAAAGGCCCCGGGAAGCTCTTTGAAGACAGAGGTGGATGGTTTGAAAGGGTTCTCATAATGGTATCTTTGCATGAAGCGTGACCTCATTTTTCATATGCGAAATATTCCAGAGTCCTACCTCTTTATCAGGGTCTCCTGCAGCAACAGTGGGAGCTGGAGATGTTATAAGATATTAGGATTACTTAGCAACCATCCGTTAGATTTAGTTGCATAAAATTCAACCTTTCTCTAAAAGGAAAAAACAAACTGCGGCGGCGAGGGTACATTTGCAAGTTTTATTAACATAGACATGTCCTTGAATGTACTTGAAACGTCTGGGAAACCTTCAAGGGCTGGTTACTCACAGCTTTCCTGGCAAGTAGTGCATGAGGGTTTGAAAAAGCTTTTTTGTTCTGTTATGTCCCCCCCTTTTTTCTGAGTAGTGAAGAGGTGGATGGCACTCTGTGATCTTGTGTTCCCACACTGTTTGAACACATGCCTTACATCATACGATGCAGGATGTAACTGCAGGTGAATCACTGCTAAAGCTAATATATGTTACGTATGGTCATGCTAACAGTTCATTAAAAACAAGTAGTTCATTTAACTCAGAGGAGTTGCAATAGCAATAGAGAAGACACTGCAGAATTGGAATTGGAAGTGAGTAGATCAGAAGTGGATAGATAGTGTTAAGGGATTGTTCCTGTTGAAAGGTTTGGAGACAAATCTTTGAGCGCAGACAGGCCAGATTTAGACGGACATCAGGAGAGCAGAGACATGCTGGACAAAGAAGCATCGTTCAATCTATTTGTTACCTCTCTTAGAATCAGCGGGGCTTCAAAACCGGTTCAAACCACCCCTTATCAAACAGGGTGTTTGTACCGGTGGATGAAGTCAATACTGTTTTTGTATTTCTACTTTCCACCCTGTTCCACTTCCGTCACCGCTGGTACTGCTTGCACTGCGGTGAAAGCTGAAAACTCAGATTTATCTACCATGAACACATGTTTTCTGGGAAATATTTTTTTTACCCTAAAATGAAAAAAACCCAAAACAAATACAAATCCAGTATCATGTACGTTTGTGAATGGAAATAATTAGCTTCTAGACATGAACAGTTCTCAATTTGATTTAGAGGTTCTAAGTTATGGATCAGTTTCTTGCATTTAGCAAAATATTTTTAATGTTGAAAAAATAACAACATTTAACAGCTTCTTTTTAGTTGATTGACTATGTAAGCATTTCTCAGTCAAACACTTTTCATTTTTTTCTGTTATTTGATTTAGTTTTTCTCTTCATTATTGCTGTGTGTTTACAATTATTAGTATTACTTGTTATGTTATCTTGTATTTTGTAATATAACGATATTGATATAAGGTGGAGCCACCATGTTTTTTTTGCCTCTCCCTGTACTGTTTCAATATATATTATGCTTATGTTGTATTCTTTTAAATTGTGCAAATGAAAAGTCTAGGATCCAAAGTCATTCAAGCATAGCTGGTGTTTCCATGATTGAGCAACATTTGTTATTGTTGATGTTGTTGTTTTGGTCCGTCTGTTCAAATTAATCTATGACCGCCTAGAAATACAAACATTTAGACCAAAAGATAACTACAAAAATAGAGCATGAAAGCAGTGAACACGATGTCTTGGTTTTAATGTACTCGGCTGAATTCATGACGGTCAAGGATCACAACAAGACCGCGAGAGATTAAGTTGCAGCGCGGCACCCTTCGCCCAGAGATGGACACGGATAAGATAAATGTTCTTGAAACATGGCAGCGGCCGCACATCTGTATTCAGTGCAGGTGAGCTCCTCTAACGGATCGAAAACCACGAGGTGACCGATCAATGTTTTGAAGAAGTACAAGTGAAGAAGTAAAAGAAACCAACACTGTCGTCAATTATCTTTCCCACACCTCATTTAAGTCTTTTATTTACCTTTCATTTCATTAATTTAATGTTTCGCTTTTTTTTATCTCTTTTATATATTTCCATAGTTTGCCTTTCTCTTTCACTTTATCTTTCTGCACAAAAAAGTCCAGCTGCCCTTCAGAAGAAGCTCCAACAACAGATCAATCCCGGACAAATCCATAGCCGTCCATCCCGGCTCGGTTACAGCACATCCATGATAGATGGGAGCACACGGGTCTGAGTGATGCAACTGAAACACACCCACAGAGAGCTGACCAGTGTACTGAACGTGATAAAGTGAGAGCAGATGAGTTGGATAGAAACCCACCGAAGGTTCTCGGAGGTGTCTCTCTTCACAGAAGAAATTCTGTCTCACCCTTAGAGAGCCCACTGATCTAGTTTAGCTGCCCTACTGCTGCTGCTTTTTATAGGGAGGAAGGTTCTCTGGAGGCCAGACCCATATCAGTAAAGCTGCTCATATAGCGGCTACTGGGCTATTCTGTTTTGAACCGACACACATACATAAATGCTCATTATGGATTTCAACATTTGCCAGAGGGATGTGGTATTCAAAGGTTTAGGTCATCCTTGCTTCACATTGTTTGCGCAGTAATGTGTGTCTAACAAGAAGGTGTTAACTGTAACTGTTTAATGTCTTTTTTTTTCTTTCTATATCTAGGAAACCATATTTTTTTATTCATTCACTATACTCAGCACCTATTCTCACAAACATATTATAAAAAATATATTAAAGTAATTAACTACAAATAAAGAAAGACGAAATTATTTGTTTAGAATCTTACAATCTTCCTCCATTTATATTTCATTTATTATTCCACTAAATTCCAATTTATTAACTGAGCAGCATATGGAATAAACTTTCTTTTATTTTGTTTCCCTGCTTACCAGCTCATACATGGCGACCCAGTGACTATCTCAACAACATTTAAAGCTATTTAACTTTCCCGAAATACATAATAACAGCAATCAAATCATAATAATGCCAGGCGGGTTTAGTAACTAGGTCAGTGTTTGTCCCGAAGGCTTTTCACAGTTTATCAATAATCACTACAACATGAATCATCCCATCACTGACTAACTATCTTGTCAAGGTATTGTAGCAGCAATAAGTAACATTGAACTGATTTGTTACAGTCTCCCCCCGCTGGCCAAACAGTGTAACTACTCTGTCAGAGTAACCACAAGCAACATCATCACACGCATGTTCATTTTTTTAGATTAGGTCTGTTTCAGATCATTTTCCGGATTTATGGTTCTGTTAAATTGAAAATGATTTCAGTACTTTAGTCATACTTGAAGCCTACAGTTTGTTGGTTACATGACACTCAAAGCCTTTAAGGGAGAGTAACATTGTAAAATATAACTAGAGTTCTACCAGATAAATCTTGACTGGCCACGATCAAAATACAAAGTGCTGCTTTAACACATTTCTTATTTGAAGGTTCTAAATACTGGAAAATCCAAGGTTTTAATGTCAAATGTTCACTGTTTCATTTTTTACATCCAGTAGCAATTCTATATTGGAAATATTAACCAATGTCACTTATATAATAAACCGTTTTTTTTCTTTTGAGCATCAAAAACTTTGAATACATTTTTTCAATGCTCATCCAAGGTTAAGACAGAGGGGGACCAGACTTTTCTCTCCCTAGATAACCTTTAGATAAACATCCTGCAAAATACATTTGTTACCACTTGTATCCGCCAAGTTGTTTAATCAGCTATTATAAATTTGTTTCCAAATATGTGAGTAAGAATATTAATGAGTTTGTCTTTTGGCTTAGCTCCTTTTTCACCATGAAATACCTGTTTATCTCACGCTCTCTTCCTTACTTGTGAATACAATGCAGCACATTGGTTTTCCTCCAACTTAGGCAGGATCTCTCCTGGAGAGAACAATCCACTATAATCCAACTTGCTAACAGGGCCAGTGATACAGGGAAGCTCTGGTGGAAGTCCAACAATCACTGGAAAGGAACCAGTGTAATGACCGGAACTGCAAACCATGCTGTGACACGGGTCCTCCAGGGAGTAAACAACATGGTAAACAGGTTCTGTACTCCATATTCAAGGGGGGAACTATGATAATAACATATTTTGAATGGCACTTTACATTCGGTCGACCAATCTGAATGTGCTAGAGGTTTAAAACAAGAGAAAGACAATAAAAACAAGCTTCCCCCGTCTGTGGAGCCCTGAGGTGGTCAGGAAGCATTTCACACAGAGCGGCAGCTTCGAAAGCTCTGTCCCCCATGGTCTTGAATTCCTCACCCAAATCCACAAAACACATTTGAATTGGTTGAGTAAACTCCAATAAACCTTCACAGATCCTGGAAAAAAGATGGTTCACAGGACTAGGACGAAAATAACCAAAGATATGAGGCTGAAGCAGGGAGGCTTGGATTACCGTTTAGTCGGAACATACTTTTTACTCCATCTTTTAATAAGTTATTCATTGTTTGTTGACAGTTTAGAATCCGTAGGAAACCTTTGTTATAGAAAATAAATCTTCCTTAAACATTGAGCAACAATATCCTGATTGTAGAATACATTAAATAAAGACTTTGTCTTTCTGTCACTATCTGCAATGAAATAAATAGAATAATAATTTATTTCGGTTACAGTCCAAAAAAACACTTAAATTACATTTTTTCATCGCAAAAACTAAACAAACTCACTAAAAGGAGTAGACTGAAGGCGAAGCTTATTTTTGCCTATCCTATTCATCCTAACCTATGCATTCCAATCCCTGATATAACCCTAAAATATACAATTATACAATCCCTAAGAAAACTTAAAGAAAACAAAAACATTTCAAATTCCATCATCCTACTTTGTAGTCCCTAAATATTTTACCTTCCCATGTTTTTTGGGAAAATCACCACAATTTCAGTTTGTCACTAAGTCGATTCCATAATTTAACACCTTGAAATGAAAAACATCTATATTTAACATTGATTCTCACTTTACACATTTCGACACACAACCCTCCTAAATTATAATTATTTTCTCTCAGTTTCAAGAAAAGCTGGTGGGAAGGCTTTTGTTCTTTGCTCGAAAAAATATTTTTTTCTATTTTTATATGTACAATGTCAACCATTTTTAAAATGCCCGACTTTGTAAACAATTTATTTTTGGTTTCTAACTAAATCTGTGAACCATGAATAATACCATAAAGATTCTGCCCAAAACCTCACTTGAGCCGCCTGTTTGGAAGAGAGCGACGGGTGAGAGACAATGAGTTGCCAGGGGTTTCAGAGATTGGGGGCAGTGGTTTTAGAGAAGATATCGCAGGGGGGCGGGCGGGGGGGCAGAGGATAATGCTCAGCAGGGGTAATCTCACACGCTTTGCCCCACTGTTGGCGTGAATGAGTCACATACAACATTATGTAACTTGGGCCGAGTGGGTGGTTTGTACGGCTGGAAAATGACCGGAGTAACTGCCTGTGTTAGTGTCAATCTGCCGTGCAGCGCGTCACCACCTCGAAACTTTGAGACCAAAGTGTCTGACGCACTGACTCGAAAAAGACTGACGGCTTAATTGTATTAGATGCTTCTGAGTGAAACTCGGGTAATACAATAATTCATAAATTAAATTACATACATATGATATGTTTTAAATGGTAATGTCTGAATATTAGTTCCTAAATTACAATTGTATTATTATCATTATCATCAGTTCCATAGGCAAACATTTCAAGAGTGTTTAATACAGAACCACCACACTGATCAAGAGCTTCATCCCACAGGCTGAATTCATCATTTACGCATTATCTGTTTAAGTTATTTTACGTTTTGGTCCCAGTACTATAGCATTTGATCCATGAATCAATATACATACGTTTAACTTTTTTGCTGCTAAATACATTTAAATTATATATATATATTCAATCATTTTTTCCACATTTTACTGAATTTTCACACATTTCTAAAACAATGTCTGGGTTGCATGTGTCATGTGTGTGGATTGAGTGAGGATGTTAACAAGAAATAAGGGGAAACTAGGTTGTGTTATTATTTTCCCAAGACTGTCTTTTTCCTGAAAGATGACGGTAAACAGAACAGTTTAATGTTTAAACGGAGTGACAGTGTTTTGTTCTGCCTCAGGCTAACATGGAGTCACAGGTGGGCTATTCTGCTTTCATGGATTAAAGAGACAAGTCAGCAGCAAATATAATTTCCGTCATGATGCATTGGGGTGATAAAACGACAAAAGAACGGAAGTTGTTCGAGGGAAATGAGTGGAGGATTCAAACGGAAGTGCTCCGGTTAACAGAAAATCAAATGAGATTGAAACAAAAAGAGAATGAGTTCGAGAGGGGACAGAAAAGCTTCAAGTTGTGTGAGTAGATTAAAATGACTCCGAGGGAGAAATCCATGCTCGATTACTCTGTGTTGTTGAGTTTGACAGTGGCAGATTTTAACCGTGCGGCTCAGCAGGCACTGCTTAGGAAACACAAACCTTTCAGCGGTGACGCACACGTCACTGGAGTACACAAATAAAGCACTCACTATTGAGGAGTTTCACGCTGAAATAAAGCCAGGGCTAGCTCCATTACGGAGATGTTGTGTTATAAACGCAGACGCCAAGGTTCATGTCATGGCCAAGGTTGGCTTGTCCAACTGGGGCCTGAATTCAATACCTCACTTGTTTGACTTGCTACTTACACATAGCTGCTTTTGTCCCTCACACCATTTCTTATATACATTTTGCAAGTGGCAGGTTTTGGAAGAGTGAGGAGTGAACTTAGACAGACTTCATATACTGTGAACTACGCACTGCTATTGTTAATGTTTTCTGGGATATACTGGTTTCATCTTGCGTTCCAGATGTCGGCTTTAGCCCCTAAATTTATTCTTTCTGACCAGAATTGATCGTAGATGATCTACGATTAACCCTCCAATTGTTCCTTATACAAAAGTACTGCAAAAAAAAACAGAATTGATGAAACAAAAAGTTGGTTTCGAAAAAAATAAAGTGAACCTAACCCTAACCCTAACCCTAACCCTAATAAATAAATGTAAAATGTCACTATAGTATTTAGGCATTCATTTAATTAATTCACAAAACATAAATGTAGCCGTTGTTCTATTCAGCAACTCCAGGTCAGCAGAGAACGGAACAAATGTTTGATTCAGAGAAATCGTCTTACTTTCCAAATCAGGTTTTGTAGCCGTAAACAAAAAGCCTTTTCAACTCGACAGGAAACTTGATCTGCAAAACAGATATTTATCCATCATCTTTCCAAAAAGCATACCCATATAAATTATATGGTGTGATTATACCGAAACCAGACATAAAAGGCATGAAGTTTAAAGGCTTGCAGAGTGCACCTGAAAAGACAGAGAGTTTACTGTATGCAAAGATTTTTTTTCTGAGGTGAAATGCAGGCCTGGAACTGTTTACTCCAAAGTGCCAACTTACGAGGTGGAGAGGGGAACGTGTGAACTCGCTTTTTTGGGATTACTTAGTCTAAACATGGGCTCATCCAAGGTCTCCCTGTTCTCATTCGACCGTGTCGGGTGCACTTAAGCAATCTGACACGGTTACAGCATCATGTGGGATGTAAGAAGTTCATTCATTTCACATTAAACTTAGTCAATAATATTGTTAATGTCTGGATCATTTGACTGGGCGTGTGGAGACGTGGGTTTTTCTTCTGTTTCACTCTCAATGATGGTGTTTGTAGTAGTCCAGCCGATGGATGATGTATTCAATCCGTCCAATATAGAGCCATAAAAGAACACCTTTGTCCGTATACATGGGTTGAACAGGACTGGTCTGGTTTCATTGTGATTGACGTGATTGTGTTATTCTACAGATCCGACGCAGGAGGCCAACACCCGCCACACTTTTCAGAGTAGCCGATCAGACGTCTCCTGAGGACGATCAGTCCACTCATCAGGTAAAGCTGTTGTTAAAAAAAGTCATATGTCCTCTTTATTTATTCCTCATCATAAATCCACTTACAATACTGAGGTACCAAATTGGAGTGGCTTAGGTTGTGAGTTCAACCCGAACCCTAACCCCTAATCCATGATCCATAAATATTTATATACGTACACCCTCAAGTAAAACAATGTGCATAGGGATATAAACAATTATTATTATTTATTCAGGGGAGCTTTTCGGTACTCAGGATGGATCTCATCCACACCAGGGGTTCGACCACCATGACCACTTACCTTTAGAATCTGCCTTGATGTACTTTGAATCTGCATCTTCAGTAGTGAGTTTGACACTGTGATTCCGGAGGTTTGAGGTATCCCTTCCACTTCTCAACAATCCCTGGTAATGGTCAACAGTGTTCGCAATTATGACCTCACACTGCTCCACCTCCCGAGCCTGGGTCCTGTGGATGTGGATAGACATAGGTTAGACTTTGGATAAGGACTTTAGGCCGGCCTTCAACAATTGCTTTATTTGATGGAGCATTCATGAAGTTCTTATTTAAATTCTAACCTACCTCGATCCACATCAAAGTGTTTGCCTTGCATAGTTTAGTTTAGTCACAGGCCCTGATGTTACCTGTTGGTGGCCACAGGACCCAGACCTGATAGGTCATCTTCTCTTGCGTAAATGAACGCCTCTCGTGGGTTGCCATGGTTATAAGCACAAATCCAAGCACAAATCCTGTATCCACAGCTCGGGCCGGCTGTGGCAAAAGGGGCACAATTTAGACCTGAAATGCAACACAGTCAGAATCTGTGATTCCTCGTTCCTGCGTAAAATGGTTAGAGCTGTGCCAGTTCAACATCCAAAAATAAACGCTTGGGCATTCCAGGTCTGTCCTGCTGCTTGTCCAGCCTTCATATCCAACTTACCACCAGGAAATTATGTGTCGACGGCTCAGCCCCTCTCTTTACTGGGGTGTCTATCAGATGAGCAAATCAGATGAAACAACTACAATGTTTATATCGGAATGCTGCCAAGTGTGTCCTGGTGCCATGTACAGTTATGGACATCCACCTGCTCACACATGGTGTTATTATGGAAAAGCTTTCATGGGCACTAAAAGACAACAAAAAGCACCCATTGGTGTTGAGATCATAGAGTGTCTACGTTCAAACCCCATCTTTTCTACCCGAACATTTAAATCCATAAAGAGCAGGTGCTTCGGTGCCATTTGGCAAGTAGGCACAAACAAGAGTTAAGCCCGACTCTCTACCTTAAGATGTAGGGAAGCAACCCAATAATATACTGGGCTAAACCTCAGTGTACAGGCTCCAAATTAGCCTCAACTCTTACCCTATTAATACGATTATAATCTAGACCATTAAATGAGCAATGATGTGTTTCAAACTAGTTGGTACTTTTCAGCTCCTTTCAACAGATTTCCTGTTCTAAGAGATGGTCTAGGAATCCAGGTATCAGATTGCTGAGGACATTTGTCCCTGTTCGGTGCTTTACCACCACTGCCCTCCATCTTCCTGATCCTTGTTTAGGTGGTAGGCCCTCGACCGAGCAGATCCATTTCGTACCCATCAGGCTCTTTGGAAGGCTGGTCACAGGTTGTCTACAGACCTGTGGCCGGGCTACACGTCACTGTCCAGGTGACCCATGTCCAGATAAATACACAGTAGACTCTACCAGATGCTTACAGCCCTGAACAATGTAGCTCTAATGGCCTCTTTTCAGTTTTCATATTAGGAGAGAATGCTTTCATGAAACACCCATAAACACACACAATGAATGAATACATGAATAATACAAAGAAAATGTCACTTTTGGTTTCAGCTGTTGAAGGTCATTGATGGTTAGCTGAGCAGTAGAGTGGCTGCCAACAGTCCACCACCTCAGGTTACCAGCTGAGTGTGTTTTCATACTGTCATGCCGCGCTCATCTCTAGATTCAAATGATGTGTAAATGTCAAATGTTGACGAGAAAAACTAGCGCCTACCATTTGTGCAGGATATTAAACATATTAATATATCAGTGGTTTATTTCTCTTAGAGGAAGTCAATATCAGTAAATACCTTTTATTTATTATTATCCATTAAGCAAAACATGTATTGACTTGCCTTAATTCTGTATCATTAGATGTGTTTTTTAATGGTATTTTCAACATTTTTCAAGCAGATAAACTACAATGTTCTAGCAGGGTGCATTGTTGGAATCCAGAACGCTCATTTCAAGCTCTGTTCTGTCACATTAAACGATCAAATTTGGCCCTTTCTGGCCTTAGTTTGACACTAACTAAAACAACTTTATTTCTTGTTCATCTTTTTCTCCCAGTGGGTCGTCGGCGAGAACGGCGTCCTCAAACCAAAACGTGTCAATCCACATGTATATCAACCGCCATCACTCAAAGGTCTGTGTCGGCAGTTTTCGGTGTCACAGTTGAATCCTGTATGTGCGTGTTGTGATTCAACCCTGGTGTTTAAATCTCTATTGTTTCGTGGTTGCTGTGCAAATCTCCTCATTGCTTTGCCATGCTTCATCTTACGAGTCAGGCTAAAGGTGCATGAGACAGATGGGCTGTAGAAACCTTGATATCTTCTTTTCTTTCGTACTCATGGCATGTGCACGTCTGATAATCACATGATGTTGTTTTGTCTCCTGTCAACCAAGTGGGAGGGGGGCGGTTTGTGTGTGTGTAAGCGTGTGTGTGTGTAAGCATGTGTGTGTGTGTGTGACAGAAAGGGAGAAAAATAGAGATTAGAGTGTGACAGCTGTAAGACACCAAGTGTGAGTCGAGGAAAGTCTGGATGATCTGGGATTAAGTCCGTTGTGTATACAGCTGTGACACTTGCGCACACAAAATGGGGAAAAGAAATACAAAACAAAGCAAGTTTTGTGTACTTTTGCAAGGCTTTATGATGCACGTGGCAGTTTGACTGGAAAATATTTTGGATTCATCACACATGCTGGCTGTTTATTTTGAAATCTTTGGGCATATGCCACCTTTAAATATAATAAATAAAAGATTTGCTTAAAGATCTATACGCAAATATCAATCAGTTAAAGGCTTTAAATTACACATTTACTTGAACTAATAAAAGCTTCATGTTTAATTATAAAAAACATGCGAGATAAAAGATACAATTAACTAACAGTCAAACAGATTAGAAAAGCATTGAGACAGAGCATACCCCTGCCAAGCAGCTACATTTTAGAAAAAAAAACCTTGAAGAAGACTTAATTGAATAGGAGAATCTTTTTTAGGTTCTTTTGTTTTTTATGGAAAGACAATGAAATAAAACATCACATAACACCATTAACATAGGTAAAATGGATGTTTAAATAAATAATTTAATGAAGTTTCTATATTGTATTAAATAATTGATATAATTTGATCATTTAATTGCAGTGTGCTGTACAAACACAATATATTCAAACTATTGAATTGTATATGACAAACATTCTGATTTAAACTTGGATTGGATTGTCTTTCGGTGCAGTATGTATTGCAATTTCAA
This sequence comes from Callionymus lyra, assembly GCF_982586985.1. Taxonomy (NCBI): domain Eukaryota; kingdom Metazoa; phylum Chordata; class Actinopteri; order Syngnathiformes; family Callionymidae; genus Callionymus; species Callionymus lyra. The sequence goes on along the minus strand of NC_141832.1, from coordinate 22,414,117 downwards.
CTTTTAAATTATATTATATATCATTGATATAATAGCTATTAACATAAACAACACAATAAACATCTAAATTACGTTTAGTTATTGGTCAATCATCCTTTGAAATGAAGTGATAAACATTTATGGGCAGGAATTGAAATGATCCCTTGCAAAAAGTTGAAAAAAAGAAGGGTTTTGGTACAAACGTTCTAACAATGACAAGCAATTGTTTTACACATTGCTTGAAAGAAAGTTAAAACAAAATTTTACTTGTTAATCAAAGTCGAAAGTGTGATAAAGTAAAGCTGCTGATGTATCAACACTGCTGTTGGCTCCAGGAGTAGATCTGGCAGCAGCTGCAGATTAGTGGAGGTCATGCAATGATAGGATACCTCCAACCATCTAAAGGTGATGATGACAGTATAAATATTGTGAAATGACTTTTGAAATATTGTTTTTCCTTTGATTCTGTTACCACTGGTCTGTGTCTTCTGATTCCAGAATCACATTTTTTTCACCTCACTAACTGTGGCCATTGAAAGATATTGTAAGAAGTCCACTAAAGCCTTTTAAATTATTATTATAATTCAATTTTATTATGTTATATATAATACAAGCGTTTGAAATAATAATAGCAAAATCCCTATTGTATCTTAAAACCAGACACATTCTTGTTGTTTGTACTGGCTATGTTTTTAACCCTTGTGTTACCTCAAGGTCAAGGTGACCAGAAGGACTGAAAACAAACGTATTTGTGGTATCCCTTGTGTTGTCTCTGGGTCAAGCTTCATGTTTTCCATAAATACATACGCAGTAGTGGAAGTCGTTCACCTTGACACTCATTTGTTTTCGGGCCTTCGGGTCACCTTGACCCTGAGATAACACAAAGGTAAATTCTGACCGACAAAACTGTTTTTAATAACAATCCACGTTTGCTTTTCCTTGAATTTCTCAAACTCCTGTGTTGTTCTCAGTATTATCTTGATCTTTAAAGTATGTAATTTTTTGAGTATTGTTTTGATTGTTTAAGCGCTTTGTGACCCTGGTCTCGAAAAGCGCTATATAAATAAATATTAATTACTTACTTAAATTAACTTTACATTGCATTTTTTAGATCCGTTATTTAATAAAAGATGGCGAGGTGAAGATGAATGGTACCTTTTTAAAACATTGTCAAAACAAAGAAAAATGTAGTGATGTCATCAGCTTACAGTGATGTCACTTAAGGAAACGGCAGCTTAAAAATGATACTTTTTTTTTTGTTAGAAGAATAGTAAGTAGTAAGTAATTAAGTAATTTATATTTGTAGACGGTTTTCTAGACCAGGGTCCCAAAGCGCTTAAACAATCAAAACGATACCCAATAAATATATATACTTAAAAGGTCAAGATAACACAGAGACAAACACAGAGTCTCAGAGAATCAACGAACCAATAACATTGTTTGAATACACAAAATGAAACTTTTTTTATCACAATGCGCAGTGATTAGTCTATGTGGCACTTTCAGGACATGGTAGAATATTATTAATGTCCTTCAGGAAACTGACCCAAAATGTTAAAGTACGACACATTAGTACATTTTCATCAACGTAAAATAGACTAAACACAAAATACACTTACCATAGTATTATACTGTTAAAGTATACGACACTCATCCTGGTGATTTTTTTCACATTACAAGAAAAATTATATGTTTTAAGTACAGTAAAATCACAACAAAATAAATATATATATAAAAAAAAGAAAACGCCGTGTATTGAAACTTTTAACAACTTATTATTGATAATATATTTATGAGCTCAATAACACCTGTATAGAATATATTTATATAGGGAGAAAGAGTGTGTGTGAGAGAGAGAGTGTGTGTGTGAGAGAAAGAGATAGAAAAGGAGAGAAAGAGTGTGTGTGAGAGAGAGAGAGATATGAAAGAGAGAGAGAGAGGTGATAGTGAGTCAGCATTGGGAGGCAAAAGCCCACAGCGCAGGAGAGGCGAGGGAGCAAGCAAACAGATGGGAGTGAAGACAACAGCAGAGTCTTTACTGTAAAAACCAGACAGCGTTTTGCTGTTCCCTGCTTGTCTGTCTGTGCATGTGCTTAATTGGCTTCCTGCCTGCCTGGCGCACATTCAAACCCCCCTCCTATGTGAGACTTTAATAAGATCGACGGTGTTGAAGCATGGTGAAACCACAACAACGTGTCCCTCTGTCCTTGTGTCTGTCCCTGTGTTTGTGTGGCTGTCTCCCCGTCTGTGTGTGTGTGTGTGTGTGTGTGTAGCTGTGCAGATGATGGCTGAAGCACAGATGAAGCATCTAGGTGTGTGTCCTCCTCTGGAAGGCGAGGAGGACGAGGACAACTGGCAGGGAGAGAAGGAAGAAGTTCCAGCTCCCGCCAAAGCTGCCGGTGAGAGGAGAGGGATGCTCCGTCGTCTGGGAGGAGAAACCGCTCGGATGTCTCTGTCTACTTTATCGAGAAATAACACGCATCTTGAATCTTCAACATCTGTCCAACATTTATTCATGATATTAATGATTCAGATGATAAACAAGATGTCAGATTCTATTTTTTTTTAGATTTAATTTGTCAGCCTTGTTTCATTTATGGTTAGAGATACAAATTAGTTTCAGAAGAAATATGGCAGTGGATGACACAACAACACACATATATCACATGAATCTATATTTATCTGAAACTTGGTTTTTAATATTTTCTTAATCAATGTGTTAAAATATAGCCGTTTATTAAATATTATCTATTTCACTTTATCTACAGTCTTTTCTGTAAAAAAAAAAAAAAAAAAAAAATATTACAGGCATTATTTGGTATAGAAATGCCTCAAATCTAATTTTCAAATGTCTTAAAAATTCAGTAATGCAGTAACACAGTATGTGTTTATGTTAGTTTAAAATATTCAATAAAATATTTTTTTTCATGTTAAAGTGGCTGAAATTAATTCAGGCAACAAGTTTGAGGCACAATATATATTTTTTTCATAATCATGCTTCCATATATAATTGATGGGCTTCATGCTTTTTTGTTTTGCATGAATTTCAAGTTAATTTTAAATTTAATTTCAAAGGAAATACGTATTTTAAAAATTACATTTGTAAACTTGGCAGCAGCTCATTTAGAACTAAAAATGAATATAAAAATAAATTCCACAATCATAAAAAGCTTATTCTTCTCTCTGTAGAAATGTGATAAGTGACTTTATTACTCGTAGAAATGTGTGGAATTATTATCATATTTCGTGATCTCACTGAACAGACACTGAACTTCTTATTCTTCTTCTTTTATCAGTTTTCCTAAATTTACAAAAACAACTATTACGATATTTTGACTGACAAGTTAGTGCTTACTAGCCATGCTAACCTTGAGTTGAATGGTTCTGGTTTGATCCCTTTCAAAACCGTGGTGCATTAATAAACCATGATGTCACAGACACATTATTACAGTATTTTTAGTTTATTGATGTTGGTAAAAAAAATACTATAAAACCAATTTTGTACATGACAGAGTGCCAAATAAATAACATTACATTGACCTTAAGTGAAAGTAAACTGCATATATCACGATTATACAGCAGGTTATGATAGTTAAGTTACACACAACTTTCACATATTGCAAAATTTGATTTATGAAATGTTTAAATGGTGAAATTTGCATTAAAAACTGTAAAAATAGAATTTCTTAAACCCTTACCTAGCTACAATAACCTAAAAGGCCTCTTGTAAAACTTATTTACAGCCCAAAAACAGATCTTATTTATGATTTTTCTGGTTTCTAAAAACATTCTTAAGTCCAAGTAGGCTATGACCCTAAAGATCTTTACAGACCTAACCACACAAACTACTGCATGGCTTTGTATTTTTAAGTGTCTTTTGCTTTATGAAGCAGTGTCATGTTGTTTAGAGGTCAGCAGGTGGCGCCATCAGTTTAAACATGATGTGATGTTTCATTAGAACATCACTGAGACCACTAACCATAACTGCATCAATAACACATCAAGTGTTGTGACTTCTCTAATAGTTGTCAGTGATTTTTTTTATTTAGTAATACTCTGTTTTTAAATGACTTCCACAATATCATCAAGAGTTAAGAGACAGTTTAACGTGAAAACAACAAACATACCCATCTTTAATTAAGATAAACACAAGTGAAATGATGACTTTTTAATCGCCATTGCCTCACATGAGAAAAAAAAAGGATGTCAGATCGTTCTGATCATCTGTTGCTTTGTTTTGACTTAACAGAAAAACTGGGCTTTTGACTTATTGCCGCCTCCATTAAAATGATACATTCTCTGAATCATCAGCTTAAAAAACACTCATTCAAAATCGTCAAAAAAAAAGGAATATCAGATGGAATTCCAAGCACAAATTCAACAGATGTGGCATGACATGTGTTTGTCTCCTCAGATCACCAAGAGACAGCCGCCACTGAGGAGTCGGACAGGTTCTCCAGCGTCAGGGAGACGGAAAAGCCAACCCAGGCCTCACAGCAGGAGGCGGAGGAGCAGGAGGAGGACACCGTGAAGGAGCCGACAGAGGAGAACATTCGTGGCAGTAACTGAGGGACAGGAAGAGCGAGACAGTTCTAGATTCTGGGGGGGCAATGTAACGTTAGAAGGAACTGCTTTTGAGAGTGGAGGTGTATTTTTTTTCCCTTGAAAATATTTGAAAAACTGAATGAAGACATTGTCTGACTGAATGGCTGCCATATAATGAGCGGGTGGTTAGACAAAACAATCATATGACAATAATAATGCTGAGAGAATCGCAAGGTCAGGACTGATGAGGAGATAACGGTTAAAGTACTCCACTTTTTCAAGGAGTACAAAAGTCACTGTGACCTCTGACCTTTCAAAGTCCAGTCCTCCCTCCATGTTCTGGTGTCTGCAAACTCCTAAAAAAAGATCACATATATTTTCAGAAGGGCTTCAATGTCTTTTTTAAATCTATCTAACGCTGAGCTAGAGCTGTTTGCTGAACGTGTAATAAATGGGTATCTACTGAAGCCTAGTGGTCGCTATGTGTAATGACACTCCAGTCTATTTTTATACTGTCAGCACACCTCGAATAGTTTATTTTTTAAACAGGAGAAACAAGATTCAAAGGCCAACTCGTTCGACTTGTTATGCCTATTTAAACCAAAACTCATTTTGATGGAGTTCGTAGCCATGGTTCATTCGAGTAATAACTATATTAAATATTTAAATTAAATTAAAAACAATTATAGTTTAAAAAAAGGTTTTAAAATTCAATAATAATTTTAATTTTAAATGTTTAGGTTTAACAACCCCTGAAATAAGGTTACATTTTTTGATTATTAAGTCAACAAATTAATTATTATTTTGGTAAACATTCAACTGTTCAAGCTTGTGTTTATTTTCACAACTTTATTAAATATTCAACAATAAACAGATTTAACTGCTTTTCAAAGTTAAAAAAAAAAAAAAGGGCAAATAGACGCTACCTCGTGTGTAACAAAAAACAATGTTATTATTAAATATATTTTGGGAGTCCTTGTAAATTTAAGAAACATATATTAACATTTGTCAACCAGCTTTATTCATCGATTCACCTGCTGTCGTGTCTGTCAGGTTTTGTTCCAATCAGTCCTCTGACTCAGCTCTTTTTATTGAACAGTGTGACACAATTTCAAGACTAAAATGAGATTTTATTTTCTGTTGATAAGCTCTGCTCGCTCTATTATTTTATAATTTGTATTATTCTTTTATCAAATTTGATTTTTTCTTTTTTTTTCATCTAATCTCAGAGAAAAGATCAAAGGAATTAATTACTTTTCCTGCCTGATCTGCTGTAGAAATTATAATTGTTTCCAAAATTGCTCACTTATGTGTGTAAGTGTGTGTGTGTGTGCGTGTGTGTGTGTGGACTTCCCTCATCAAATCCCTCCTTTGAATAAAATCATCTGAAGCTAAGACAAGTGTGAACCGGTAACTGTCTTCTTTGCTCTCTTTCTTTTTCCATTCACTTGTTTTAAAATGTGACGTGTTTGTTTTCAAGTGAACAACTTTGCAATATTATAATAAATACCTTCTCCTTTGATTTATTCAGTGTGTGTGTGTGTGTGTGTGTGTGTGTGTCTTTCTCATCTTACTTTCTGAAGTCTCGATGCACAGATGCAACTCTGCTACTGCAGACAAGGAAGGAAGTGACAACATCAACCAAATGTCACATGAGAAAATGTACAAAAACTCATTTTACAAATAAAGTTGTTTTAATGATTTTGAGTGATTTGTGACTTCAACAGCTTCAACTGAAGTGATGTCAGAGGTTGATATTTAATAAATGTTAAGGGACTCAGCAGTAGAAAATATATGAATGAATCAATGAATCTGCAACATGACAAAAATGAGCTCAGTAATATTTTATTACCGGCTTGTAAATGAGTAGAAGAGTTGTTCAGGCTTCTACAGTATTCATCTATTGACAGTGTATCTTAGATCCACATGGACTTGAAGAACACTATATTTTCAAATTTTGAAAATATTTTCATGTGTACTGAGTTATTTTGCTAACAGGGAGAAAGTAAACGACAACCATACCTTCTTGTAAAAGATAGTTATCTTCTTTTTAGACCTTTACAATACAGTACAGCTAAACTACTTTAAAGGCTTCTGGAGTTTTTTTGGACATGTTTTTCACATGGTTTTATCATCTCCACTTTATATATGTTGAAGACCAACTGGAGGACTATACTTTTACTCAGCAGAATAAGAGATGTGACAGGTCTGGAAATTTATTTTTAGATTTTTTTTCCATTTTTAACTTCACTTAGTGTGTGTTTATTGGGCGACGAATGAGTTGATTTAAGCGTCTCTTAAATAGAGCTTGGACCTCTATTGTGTTTAAGCCTCGCCCACTGAAAACACTGTTTTTCTGGGGATAAAATCTAGTTTACCATAACCACACCCACTCTGCCATGATTAGTCAAATGTCAAATTTTGTCACTGTGCGTCATTATTAATCTTAAATAAAGAAAGATATATGATGGTAAAGTGAACGTTTTCTGGAGCCCTCAGAATGTTTAATTAAAAGGCAACTAGTGTTGATTTAGGTTTCTTTTAAATATGTCTTGGACCTCTATTGTACTCATCAGTATGTCTTTTTGTTCAAAACTTTTTAAAATAAATATATATTTACATAACAAAATGTGCTTAAGCTCCACCCAATGAAAACACTTTTTTTGGGGAGATGAAATCTTGTTTACCATAACCACACCCACTCTGCTGTGATTCGACAAGCACCAAGGTTTGTCACAGCACATCATCAATCTCAGAAGTCTCCACCTCCAAGGGACTCGTTCTATAAACAAAACAGGGCATGATTACAGCTGGAGGAGCAGTGAAGCCATTATTAGTCACAATGGATTTCGCTCTTGAAACCTCTTGTTCGCTGAGATTTCAGACGGGGGAGAACTTTATCAAGTAATAACTTCAAAACAACATCAAGTTTCCTTATAACAACAGCAACGGCATTGGTAGCAAATTAAGCCCATACTTAACTTATACATTTGGTTTATAAAGGTTAAAAAAAAACACCTAAAGCTTTAAAAAATATATATGATTAGATGTCAAAAGAAAACTAATATTTATGGGTACCTGTTTACCAACCGACAGGTATCACAGTAAAATCCTGCACAATCCCAAATTCATTAAGAAGATAAATTGACATCCAGGAAACTAGTATGCAGAGACTATTTAAAGAATAAATAATTTAAAAGCATACATTTAAAGCATAAATAATGAGAGAATTCCACAGATTTCTTTGAAATTTAAGTTCTAGCCTTTCTCGTTCATCTTTTTTCAATCAAGGAGTATTTATTCATCACATTATAAACATTAATCTTAAAGTGATATGAGCCATCTTGACACTAATGGGATCAATTTTTTTTTCTGGCATCCCTAGCCACAAAGTTTCTTGAAATATTTGTCACTTTGTTGCATACTTTGTGTGTAATATTATAATAATTCCATAATTCAAAAATATTGTTGTTGTGGATCTAAATAAGTGAAGACAAACATGGTGTGGTTTTGTTCAAGGTTGTAAAGTTAAATGTCAGGTCCCAAAACCCCAAAGGAGTGAAAGCAGAAGTTGGAATTCTTGTGGTCACATGTTATTTAGAGAAGTAACTTTTGTTCATGTGATAGAATTGTATTGATTTGTTCTACCGGTGAAATCTTGTAGGATTTTATCTACTGTAAATCAAACAAAACATTTATACCGTCGCTTTATATTCCATATGTTGCTTTCCTTTCACAAATCAAAAAGAAGGGGAAACCTTAACATAGAAACCTAAATAGTTTTTGTGTCATTTCTTAAACGAAAGAACGACGTGAGCACACTAGCAGGTACAGTTACCATCACGTGGTTGCATTTATCTTGGTGTGAAGAAGGTTGTCATCTTGATGCTACAGTAGTCTTTGGTAGTCATCCCGGAAGAACAGCTGTGCGACGATGATGCGGTAAAACAAGTGAGTCAATGTGCTATTTTTTTATACTTTTAAAATGTTTAAATTCATTGTAATGTTTACGTGTTTTGATATATATACAGTGCGCGTATTTTCAAAAGAGTGGACTACTTCTAAGGAGGCCTCTTTCGTCTCGGACTGAAACGGTAACCTAGGAAGAGGATTCTTTGGAAACGATACTTATTTAGCAGCGACGTGTGCACGACATTTTATTTTAGCATTGTAGCATTATGCTAACAAACATCGCTGATAATGTATTTTAAACTTCACCAGGAAGATATTTTTGTACATTTTCGCCGTGTTCTTTGAGTGAGTTAGCCAGTTAGCTTGCCCGAGGCAAGCACAAGTGACAGTTGTTTTCGTTTCAGCCAAGTGAGACCACTGAAGGTAAACAACATTGGAAAGTTTCAAAACCTGTTTGTCACAATACAAACAAACACGTAGAGCAAGAGGCAGATACATGTCCTGTCTTTGCTGATGTAACAATAAAACACCGAGTTGAGTGAATGAAAATCAAGCTTTTCAGTCAATTAATCCTTATTAATAATTGTTTACATTCACTGTTGCATTTTAGTTCATTATGTTTCATTATTTATTCTTACATATAACTACATGTGCTGTGTGAGTAAAGTAGATTTAAAGATTTAAAGGCATTTATCAATGCAGTGGAAATGATACAATTGGTCAGTATTGAATTCTCTAACTTAGAGGAATGACGTATAAGTGATTTTATTTCTATTGTAAAAAGTGCTGACATATTGCCTAAATAGTACAATCATGTCATCGCTATGCTGGAACAAAGTTGTAAATGTAGTGTTGAGCTCATGAAAGTGAAAGGACAACCCATCAACACACCTTTTAGAGATAAGAATCAGAATCTTTTATTGCTAGTGTTGTTATGTGTCTTTTAATTATTGCGGTGCTATTGTATGTGATCAAGTGTGCATGCCGGGCTGCTAAATGTATCGTGGTTAAGTTACAGAGGATGTTGATGCAGTTTGTGGTTTTCAGTTTGTGGGGTAAAGGTGTTGCAGAATATTGTGCTGATGTTCAAAGAAAACTATCAGAATTTACTGAGTTTTTGTTTTAAAGCTTTGATCCTTAAATCATCCTCTTGATGAAATCATAAAATAGGTTTTTCATCGTTTTAAGAGTCTTTTTAATGAATCCAGTTATTAAGTTGAATTCTGAAGGCCATTGTCTGGCCTACATGTGCTTTTTTTTTGTTGCACAAACATGCTTTAACTAAAGGATGCTTTAAAAATGTAAATGAAAACAAAACAAGACTAAGACCTGCTCTTTAAAATTCAGGAATGCCGGGTGGAGACTACGGGGAGATCGGGGGCAGCCTCCCGGCCATCGCCTCCCTCAACGCTTCCTACTCCACGTCCCTCTCCTTGCCGTCCCCATATTTTCTGGTGCCGCTTGCCGAGCGAAGGGTCATCTCTGATGTCCGTCGCACCTTTTGTCTGTTCGTGACGTTTGATCTCCTCTTCATCTCCCTTCTGTGGATCATTGAGTTGAATGTAAGTACTAGAGTCAGGTTTCGATATACAAAATATCAACTTGAACTTGGCTTTGACACAAACAGATTTTATGATTTTAGAATTTATTGTACAGAAGAAATATCTGGTGTCAAACCCATACAGTTTGGATTACAAAACATGATTTGTTTTGGGATATTGTTCTTGAAATGAAGTTCACATTTAAAAGTGAATTATGTCCCAGAGTCAACATAAACCTGATTAATACCATTTTAATGCTCGCTTGGTTCTGCTTTAAGAGAGAAGTGGAAAGAAAGTATTTACTGGCTACATGAGCTAAACAAAGATGACAGTTCCTGTGAGGAACTTAAAATATATACCTAAATTTAACCAAAATCAAACTTCAGTTGATCGCCCAGATTAAAACTGCCAATTGTGTGAATCGTCTGCAACGACTTGGACTCTTTACACAAGAGCTATATTCACCCCCTGCTTTCATCACAAGCTCTTGTTTGCTTTAATTTGTGTTTAAACTTTACCTCTGCTTTCCTTCAATCATCAACCACAGATTAACCGTATAAAACTGAAATAAACTCTTGTCCTCTTGAAGATCTCAAGCAATGGAATCTGGGACAGTCTAACAAAGGAGGTCATCCATTACAGCTTCCAGTCTTCCTTCTTTGACATTTTTGTGAGTGGATTTATACATCAATTATGTCCTCTTGTTGTTTGACTTACTGTTTTCCAGCAAAGTTAGCAAGCAAGTTCTGTCGCCTGACATTGTTTACAAGTCGGTAGCAAACGATTGTTATGCTAATATTGTCTCCCGCAGCTGCTGGCCTTGTTCCGATTCCTGTGCCTTCAAATTGGTTACGCTGCATTTCGGTTGAAGCACTGGTGGGTCATTGCGGTAAGAAAGCTCTTTAAGTTTCACCGCCAGTTGACTCGTTGTTAGAAATGTAACATAAATGCATCTTTCCTCCTCAGGTGACCACCCTGGTGACCAGTGTGTTCCTTGTCACCAAAGTTATTGAATCAAATGTGAGTCACTGTGTTAGCTTTTGTTTTTAATGATTTATACTAGTTTATGACTGAAACTATTCCTCTGCTCTACTTTACTGTTGGACTTTACGATGAGGAAGTAATAACAGATCCTGCTTCTTCTTTTATTTGGATTGTTATTGTGCGTTTCACATCCTGTAATTGTTTTCTCTCCACGCAGCTCTTATCCCAGAATGCCTTTGGTTATGTATTGCCAATCACTTCATTTGTGGTGGCCTGGCTTGAGACGTGGTTTTTGGACTTTAAAGTTCTCACCCAAGAGGCTGACGACGAGAGAGGTGAGGGACAAGTCATGTTCTAGTGTAATTTAAGATCCCCTAACTCTCCATTTTTTTTTGATTGAAGCCTACCTAGCTGCAGTGCATGCGGCCTGTGAACGTGCGCCCATGATCTACCCTCGAGCCACTTCAGATGGACAATTCTACTCACCGCCTGAATCAGTAGCAGGTAGCCATTTATAAAGCGCATTATTTGGCTCAATTCTAAAACTGAAAGCTAAAAATTCCCCATGTTAACCAATACAAATATGAGTTATGGTTATTTGGGACGACAATGTATTTCGAGTGGTTTTTAAAATACCTGCCGACTGCACAACATGAAGTAAAAGCACTATTTGTGTTAAGAATATTGTGATTAGGATTTACATTTTATAGATAATTATCCAAACATAACATTAAGATACAAACACCATGGTAACGGAAGTTTAAAATAAAGTTTCTGTCAAAAAAACATGACATTTTAACAATGCAAAATGGTCCTTTCATTAGTGAATTTGTTGCCCAATGTATTTGAAGATGTATTAAAAACAGTCCGCTAAATAATGCATGAAATATTACATACAATTATTTAGGAAGCATGTGCATTAGTATTGTAAGGTTTACAGGTACTTCAAACATTGTCTTTATGGGTGCTATATTTGGAGTCGGTAACGGTTATTAAAAAGTATATATAACATTTTAAATCGTATATGATTTAAAAAATGTTAAAAAAAAATTGTTCAATGTTATAAGATTATTGACATTTTTATTTTAAAATGGACCCACATTTGGTGCCCATTTTAGTTTGGGTTCAGGTTCTAAAAAGATTTAAAATGTATTACACTAAAATATTTCTTTAAATATGTAAAAAGGAAATCAGCATTCTCAGTTAAAAAAAATGATGCCATGTTTCAGACCTGTATATCAAAATGAAGAGTGCCATCTAGTGGCCTTTCAGAATTATGATACTGCATCATGATTCGGCTCTAACGACTGATGAGCATCACGAGGCCTCATCAACCCGTCACTACTAAATACTGCAGCTGTTGCAAAGTCTGGTTGAGAATGAAGATTTGAATTGAATAAATCTAAAAGATGATTTGTTTGAGTCAAACTATTTGATTCTGACTATATTACCTCATTAATATTACAACTGTATCTGATCCTGGGGAAGCTGTTGAATGTAATTCTCTAGGAATAGTGCGTTTATCATTATTGAATTTTAACTGTTTAACACACATGCGGTGACTATAAACCAGATACCTCGCAATACATGTCTAAAAAAAAATAGTTAACCCGTAATAGCACTAATAATAAAGATACAGGGATCATGGATATATTGCAAAAACATTCCTTTATTATATGTATGTCACTTAAAACATTCTGAATTTCTATCTCAATATGCCAAACACTTGAATAAGTTTATGAAGTAAAACTAAATATTTACTGGGGTGGCTCTTTCACTTGAGAGTTCATACAAATGTAGCCAGACAGGGAAAACGAAACAGAGATCTGCTGTTTTAAACAATGTTTCTCTCTAAGTGTGACTAGCGGAAGAGTCTACAGACATTAGCTAACATGTTATTCCTGTAATAATTGTTTGCTGTGATGTTGAAACCATCTTGAGTTAGAATGTCACGTGTTTGTCTATGGATTTCTAGGAAGCATTTTTTGGTTCCTTTTTCAATTGCCTTTAAAATGGTACTCTATGGCTTGGCGCCATCTTGTGGAGGTTCGCAGTAATGACTTTGTTAATAATAGTTTTAGATGGAACGTGTGTTTATTGTTTATACTGAATTTCGCTGCACTGGTGTTTTGATATGAACATTTACTAAGTGATTTAAAAAAAAAAAGACTAGTTTGTCAAAATAACACTGGACGTGAATTTCATGAGATACAATTATCTCCAGATAAAGAAAACATGTATTCATGTAGCCTCCAGGGCACCGTAAATATCACAATATATAATGGCATTAATAGTTCTAATAATACTGTTCTCTGCCAATATTCAAACCAAACATGTCAATCATTTTTTAAACATGTTAATTACATGCATGAATTGGTTTCATTTAAGGTTTTTATTAAGAAGAATCAGAGTTTGTAGTTCATGATTTTTGTTACAAGCATTGTTGCTAATTTTGGAAATTGTCTGGTTCCACCTGACTGTAGACTCAAAGGATCTCTGTGTGTCTCTCAGGCTCAGTTGTTTGTCAGCGAAACCACATTCTTCTGCACCAGCTTCCTCATGTGATCACAGATATTTTTATCACAGAGCCAAAGATCATGAAGCCTGTTTCAGTTAACTCTGACCAGAGTGTTGCACAACCAATCCGTGGTTATGGGTGTGAAATCAAAGGGGAAATTGAATAATTTGTTGCACTTTATCTGTTATAAAGGCTGAATACGTTATTGTAAGAATTAAAACATATAGATAAAGGGGTTGTTTGTTATTATTTGTATTTGAAGATCCCTAAAATTTCAGGATTAACTTGACAAGCCTCGGCACACTTTTCATTTTTAATTTTACATACAGAAATTCTATTCAATTTTGACATAGTAGAATGTTGTTTCAACTCGGCTCCTTCTTTCCTTGTACAGGTTTTGGTTTCCTCCTCCTATGATCTGACAGTAGCCCACAACCTTTTTAAGTCTTAAGCTTAAAATAAAATTTATTTATAGATGGAGATGGAGATAAAATAGAGATGGAGATGGATGGATGATTAGATGGATAAAACGGTGCAAAAAAAGAATAAAGACATGGTTTTATCTGAACTTTCAGTAGATGTTAAAAACATTGCTCCTCAAAAACGTCTTTTTTTATTTACTGTGGTTTTTAATGTCTTTATTTTGATTGTAATGTCTTCATCCTGTTTTTAGAACTACCTAGCACTTTCAGATTCGTTGACCAAATGTAAAGTGAAATACAAATACAATCTATTATTGTTGTTATTATATTTAGGTTTCTACTAAAAAGTTATTTGTAATTGATGCAGTGAGATACATTTTTATTTTAACAATCAACATGAGTTTTTTTTAAAATTTAAATTCATTATTGTGGATCATTAACAGATCAACAGGTTTATATTGATATAAGAAAAATGTGTCTTCATAAAGTCAATGATGTATTTCTTTTGTCTAAATAATCAGATTATATAAATCAAATAGAACATTAGGTCTATATAAGATTCTGTACTTTAACACATTAAAATAATTGTACTGTATATTGTACTTAATTATACTGTTATACTGATGTTACCAGAAGAATATTTCCAAACAGAAACCGTTAAATTGTTGAACAGTAATTGAAGAATAAATGAATCGACTTATTATGACTTTAAATATTAAATCTCTTTATCAAGTTATTATAATGCGTCCTTGTAGAGAAGAGGAATACCTTGATGGTGTTGCCATGTAAATGATCATTCTTTGATTCCTTTTACTGCAAATAATTTCTCGAACATTCTAATTTCCTGCCTTTATAATAATAAAGTTTTCAACTCACAGGCTCAGAGGAAGATCTCGATGAGGAAGGTCTGGGTCGCCGTGCTGTCACAGCTCAGGTACCTGACGCCTGCCGACTGTTGTTCACACTCGTTCATCCTAATGGTTTTCTTCTGTCCCTGCAGGAGAAGGAATACGTCCGCCAGGGTCGCGAGGCCATGTCTGTGGTGGAACAAATCCTCACTCAAGAGGAGAACTGGAAGTTTGACAAGAACAACGTAAGTGTTTTCACATATACATGAACTCAAACTGGATTTGATTCTAATGAATAAAAAGATCCTTTCCGACAAATTGTTGGGTCAGAATGTAGTTTGACAGATGTAGCTTCTAAACTTTGCGCTAACATTGATCTCCGGGTCCTTTTTCTCTTCAGCCTGGAGGACATTAATTCCAAAAACATTTGAAATATGGACTTGTCAGACAACAACACATTGTTCACAGCAGCATCTGTGGGTGTTGTTGATACATGTGTATGGAAGTGTGTGAGTGCCAGCAGAATATTGAGTGATTGAATTTCTCTTTCTTTTTTTATTATAATTGAATTCCATTATTTCTATTTTGAACGGCTGGATTTTTTCCTTTTAATAGTTGTTTGAATAAAATTGAATATTTTAACAATAAAAACATTTTATTTTACACATATAATTTGATATTCTAATTTCAATAAATAAAAAGAATATATTTTCTAAACTTGTTTTTTATTTGTAGCCTGTTAAATTCAATATACAAATCTTTGTATAATAGTGCCACTAGATAATAATTAATATAACAGTCTATGAATTATAAAATATTGAATTTATAAAATTAAAAAAAACTTGCATTTATACATATAGTGAACTACTGTTTACTGATGGTGGTGAGTTCATGTGTTGCCTGAAGGGTTGAAGTTCACCATCATATTTTGGGACTTGTTGCTTTTTCAATTCTATGTATCTTTCAAACCTTGTGTTATCTCAGGGTCAAGGTGACCCAAAGTGTTTTTGGTATCCCTTTTGTTGTCTCTGGGTCCCCAGAGATTACACAAGGGTTGATGATTTTTTTGGACCATGCATGGCAAAATAACAAAATGAATTGTTTATATGTTGAGAAACATTGTTATTAAACAGTTGGACTTCATGTCCCCTATAAACACAAGTATAACCCTCACTTGTTTTTAATGAACCTGTTAACATAGTAATTTCATTAAAAATGAGTGAATGTTCTCAAAAACAATACATTTTATTATCATTAATCAACATTAATCAAGTCATTTTATGTGGCCAGTCAGATGGTCGGCTCAAAATCAACGTAGATTGATGTTCATGTTGATGTGCTGACCTATAAGGTATGTAGTTATTTAAGATAAGATAAGGCAATTGATCATGGAGGTCAACAATGTGAGTGAAACTGGAATTTGTTTGGACAATTGACACTGAGATGTTAAAGATAAATTGATCCTCAAAGAATAAAACGGCAATATCAAAATTATGCTCCTTCTTCCTGTAGGATAAATATACATTTTGTTTTGTTTGGAGCTTCTTCTGTTCATCTGGAACAGAAGAAGCTCCTTGGATGAGAAGCGAAACGTCTTCCTAACACTTTACACAGTCCAGTTGACTCGCTTTTGAACCTCTAGGATAACCATGACCTGGATGAATGAGAACCTTCACTGACACGGCCTCTTGTGTGATTTGAATTTGACACTCATGCTCTAGTCTATTAAATTAAATATAAGTTTATACGTTTTCTATTTTTTATTCAAGAACAACACATTTAAAATATTTTAGATCAGAAAACCTATAAAAAAAATCATATTTCAAATGTTCCAATAATAAATGTTCCAGCATCAACAAAGGCTGAGCCACATTATTTTCTCTAAAACTAGGAACAAACAAAGGACTGATGCAAGTTCCCATAATTCAATTAATCTGAATAATGTCATCAATAATGAGTATATCATAATAATGACATCAGTTATTGTATTCAATAAGATAAAAATATGTTTTTGGTTCAACTTTGATTTTAGTCATCAATGATTTATGCTGGTTAAAACTAACCAGATCTTTCTGTCACGTCAGGAAATGGGAGACTCTGTCTACACTCTGGAGATCCCCTTCCATGGGAAGACTTTCATCCTTAAGGTAAGACGTGAGACTCTGCACGTCTCCTTTTCTATGGCGCTGCAGCATGTGCCCACCGCTAGAGGGCAGAGTCTGTTGATTCTCTACTTTGTCTGTGGATAATGTCCAGGCTGTTTATACATATACATTTGACATTTTAAATGTACTTCAGTAACACAAATCCAGTGCTGAGTCTACAGTTAGTTTAGAATTACCCGAAAAATGTCATAGATTCGTGAAAAAAAAACGTACTTTATGTCTCATGAATGGTAATAAAAAAAACTATTTGGACTTTAAAGGTGCGATCTTATAAAGGAAGTGTCATGTCAGCACTTTTTGTAAGTCGTGTATTTAAACAAATTGAATCAGGAAGGGGGCAAATATTTTGAAGAAACTAGAGCAGTATTTGTTAAAAACATTTTTGATGAAATTTGAGTTTTACTTGATGTCAATAAAGTCATGGGACGAACTTAAGTAGGAAGTATTTTTGTTTTGTTTTTGTTTATTATTATTAAGTTTATTCGACCTAATTGTCTCCATGTGCTTTAAAGTTGAAATATAAGTTCATGTTGTACAGAAAAGAAAAGAAAAAATCATTCATCCAAACTATATTAATCTATTTAGTCTTACAGACTCGTTAGCAGTTGGCAACAGTTAGCTTTTATGAGTTTATAAAATTTCCTCGTCACTGTTCTGCTGTATTGACGCCGATGACTAGTTTACCAGAACCAGTCTGCTGATTTCCACATGAGCTTCACTTGGTTTTTTTCCATCGATTTTCAACTATCGCATGAAAGCAGCTGCATGTACGAACAACTAAATCGATTTTCATGATAAAATATTTGAAGCCAGACTCTTACAAACTGATAGTTGCCATATCTGTGTCAATTAAGGCTTATCTGATTTCAAAGAAGGGGGGAAAATGCCTCATGACAAAAATGCCTCAATATTAGGTTAATAAAAAAGTTGTGCCAATGTTGACGTTTATTCTTTTAATAATAATATTATATTTTAGTAAAATGTACTTGTTTTGTTTGGACTGTAAATTACACTTTAAGGTACTTGGTTGTTTAATTTGTGAAACAAAGAGAACTGTCTTTGGATAATTTGACTTTAGTACATTTAGAAATCCAATGTGGTAAATACTTCTAAATTATAAAGTGTTAGCAAAAATAAAGGTGAAGTAAAGGGGGTAAAAAGGAAATACTGAAAAAGAAAGAACAAACATTTACAAGTATGATATAAAAAAAAAACATTTGAAAACTAAATGCCTCCTAAAACTCTGACAAGAATTATAAATATAAAAATATAATTTAATACAATTTCAATTTCATCTATTTAAATTAACATGGGGGGGGGTCTTCTTTTCCCCTATAATTAAAAAAAAGGAGTTGAAATTCTGGAAGTCTTCCTGATTTTGCATATTTTTCTAATTTCATCAAAATGGTAAAGGTATTCTGCCCCAGTTTTTCCCCTTTTCCCTTGACCTGATCAAGTTCAGCGAGAGGTCAGTGGTCTATATGCTGATTCTAGAGACATTTTTTCCAGACTTTGAGTCTTGAAGAGTCTATAAGACATTAAGATCAGACAGACATGCGCACAGAGTTTCTGACCGCTGTGTAAAGAGTAGTGATGAACGCTGCAGGAGATGGAAATACTATTTTGGGATGAGACACATTTGGAAAAGATCTTGGTTCTTGATCTGTGTATTTTAGTTCTGCTCCTGTTTGTCTTTGATTTTTAACTTTTACTTTTTGAAACCAGGCGTTGATGCAATGTTCTCCTGAACTCGTCTACCAAGAGGTCATTCTGCAGCCGGAGAAGATGGTGCTGTGGAACAAAACGGTCTCGTTCTGCCAGGTGAACGTTTGTCCTTGTGGCCCTTATTTTTTTTTGTGGTCGACTCTAAAGACCCTCGTCTTTACTCGCGGTCCAGATCCTGCAGAGAGTGGACGACAACACCATGGTGTCGTACGACGTGTCGTCAGGGGCAGCAGGAGGAGTCGTCTCCGCTCGGTAACAAATGCTTCTGAAAATACCGTTAATCCATTTAATCTCAAATGTGTATTTTCCAGGGATTTCGTGAACGTGCGGCGTGTTGAGCGTACGCGGGATTGCTACATGTCTGCTGGCATGGCGACCATCCACGACGCCAAACCTCCAAGCGGTCGCTTTGTTCGGTACGACTCAAATCAATCCCGTTTTATTGAATTCACAAATGTTCTTCTTCCAAAACGTTCACCTTCCTTCTCTCCACTCTTCTCCGCCGCAGCGGTGAGAACGGTCCTGGTGGATTCGTGGTCCTCAAGTCGACCAATAATCCGTCCATATGCACCTTCATCTGGGTTCTCAACACTGACTTAAAGGTGAGACACGGTAGTTTTGTCCGAGAATATTCTGAAAGTAATTCAAGGAGAGAGTGAAGAACATTTCTCACAAAACTATTCTTTTTATTGTTCTAAGAAGCTCCTCTGCATGTTCTACCAGTCTGTAGTGGCCAGTGTTCTGTTCTATGGTGTTGTGTGTTGGGGTGGAAATGTGTCCAAGAGGAGTGTCAACAGGTTGGACAGGTTGATCAGAAAGGCTGGTTCTGTGGTTGGAATGAAGCTGGACTCACTGGTGACAGTTGCTGAGAGGAGATCATTGAACAAACTACTGTCCATCATGGATGATGACCGTCATCCTCTCAACACTGTCATCAGTGAGCAGAGAAGCAGAATGGGTGCACGAATGCTCCTTCCCAGGTGCAACACTAATGGACTCAAGGACTCATTCATTCCTCGGGCTATTAAACAATTTCCCAAAGGAGACCTCCTGAGGGATCAATAAAGTTTTACCTTACCTTACCTTACCTTATTAAATGGTACAATTCTGAGTTCGGGGGCAGGAGTGGAGTAAAAGTATCATGATGTTCTGTTCTATGTTAGTCTTTGTATCCTTTGTATTTGTTGTTTTTCTTTGATCTATGTTCTTTATCTTTATTTTTAGACTTGTATCATCTTCTTCTTTCTCTTTGTTTCTCTTTGTTCTTGTTCTTATTTTATGAAAAATTGCTGAATTTTCTGTGGCTATCAGAAAAAAAACAATTTCCCAAGGAGACCTCCTGAGGGATCACTAAAGTTTTACCTTACCTTACCTTCTGGGGGGGGGGACACATTTAAGACTCTCCAAACTCTCTTTTTTAATATCTTATTCCAAACAAATGTCCTTGTACTTCAGTTCTGATCTTATTAGAATTCACTGTATAATTGTACTGTATAATACATTTAATCTTTGTTCCTTAGCTTATATTTAACACTATTTATATTGTGTAAAAGCAGGAAACCCAATATTTAAGTTTAAGTGGCAGTTATTTCTCATTGATTTAATTTCAAAGATGTAAAAACACGACGTGATTCTTTCCAGGGTCGACTCCCTCGCTACCTCATCCACCAGAGTCTGGCCGCCACCATGTTCGAGTTCATGTCGCACTTACGCCAGCGCGTGGCCGACCTGCGGCCGTCGCTGCACACCCACCACCACCTGTGAACCATCACTGGTTTGTTGTTTTGAGGGAACCGGTCGCCGCAGGAGTCATTTTTCTGTGATGCGTTTTTTCCCCCCCCCACTATCACTAAATGAAGGAACCTTCCAGATCCCAGACACTGAAACGACTGTTGTTATGAACGTCGATTGTATGGTGTGCACGAGGGCGACCGTGCACAGGACAGTTTACGAATGAAGTCTTTGGTTTGTTACACAGGGTTTTATGCAGCCGACTCACTGAGCCTTACTGTCTTCACACATCCACTTGTTTTTAAACTTGTTCCCTTTTTTCTTTTTTACCTCCTCACACTTTCCAACTGTTGCCCCGCCCCCCCCCCCCCCCCCCCCCCCCCCCCTCACAAAACCCTTCAGCTGTTGAGAGAAATGGTTAAACTATCCTTGAAAAAAATCTCGGCCAAATTGATTCCGATGAAATGTTTAAATGTGCCTTGTTGGTTCTTAAAGAACTGTCGCAGTACTTGTCTATGAATCTTGTCGTTAAACTAAACCACGAATCACCGCCTGCTCACACTTTAACGCTTCGTATGTTTAACATCACCGCCATCGTTCTGACACAACATATTAATCTTCATAAGTTAAAAACCACTAACACACTGTAAAACTGTCGTGCTTGGATCCTACCGCCAACACCACTTGACGATGGCTTGTTTTTTTGTTTTTGTTTTCTTCCATAAATAGAAAACGAATGCTAAATTGATGAATCTTTTACAACATACTTGACCTTCAGTAGTTCAGTGAAGGCTTAACCGTCACTGTGCCTTTTTCAAATGTTCGTTTGTGGCTTTTTGAATCCAAAAATCTTTCTTTAAAAAATAACGTAATGGTGCTGTTGGTGTTGCCTTCGTTTGAGGCGTTAACTTGTCGTCCATTTTGACTCGCAAGTGCCAAGAAACACCAGATGATATTTGACTCTGCAACATAAAAACAATCATTCAAGGCAACTACATTTTTTTTAAACTAGCCTGTAGTTTCCCAACATTAGTGTTGATGTGTGTCTGAGGTTCAGAAATATGTGAGTAAAATAATTAAATCAAATTTGTTTGTCTCGTCCAATAAAGTAATGGACGCACTGCTGAATAGTTATATTTAAATTAACAAACATTTGTTTACAATTTGGTCCAAAAAAAGATCAGAACATTTTCAAAAACCCTTAAAGATGCTGGATTAACTAATCTGTGATCGAAATAAAAGAAAGAACTGAAACCAGCAAGTATTAACGGTGGACTTTTGTCTGGTAATCCTGAAGACGTGTATGTTTGTGGCAGAGGTTTAAACTACCAGCCACCGGACATCAGCTAACTGTGTGCAAAAAACACTGACCAAGCTTGTGACAAAAGCTGCCACTGAAGTCGTGTGTTTACTTACAATAGCCGCCACCGAACGACATATTGATGACTGACGTTCCAGTGGTGACCGGCACCATCCAAACATTTTTGATTTTATATTTCTGGTCCTGGTCGACTCACAGTTCAGACATGCTCTCTGTAAATATGGACGATCAACTCTGTGCCTTTTTTCTTTCAACATTTATTGTTCATTTAAAGTGTTGTTTCGTGTGAGGACCTGATACTGTTCATGTCTTATAAAATAAACTGAATCAATGATTCTGCTCACTTGTTATTTTGATAAAGAAATGTTAGACTTTTTAAAAATAGTGGAGGGTTTATAGTAGTGATGAAGCTTCATGAAGCAGTGTCATTACTTTCAGAGTCCACTAGATGGCGGTCTCTGCACTATTTTCCTTTGTATTGAACAACTGTTCTAATGAAACATCACATAATCTTTAAACTGATGGCGCCACCTACTGACCTCTAAACAACATGACACTGTTTCATGAAGCTTCATCAGACCATCACTAAATGAACATGTTACTGTAATGCATTACTTTCTGCTGTAAGGTATGACAGATAAATAAAGTTTTATTTCATACAAATCCACCAGTCGTGAGAACCTATGGAGGTGAAAACCTTGAGCGAATGTTTACTCCCTGTATCGCCTGAAAGGGTCGTCTGACGTCTGATCGAATTGCGACTGAGTTTGAGGACATTCTCTCCGATTATGACCCTCGACAAAGTATAGGCATGTGTTCCAGATAAAGAAGTAACTTTGTTAGAGCTTCAAGAATTTTCCGTGCACTGTTTAAGTGGATAAGTTTAAGCAACCTTGTTAACGGCATGATACAGTTGTTGGTACATTAGTTTGAAGCCTGTAGACCCTTTGAATTTAAACATTTCACGGCCAATTTTTTTTTCCTCCAAAGCTAAGGACTAATATTAGTTGTATTAGATGTAACTATAATAGGCTCTTGCTCTATTCATGTTTACACATTATAATGGTGTCGTGATTATTGTGTTATTTTGTTACTAATAAGGATCTACAAATAACTTGTTAAATAGATTTTTATTTCTTGTGATTTTTTGTTCTTCTCTTTATTCATTTTCATAAAATAAAGATTTTCCATCACACTTTTAAATGGAATTTATATTATATATTACTTATTTTATGGCATAATGTGTTTGATATACTTTATTTTTAATTTAAATCCTTTAAGAATCCTTAAATTAAATGCATATTCAAATTGAATAAGATAAAATCAGATTAACACTAAAGATCGTTTAAGAATATCCTTCTTTTTTTTTTTTGTTGTTTCTTTTGTTTCTTTTTGCTTGACGGCCCCCTTATAACAGTAATTGATTTGATGTGGCCCCTGAGGAAATTGATTCGTCCCTCTGCTTTAAAGTAATAATGCAATGTAAGTAATTTATTTGAAATGAGAATAATAAGTAGTAAATAATGTGTTACCATTTTGAAGTAAAAAAAAATGACTGTTGATTTATGCAAAAACATATACATATTCATTCATTTTCTTTACCACTTTATCCCTTATAGTGGGTCACGGAGGGGGGGGGGGGTTAATTACCAATATAATCTTGATGTCACGTGACTTATTCTTTCGTCACTGGAGTCGCAGATGAATGTGTTTGTTCATAAGAGGTGTGACTTCAGCAGCAGCAGCAACACTCATGACCGCATCATCTCCAAGTTTATATAAGGCCACAGAAGGCGTTTCTTTTTTTTAAATAGAAACAAAATAATCCATGTGCAGCTGCTCCTTTTTAAGTGTTTGTGGATCGTTGTAGATTTGTTCAATGTTTCTTCTCTACTGGTCTAAGAGCCGCTGAAGGAAACTCACTGTCATCATGGATGAAATCTCACTCGCAGTCTCACTGATCCAACAAAAAAAATGGGAAATAAAAATGTTTTTTTTCGGATATTTTAGACAAAAATGCTGAGTAACAAGATCCAAGAGGAACAGTGAGTCTCTTGTCCTGGTTGTGTAACCACAAGCTAACGTGTTAACTAGTTATTGACACTGGACCGACGACAGTGACACGACATGACTTTAATCCGTTTATCAAAATCTCACTTCATAATTAAAATTATATTTTATAAGGAGTTGGGATCGTTTGATGCTCATATAAGTTTATTATTATATGTCTAAAAGGTTCAATATTCAACAATTATTTACAAATAAAGTTATTAACGTATTTCCACTAATCGCTCACAATACGCAACACACACACACAAAGACACACACACACAATTTTGACCCAAAGTTATGACGACAATATGTAACTCGGACAAAGTGTGTTAGTATGTTTTTTTTTAATTGCAAAAATTCATTTTTATTGAAGATTTTGGACCCATATTGCGTTCATTCTTTTTGACACGGGTCAAACTCTCGCACACCAAGTCATTTTAAAATTAATATTTACTATCACAAAAACATCCGACCGAGGATGAGAAAATAAAAGAGACTTTTTTAAACGTACACAAAAGCATTTGGTCTTGATATTTGGTGGAAACCATCAAGATCATTAACGGCGTGTGAAACTGCGTCGAAGATATAACAGCGAACTAACAGCGAGCTGCCTTCAGCATTCACAGACATGTAAGAAGTTCTTAGTTGTTTTTCTTTCACTTGTACGAGTAAAAACAAGTGACTTTAAACCACGTCTGATTTCTATTCTTAGTTTAAGGTAAAGCGTTAAATCAGATTACTAACCTGAGAAAAGTTGTTTAAACGATGTGTAAATAATTTCCTTTTCTTAACAAATAATACACATTGAGTGACAAGGAAATACACTCCTCTCTGTTCTAGCGAATCCCTTTTTTCTTCTTTTGAAATATGTAATACAGTTTGAAAAGGAAACGATTCGCATCACATGTCAAACTCAAGACGCAGGAGCTAATGAGTCATTTCATGGAGCCGGCATGATCCGAATCCCGTTTGTGACGCACAAGCATCTGTACGTTGAGTTGTGCTCCGAGGAGGGAAAACCCTCGCATTGTGTCCGAGTCGATGGTGAGGAAGGAATTAAACCGACTCGTATGAATGTCTTGGACTCTGTTTAAACACACGGAAATTATGATTTAAATCAAACACAACATCTGTACAAGAGTTCTCGTGACTTTTATACTATGGATATTTTTTAACAACTTTACTGTCAGTTTCTACACAAGATTAAACACTTTTGTGAGTTTGATATGTGAGTATTTATCTCCATCAGTCCCGCTTGATTTGAAATGACCTGAAGAAGTTGTAAGAAGGACGTTGGTCACACACACCGGGTGTGTAATCGGGCGGACAACTGGGAAAAAATAGGAGTGTTGTCCCCGGGGCCGAACACGCTGCTGAGGAGGGGAGCCGCTCACATGATGCTGCTGTGACTGTCTTCTGAGGCTGCGTGTGTGTGTGTGTGTGTGTGTGTGTGTGTGTGTGTGTGTGTGTGTGTGTGTGTGTGTGTGTGTGTATGTGTGTGTGTTAGTGTGTGTGTGTGTCTCATCCAGGGGCCACAGACTCTCTGCTGTCATTGTCCTGCATGTGATGCTGAAGAGAGGCAGCTCTGCCGAGCCTCCGAGTGGACACCAGAACCATGAATTAAGTGAGTTTTTCCTCTTTTATTCATTCAACTAACTTTAACTAGAGGCTTCAACTATTCTTTCATTATAGTTCAACTCAATTATTACCAGTATTGACAGGTATTTATACTCGTCGTAATTGTTATTCATCAGCTAATAAAGAGGGAGCCTATCCCAGCTACATAGGGTGAGAGGCAGGGGACGCCCTTGACAATCCGAATCAATAGTAAGGAACCTTCGGGTTTTTTTTCAACGGATAAACTACATTATATTTCAACACACTCCAAAAAACACACCCTGTATTTCACCTGAATTACTAAAATAAATCTGAGCACAAGCTATTATTTGTTACTTAAGTGGACTCGTTTATGAAACCACTCTGACCAGAGATAAACACCCAATTTATGCACGTCGAGCTTGTATAACCACGATGTGTCTTGTGGATAAACAACAACAAATGATGAATTAAAAGTGTCGAGTCAGTATTATAAAAGTATTATAAAAGTAGTCTGTTGATTAGAAAAGCTAAATGTTGTAAAACACAAACGCTGTTGAACATAATCCATATTTTAACACAACTGTGTCTGATTTTATTGATCATTAATGAACGATTAAAAAGAACAAAACCAGGCTTTGATTCATCGCAGCCTCACTTATATTTGACGATGGGTATAAATCATCACATTCACTAACAAGAGTTATTTTTATAAACTGTTATTATTGCTGAGTCAGCAAAACTGATAAAAATGTTTTTTTCTGAAGCGTTAAAGCAGCATTTCTTTCTTTAAACTACCTAAAAACAAAACTTCAAAGCTATTTTTAATCTTGAAATGTGCTTTTCTGTTTAATTGTGTGAAGGTTTAATAAAGAAAATATTATGGTTTATTTACCACAAGTTAAATAGTAGGGCATTATACAAGCTAACGGGTCGTAAAATACAGCAGCACTGTTGTTACATGTTAATGACCCTGAAAAACAAATGAAGAAAGTCTATTTATGTATAAGTGGAGGACACAAGAGAAGAAAGGATGTCCTGTATTTATTTATACAGTCTGATAACTTGTTGTTGTTGTTCTACTAGTTTGTGGTGAATAAGGAAAACTAGAAACCCAGAAAAAAAAATAATAATAAATGGAGTTAAAAACAGGAAGTGACTTGACAAAATGAAACAATTCTGATTATTTTGCTGATTAGTTTGTTGTGTCGTTTTTTTATTTAGCTATTGTATTTTTCTTTTCTCCAGCAGAGGGCGCTAAATGTGGAAAAGTTTCGTTTTTTATTTTGGGGATAAGACATTTTAATTAAAACTATAACACATGAGTACTTTATTAAATATTTATTGACAATATTATTTAAGAGTAATTTCAAAAGGAAAAGATCCTTAAAAATCCTTCGACCAAGGAGAATAAAAAGTTAAATTTAAAACATTTAAAATAAAACTTTTTGAAACATTTGTACAAAACCACTATTTAATTCTCTCTTTGACCCGATCATTGTGGCATAAACACAGTCACAGGGCCACACGGCGCCTCTTGGCAACACAAGTATTATTTGTTTTTTGAAACCCGTCCACTTTTGATAATAAGTTCATTTACAGTTCACTTTCATAAGTTCTCTTCTTCTGCATTTCATCACAACTTGTTGGAGTCAAAGCTGAACTATTAGTGGTAAATAAGCATAAAAATTAACGACAATAAAAACGTTGTTTTTATTTTATTTTATGATTTTTACCAACATCCGTGGAGAATCTAG
This sequence comes from Callionymus lyra, assembly GCF_982586985.1. Taxonomy (NCBI): domain Eukaryota; kingdom Metazoa; phylum Chordata; class Actinopteri; order Syngnathiformes; family Callionymidae; genus Callionymus; species Callionymus lyra. The sequence goes on along the minus strand of NC_141832.1, from coordinate 22,387,021 downwards.
CTTCTTAAAACGTGTCTTGTGTGACCTATTATTATAACTCGTGACTGGAAAACTAATGAACATTGTGTCCTGTGAATAAGTGTATTGCACTACAATCCACTTGAATACAATACATATATTCATCCATATTAATTCATTAATTGTATTTATTTATCTTTTAAAATCATTCTACAGAGTATTTACTTTTCTATTGATTTAAGGAAAAATTTGTCCGGAACAGTCAATTCAAAGGGTCAGTTTTGAAACACTACATGGTTCAACTCGCTGCTGTATCGTTTAAACATCTTTTAACATTTATTGAGTTATTTTTTTTCAATATATTTTATAAGAAAAAAGAACTCAGAGTTGTGATGCTGAATACTGTAGTTGAAGACCAATGTGTAGCCAACGTTACTACATCATCTACAAAATGTACAAGCGACTATAAATGAATACTTAAAGCATTTGATGTTTAAGTATAGTTATTTAAACCAACTCAAGTACTTGTATTTAAGGATTTAAATTATTATGTTCACTAGAATTAAACCTTGAAAATGTTTATCCATTATATGTACGCAAAGCATGTTGTAGTCAGTCGTCATGAATGGTTTCCACATTATCACACACATGTTATCACATGTTTGTTTCCAAGCACACTAATCTTCACATCATATGCATTGAGACCTTTGACCTTTTACCATTATACATTTTGTTTCTACAGCACACTTGGGACAGTTGCTTACTGAATCCTCAGAAACCAGGAGAACTAAGGAAATTCTTAAATTCACTCTGTGAGGACCAAGTCTTCCGTACCAGATGGGTGCTGCTTTAAGACGGCTCTGCTGCTGCTGCTGCGCCGACGATGATGACGAGGAAGACGAGAAGCAGCCTCTGATTCCGTAAGACGACATTTGAAATTCTGGAAAACATAAAGGAAATGGTCATAAATTTGTATTGAGATTTTTGAAAGACGCATTAGAAGCATTCGGGAAGATGGACATGCTAGAAGCTTCTCTGACACTCCATAACAATTCTTGTCCCTCTGTGTTCAGGTTCTGAACCTGAGAGTTATGGAAGATAAATTCTAAATAGAGCAAGACATTTGGGGAACCATTTGTCAAAAGGGCCAGTAAGTTTGTGCCAAACTGTAAGGGCCAAATTCACAAGTATCTCCGACCTAAAATGTGTGAACTGTAACCTGTGAAAAAATAATTATTTAACAAATTAATTGTTTAAAATGATCAAGTAAAACACATAGGTTATAGTATGTATAGTTTATAGACCTTGTTACCTTATAAAGAAATGGAATCGTATATCCAGACCTTAAATAAGAATCTTGAAGCAGTCTGCTACTAAGACACGCTAGAGTAAAACTATACAAACTAGTGTCTCAGACGACACATGTGTACCATTGTATATTTTGCATTGCATTCATTGCATCACCTTGTGTACTGATCTACCTTAAATATCTATCTTCAATGGTAATGGTTCTGGTATTTTATCTGTCGAGGTGATTTGTGCTCCAGAGGTTTAACCGCTGGCTGTTATGATAGTGATCGATAGTGACCAAAAAAAATCTAAATCACAGGCGTCCTATGATTGGTCCACCACAGCTTCCCTTGCTACCTTAAAACGTTTAGCATTAGATGAGCATATCAAGGACCAATGAAGAACCCTAATCAAGCCAGAAGTGTCCCACTGGATGTCAAGAGATCATACTTGAATTTCCAGAATGTAATTTATTGATTAAGATTCTTACAAGCAAGATCATTCTTCAACACGGTGATACAGGTCAGATACAGGTCAACAATGTATCTGGTACTAGGCTACCTCTGGACTCACTCGTTCTTTCATAGAGAACCAATTCAGCTAAATTCCCAAAGTCACAAGAGAGAGACCGGAAGCCCAGATACTGATACAAACCCTTACGCTAACTCTAAACCTAACTTTAACCCCAGACCTATCCATAACCATAACCATAACCATAACCCTAGCCCTAGCCCTAGCCCTAGCCCTAGCCCTAGCCCTAGCCATAACTCCAACCGTAACCCTAAATCAACCTTAGCCCTAGCCCTTACCACAAACATAACCCTAAATCAACCCCAAACCCGACTCTAACCCTAGCCCTAACCCCAACCCTAGCCCTGAACCAAAACATAACCCTAACCCCAACCCAACCCCAACCCTAACCCTAACCCTAAACCTAATCCTGAAACAACTCAGAGATAGGTATGAGTTCAAGCGAGACATAACCAAGACTTGCAAGTGTCTGTAGAATCACGACCTTCTTGATGTACTACTTAGTCAGGACCCGTTGGAGTACTTCAATCGTGAAGTCCAGAAGCGGCGCGATGAGGAGACGAACCTGTGGAGTGAGCCAGGAGACCCGAGTCACTCTGAGAGGGAAGATGACCGAACCCTCCACTCCCTGCTGCAGGCCCGGAACAAGACTCGGATGGGTTCCACGGTAAGACTTTTTCCTTTGAGTTGCATCAGGCAAATGAATGCATGGATTGAGAAATGTTTGAGGTTAAAACCAAACCAAAACTTCTGGACTCAAGAACATCCGGTGTAATTTCAAGTCAAAGGTGTTTGCTACAAGAACATGACGATGCCATCTTCAAAGATGATAATCTAGAAAAAGTCATCCTTGCCGTTTTTGTCCAGGGGTATCGGCGGCTGAGCGTGGACATCGAGGCCATGAGAGACACTCGGAGAGAAGTCCGAGACAAGTGGAAATCCGTCCTGGAAAATCTTGGTGGGTCCTTCAATGTGAGGCTGTCACGAGACACCATTAACCGCAAGTCTTTGTCCTGCAGGTTTCATGGCTGAGGCCGACTCGCTGCTCAACGTGTCCGCGGGCACCTCACAAGATCGCATGCGGAACGCTCCGGCGGCACGGGACCTCCTTCACACCCTCCACTCTGAGACCTCCATCTTCTGCAGCAGAGAACCACCGCCCGAGAGATATCTCTTCATCATCGTGAGTCCCAAAGATTTGACCCATAATCCGACCTCAGACCTTCCATTCATTCAGTCTTCAAAGTCCAGTCGGCTTGTGTTACTCAACAATGATGTGCTAAACATTATGACGCGATCACTTGTCTAGCCTCGTCACCTCATGATGCCAGTTCAGGGTCTGAAGGAAGATAGGTCATGTGTACCAAAGCTAGCTTACTTGTCCAAATGATTAAATTATCTGTAGGCATCTGTTCATTCATTAGGTTTGCTCACATTCCTCTCATGTGACTCTGATTCATGATGAATCACATGTTTGCGCTATCGTCATAAACCACAAGGATTTATAGTCTCTTGCTACTACGACTTCTAATGCTATTATGACGACTACTACTGATACTAAGATTACTACGACTACGACTTCTACTGCATCTACATCTACTACTAATGCTACTACAACTTCTAATGCTACTACAACAACTGCTAATGCTACTACGACTTCTAATGAATTGCTGGGATCTGTTTTTCCTTAATCTTACTTCAACTGTATAGTGTCTTGAGATAACTTTGTTATAAGACACTTTAAATCAAATTGAATTGAATTGAATTAATGCTACTACTACTTCTACTGCTACTACAACTACTACAACTTCTACTACGTTTACTAATACTGCTACTACGCTTACTAATACTGCTACTACAACCTCAAATGCGATTACTACTTCTACTACTACTACGACTTCTACTGCTACTACAACTATTACTACTATTGCTACGACTACGGCCATGACGACGGGTACGGCTGCATCTGAGACTACAACTACAATTACTAAAACTTTGACTACTAAAACTATTTCTACGACTATGACTACAACTATAAAGACTACTACAACTAAGACTACTTCAACTATAAAGACTACTAGCACTAAGACTACTTCAACTATAAAGACTACTAGCACTAAGACTACTTCTGTTTACATGTCTATTACCACTAATACTAACTACTAACTACTAACTACTAACTTCTAACTTAATATGAATTATATGTGCTACCCCTACCATGACTATGATCACTACTTCCACAAGTAATATAATCACTGGCTCGATAACTAATACACAGTTTTCCATAATCTATACCAGGTTTTGGGCATTTGACCCTCAAATAATTGATTTCGTATATTATTAGATGGTGGAATATGATCTTAATATTTTTTGTAATATTCCAAAGACTATGAAACAAGATCAAATACAGTATGTCAAATGTCTAATTCAAAATAAAGGACCATTTCTACATCCTCGGTTTCACCTCAACCAGGGCTGCATTATTACACAGAGGCTACACTCTGCTCTATACTTTTACCACCCATTTTACTACCTTCACCAAAACTATGAGTAAAGTTGTACCAAATTGGCTGCCACCGATGGTCTTAAGTAATGAAAGATGCAACTGCACGACTGCTTGTGTGTCTTCTGGAGGTGATTTTACTTTCTTCTAAACTATAACTGTAAATATCACTATAAATAAATGCTGCTGCATCAACCACAATGATATATTAATACAAAGAAACCTATATTCCTTTTTAAAAATATCAAAAGTGTTAATCAAAAGTACTGAAAAATGTTGTTTTGGAAAAAGCAATTTGAACCTTTATTTATTACATTTTCTAACATCAATTTGTATTTATTAATGCAATTCTATTGATGTTTTTCTTGAGCGAGCTTGTCCCAGCTACACAGGGTGGAGACATCTCTAGTCCTCACACTAACTTAACAAATCCAAGGCGCTTTGAGCATGTTGGCCTGAATGAGTCTTATAGATATTCTGTTTGTTTTTTTGCTTCACTCACTCTCCGTCTGTCCACAGGATCGCCTGATTTACTTGGACATCGCCGACGACTTCCTGGCCAAGGCGAGACGCTTCTACCCTCCCAACGACGACTCCGAGGAGGAGACGACGGGCCTCTCCATCAACCTGCCACTGCTGCTGGCCCGGATGAACGGCGCCGCCGAGGAGGAAGATGACGAGGAGGACCTGAGTGACAGGTCCTAAGATCCACTGGCTGCAGTAGTTATTGACAAAGACAGGGGGCAGTAGTCACCAAGTCTGGAGACGGTGGCGACACGGAACAATCCAGCAATTGCACATTTCTCTTACTTTCCCTTGTGTTAAACCAGGGTTTATTGAAAGATCATGTTACTGACATTCTTGTTTGGTGTCCCTTTTCCCAGATGATATCTCTGCGGAAGAAGCTATAAATATGTTGTCCCGTGATGATCAGCACGCAGACACATGATCATGAACAACACTGTGAATGTGCCCTATTGATACACCAAATCGTCATTGTTGTGTGTGAAAGAAATTGTGCAGACGTGTGTGCGAATGTGTTGAGGGCGGCGTGAGCTTCCTCTCCGACGTCCTCGTTGAGGCCGTGAAAGATGTATCGACTCGGTTAATGTTACAGTTGGAGATGAAATAAAGTTGCAGCCTGACACTCACTCCGCATCACATGCTCATCGGACTCCGGGGATGTACACAAAGTAGCCGTGTGACCGTGCAACAGTGGGAAACATGGCTCCGCACGTGGCCCTCGCTGTGATCTCCAGGCCAGGTTTGGCACAGTGGAGCCTCCTCTGTGTCTGAATGTCCCACCAGGACCCACAGGAGTTGAAAGATGGCTGATACGATCATCTTTCTTGTCATCAGCTGCTGCTTGTTTTGCTTGTTATGTAAGTGTAACAGTAGTGAGAGCACATGTCCGTGGACAGCAATCCACCTGCTGGTTCATTATCGCTGTTCAAACTGAGAAAAACAAGTTTATAAAATCTAAAAAGTTTTCCGAACATCATCGTGAAGGTTAATCAAAATCTCACTCCTGATGCATCTTTGACTTCTTGCTCTCGTCTCGTCTGCGCTGACAGATAGTTCAAGAGCTGCCTTCCAACAGCTGTGAATGTGCCGTTGCACAACTCTTCGTAAGTGCACTGGGTTTGTTAAAGGGCAGCTTAAGTGAAACTCCAACTTTTCTGACTTGTTTAAAATGTGAAAGTCTTCCTCTCCAAGATGCAGTAAGTCTTTCATTGTGACGATGTATTCAAGCCGTCTGAAATCTCAGCGAACAAGAGGTTACAAGAGTGTAGTCCATTATGACGTAATAATGGCTTCACTCCTCCAGCCAGCTGTAATCACTCCCCGCTTTGTTTATACAACAAGTCCTTTGGAGGTGGAGACTTCTGGAATTGATGACGCGTGATGACTAACCTCGATGCTTGACCTGTCACAACAGAGTGGGCGTGGTTATGATAAACAAAATGTAATCTTGGGGGGAAATAAAAGTGTTATATATTTATATTTAAATTTAAAGAGAGTTTTTAACAAACAGACACATACTGATGAGTACAATAGAGGTCAAAGATATATTTAAGAGACACTTAAATCAACACATTAGTTGCTCTTTAAAGAAGCTGTGATCAGTTGAGTTACCAAAAGTTGCCAAACTAGGCCCGAGTAACCTTTGTGTTTAAAAAAACAACAACTAAGGAAAGAAAGATACAATGTATGACGGTGTAAAAACATGGGGGGAACACAGATCTGCAGGGGCAGGGAGGTCAAAAAAACTTTTAGGTGTTGTGGTCACAGGCCAAATCAAATGTTGATTTAGCAAACTGTCTAACTATAAATATGAGCCTGAGAGTGATGCTGCATTTCTTTTCTTGGAGGTTTATTTTTGTCTTATCATAATCAGAAAGACAAACCCTTACTGCTCTTTCTGTTTTGCCCCCTCCCCTAAATATTTTTTATCAGATTCCTTTGAGATCAGTTTAACTCTTATTTGTACTGATGGTCTGATGAAGTTTCATGAAGCAGTGTCATGTTGTTTAGAGGTCAGTAGGTGGCGCCATCAGTTTAAAAATGATGTGATGTTTCATTAGAACAGTTGTTCAAAACAAAGGAAAATAGTGCAGAGACCGCCATCTAGTGGACTCTGAATATAATGACACTGTTTCATGAAGCTTCATCTTTACATCACTACTTATTTGTGGTTCATTTAAAATGTTTTACATTAATCCCTTTGCTTATCTGGCATCTTTATAGGTCCCAAAATCATTTAATCATGAGTCTAATTTGAGCCAACCATTCAGATGGCAAAATAAAATGACATGGAGGCCCTATCTTGTCTTATATTATCCCCCCACTGCATGAAAGGAGAACATATTGATTTCTGTTCAACAGCACATTTGTAAAACAGTCACACATTTGTTTAATACCCCTACATCTTTCCGATTAAAAAGATAAATCCATAGATTTTATTCAACACACTCGGCAACTGTCCCAAACTCTTTTTGATTTCTAGCTGCACTTAGCTCAAAGTAGCCCATATAAACATTAGGAATGCTGTAGGAAAGTTAACAATGGCATTAAAGTTCACCATAAACTCAAGTTGAAAATCCATCATTTTTTATAGTCTTTTTATGGACTCTTTCAAGACTTAAAAAATGAGATAAAAACAGGTGTAAAAATGTAATCTGATACAAAACTGTTGGATGTCATTGTTAATATAATTTTGTTATGGAAATAAACCATTTCTTTATGAAAATCCATAAACAAGGCTTGAGATTCCTGAGTCCAGTCCGTCTGTCACTTTTACTCACCACTGTCTCACTGCCCTCATATATGTACTGCACTATATGTACTGCACTACCCTCATATACTTCTTAGAAATGGTCAATGCAGAACAGAACAGAATGCCTGTACAAAACATTAAAAAACTTCTAAAACTTTGCTGCTTATGTTATGTGTGAATGATGTTGAAAAATCCTTGACCATCTATATTAAGTCAAATTCTGTGAATGTGTTTCTTCATCAACATCCAGTTTCACATCTGGTGATGACATCGTCCTATAAACCCCTTCAAATTAAGCCAAATACCGTCTTGAACACAACAGTTTCTCCAGTCAAGTCAAATCCAACAGGTCAGTTCGCCCGGCAAAGAAGGCCCCTTCACTGAGTGAACCAAAGGGCAATTTCTAGTTAAAACATCATAAGAAAGTTCATTTTGAAAACAAACTTAAAAACATTGAAGAATCTGATGGTTTACTAAGGCTGTACATCTTAACCCAGTATTTATTTTTTATTTTTTTAGTCACAGTTTTATATTAAAACCCTTTGTGATCGTGACTGTTACCATGGTGATGCAATATGGGAAACACAGTGTAATAATACCAATATAATTCTGGTCCTGTGACTTCAGTGCCTCATCCTTTCTTCTCACTTTAATATTAAGGGATTATCCAGAAATCAGACTTTATAAAGAAGTTATAAAGAAGGATAAAGAATATAAAGAATGACTTCTCAAAAGTAAAAACTATTTATATCTTCAGCGGTTCCACGAAAGTTATCACCTGAATTCAGCAGAGTTTGTAAGCAGTTAAAATGTAAAAGTTGTGATGGAACTTACATTTTCATTAAATCTTTACAATACGTTTTACGATGTTTTTGATAAATTAAAACAATGTTGGTTTCATTCTGCAGCTGCTGCATGTGCTGCGAATACAATCATTTAATGTTTTCAAAGTGATTTTATTATTCCCTTGGGGAAATTACTTGTTTTATTGTATTATTTATCTTTTTTCTGTTTATATGATGATGATGAAATAGTATTGCTTTTGTTTGGGAAACCCATTTTCCTAATATGTTCTTGAAGAAAACATTTTTTTAATGAAAAATTAGATTTTTTTAATGTCAAGTACAAACATAAAAGGACAGAAAGAAACAGGAGGACTTTCCAACGCACTTTCACTGGTATTTATACAATTATTTTATATAAAATAACTTTCTTTAATATTTTTTTTTGTAATAGATGATACTACTAGATATATTTCTGTCAATATAATAAAGTTTTATAAGCTAAAATTTAAACTTAACTCTGGTTCGATGTCAGATAATGTCTCGCACTCAAGCCCAGGCCAAAAAGTTATGTGATATTGTCTTCAAATATTAACTTAGTCAGTGGTGAAGTCCAGTAAATAACCTGACAACTTCTTACCAGACTGATTAAACCTGATACGGTTTCAGTACAATCTGCGCATAGCGAAATACTGAGTCACTGAAACGGTATTTCACGGTTGCCTCAGTCTCGTAACATGTACTTGAGCGTGACCTCATGGTCGTCGTCTCCTCTGCCATACTTTACATTTGTCACCATGAAAGAAAGACGAGAAATTGAAATTTGACACCATTTACAGAGGAAAAAGAATGTTCAGGAGAAGCTGAAAAAACTGAATTTCTACCAAATACATCTTTCATCTGTCACTGCTGAGGACGATATTGATGATAGTTGAAGGGATAAAATGAACTTAATGGTATCTTTAGTTGTGTGTTTTTGCTGTGTTTGACATTTAATACTGGATTATAGCAGAGCCTGATGTGGATGAATGAGTCACAGAGGAACTGGTGGTAACATCACACCAGCAGACAACTGTGAAAAGTGCGTGTGTGTGTGTGTGTGTGTGTGTGTGTGAGAGAGAGAGAGTGTATAGCGTGCGTCGGTCTCTTGGATCTTCAAGACATCAATCTGCCTTCATGCACAGTGAGATATCCCTACAACTCATATGTTGACATTTTAAGGCTAAACTGTGGATGTAAGGTCAAGTAAATATACATGTTCAGCCCCAATGTAGCAGTGGCTTGATGGACAATATATTAAAATGCTGCTAAAAGTAAAGTTAAGGCAATATTATTCTCAAACTGGTGGTGGTTAAATCCAAATGAAATCTGTGTGACTAACATAGAAAGAAAACATTGATTGCCTAAAGTTACTGTGTTTGTTGATGCAATGTTGAACCTTTTATCAAGAAAATATAAAAAATTGGTCTTAAACATTATTGTCTCTTATATTTATATGACAGGTGTTTTTTTTAGACTTATTCAGGCATGTTTTTGGCTGAAAACTATTATTCCGATGAAGCAACCCTCCTTGGAAGGAAAAGCTTCAGTGTCTCTGTTTGAGACCTTAAAACAAAGTCTCTACCAGTTAACATTGAAACACAAAAGCTTCTTTTTTTTTTATCATAAAATTTGACCTTCAACAACAAATTGAAATACCTAAATATATACACACAATTAGGGTTAGACTGGAGATATGTTCTATGGAGCGATTATTGACTCAAAAGTTGTTTACAAATGTGTGTAAAAAAAAAAAGGTGTATATTTACCGGTATTTAAAAATTCGTAATTCAATTGACAAATAGGTCACTTGATTTATTAATACATAACTCAATTTATAAATTCATAACCCGGTTTACAAATGTTTTATTAGTGGTAGAAAATGAATGAATAATTTCAATTAAATATACACAAATCTTAAACCACAGACTTAGATATAAACAGTAAAATCTACATCAAGTGATCAGAGCTCAGAGTGATATCGGTAAGTTGATCTGTATTTGGTGTTTTGACATTTTGAGTATGTTGAACCGTCTCACGAGGATTCTTTCTCATTGCAGAAATGTACTTTTCAATAGGTCAAAGGTCAAAGTGAGTAAGTGAGTGTTTAAGTGTTTTTGAGACTGTTTGTGTGATTCCTGACTTGTCTGTTTGTCTGTTTTAACCATATTTATATGTTAACCAAGTTACGCTTTTCTCAATCTAGTTACGCTTTTGTAAAATGATGTATCTCATTTAAAATTCGATTTATTCATATGTGAATAGAGTACCAGCATTAGGCATTTCTAAATCAAGTTACAAATCTACTGTAGTAAATCAAGTTACACATTGTTCCAAACAAGTTACACATTTGCAGCTCTCAGTAAAGATACTCTTATATTTGGAAAACCGTTTAGGGATTTGTGACAGTTTTCACTCAATAATAGCCCCGTATTTTCGACTCGAGAGTTAAAATAATTTAGCAAATAAAGGAAGTTTGTTTGATAGTGTTCTGATGAAGGATGAATGAGCCCATAAATAAAAGTATTAATTATGAGGCTCATCATTTTTGTGAGTTTGATCCAACATATTTTTGTTAAATGTTTTTGAATGCGTATAATCTCACCTAAAGCATATCCTGACAGATTCAACTCTGCTGAAGTGGAACATTTCCCAGGATCTGGGATGTTCGGTCCAATTCATCATCTCGTCTCTGAGTCTGACTTCCAGCTCGCAGGAATGATACACAGTGTGCAAGCGGGTGTCAGATGTCGCGCGGAGTCATTGTGTGGTGAAAACATGGGTCAGAAATAGCAACAGAACATCTATAAGAGCCAGAACCGCCTCCGAATAGACAGTACCGAGAGAGCCCCCTCGCTTATCTGAACGCCCCGACAAAACAAGATGCCGTTCTGCACTGTTGTGGAGAAGAGCAACGGTCTGCTGGTGGGAGCCCAGCTGGGCTGCAGCGTCAGGGAGGAGAACAAGGCTCAAAAGGAGAGCTACACGGCCGACTGGACCAGCATCCGAGTCAAGTCCAGACCCGAAGACAGGTGAGGGATTTAACGTGTAAACCTCTTGTGACTCCAACTGACTTCACGTGAATCCCAGGCAGGCGTTGAAGGCGAACGATGACTCGAGGAGGGAGACTCTCTCCCGCCAGTGGTGGTGTCGCTCTCTGGTCCAGAACTGCCCGTCCGGGGTCTTCAGGGTGGGGACTTTGGAGAGGGGGGTGAGGGAGCACCAGCTGCTGCCCAAGAGGAACACCCTCCCGCTGCCCATCTTCACGCCCGTGGAGCTGGGCGTCAGGCTGGGCCGGGGCGAGCCTCACAGCGAGGAGGACCTGAAGGCTCAGGACGGGATCTGCCACACCAAGAGGACGGTGGACGAGATCACCAGAGACCTTCCTCCGCTCAAGCCCACTCTCATGGAGTTTGCCAAAGATCCCAAATTGCTGGGTCGCTCCATGTCACTGGAGGCCCAGAGAGGCTGAGAAGGAGGTCGCTTTTTTTTTCTTTTTCGACGTTCATCCGTTTACGGTCTAGCTCTGTAGCGCCACCTGGGCTGAGTAGTGAGATCAATCTTTGGGTGTTGATGTTTCCTCTCGTGTCAGCTGCAGGAGAAAGATCGTTTTGTTTTAAAGCCAGAGTGACAAAGATCTGACAGTGGAGAGAAAGAAAGAAGAAAGTAGAACTCTGAGTGGAGCTGTGAAGAAGGGAGTGTGAGAAAAGAGAGATACAAACGTTCCTGCCGATGGTGTTAAAATGTAAATGTTTGATTATGTTCATTATGTTCTTAGAGTTTTATTTTTCATAATAAAAACAGACCTTTTGTTCACCACTTCTTGTATATTCTTTATTTATGCTTGTTTTGGTTTATTTCTAATGATTCATATTAATTAATCGTATTAATATTTAACTATTGTAAACAGTACATAAACATATAAATAAAAGTAATTTTACAACATAGCACAGTTTACATCTTAAAGTAGTGATGGTCTGATGAAGCTTCATAATACAGTGTTAAGTTGTTAAGAGATCAGTAGGTGGCGCCATAAATTTAAAAATGATGTGATGTTACATTAAAACAGTTGTTCAAAACAAAGAAAAATTCAGAGACCGCCATCTAGTGGACTCTGAAAATAATGACACTGCTTCATGAAGCTTCATCACTAATTTAAGGTTTAAACTGAAGCTTTTTTTTGTTCAATATTTTTAAATGCTACTTTAATACAACTTGACTCCTGCTCCTACTGTGTGTTCAATACCAGTAATATTGTCACTTTTATAATCACAAGACACACAAAATAACTTCACAGTTATCTTATACAGAAGCTTCAAATAACACCTTCATCGTTGTTGCCATTATTGAAAATTAACTTTTAAAAATATATTGAATTTTTGGTTCAAAGGTTAATAAATAATTCTTACATCTTGATTGATTTGAATGTTTTTCAAAACTCTTTAAGAACTGTAAAATAAAATACACAATTAAAAATGAGAAGAACAAGAATGTGCTATAAACAACACAAATTGAATTACTGTAATTAACTTTTAGATTACTATTATGATCACAAAATATAAAGCTGATAAACATATAGTTAATTGTCTGATGAATTTATATGGACAATTTCGTGATTTGTTAATTTTTGAGTGAAATTTTTTTTTTTTTATTGTAAGGAAGTAAATAGTAATCAGTGGAACTTATATTAAAGGCTACATTGAAAGTAGTCTGCTTGGTTCTGTTTTTCAATTGATTTTTTTGTGTGTCATCTTATTTACATTCTTTTATTCTGTACTGACCACAAACAAATCCTATGTTGTGTTTACATTAGTGATGGTCTGATGAAGCTTCATGAAGCAGTGTCATTATTTTCAGAGTCCACTAGATGGCGGTCTCTGCATTTTTCTTTGTTTTGAAAAACTGTTCTAATTAAACATCATTTTTAAACTGATGGCTCCACCTACTGACCTCTACACAACATGACACTGCTTCATGAAGCTTCATCAGACCATCACTAGTTTCACTGGCAATGAGATATTTTGATATCATCAACAAGGATTAAAGTTAAATCAACAGCTTTATTCTAATAATAACAAGTGAAGTCTTGAACACTTTAAAGTTGCTTCAACTTCCAGCAGAGACAGAAAAAGTCCCCTGCATGATTCCATCCTATTTAATAACATTAGTTGACCTATTTATACACTTGTGTATTCAACACACACGTGTTGCTCTGCTTGACAGCCGAGTCAATATTATTATCACCGTGGAGACGATGAGCAAACACTCATATCTGCAG